>NC_092344.1:13052846-13377271 GCF_963676685.1 Mytilus edulis
TGAAAAATCAGAGACAACTATGTAAAAATTCAAAGTGCCGTATGTACATAAAATGGATCACATTCGTGTTGATTATACATGCAGCAGCGGATTGTGAAGACTGGGAAGAACCGCACTTCCACAAGGATGTGTCAATATTTAATTCTTAGTTCAAATTGCAGCTATGATTTCAAAACCCTACCCCTATATTTAAGTTTTGTGAAAAATCAACCCATAAATATATTTGATCCTAATAGCATAAAATAAGGGGCCAGCTGCAGTCCGCCTTTCCAATATATGTAAATCATCGTTTTGACTGTAAAAGAATGATTTTGTTTGCCAGATTTAGTTAACGAAATGGTCATTCCCGATGTCTTCTTGGTTTAGCTTTCATTTCATTGTTGACACTCTTTTCTTATTAATTATTGAATAATCATGCACTAAAACTATACACTACAATTCGTCTGTCGTTGAGGAGTTTAATAAGAGAAAGTTTATTGTTGATTAAAAGGTATTGATACATCAAAATAACGACTTTTTATTTGATGAAAATAATGTAAATAGCTATACGGGATCTACTTTTATGAAACGCTTCTTAATTTGCTGCGCAAATGTTTAAATTTTACCATTTGCTTTCCTAATTGAATGGTTTTATGCTAGTCATTTTAGGGGCTCTTTATTGCTTGCTGTTTGGTGTGAGCCAAAGTTCTGTGTTGAAGGCCATACTTTGAACTATAATGGTTTACTTTTACTAATAATGATTGGATGTACTTTTCCCACTGGCACTCATACCACATCTTTTTATATCTCTGAGACAATAATTTTAGGAGTAATTATGGCGTCATCATTTTGTAAGTCTAAATGTATTTCTTGACTTTAAGCAATACCCCTTTATAATGTGCAGATAAGTTATCTTAAGTTTATTTACATGGGTCACAACATTCTGTTGCATTGATGTTTTTGTATCCTAATCATGAATAAGCTTTTTTAATCATTTTTAGAATATCTGATGTAGTTTCTACCTGTAAATCTATATGCATAATTTTATGGACATACCATGCATCACACAACTATAAAATTGTCAATTTTAAATATATGGTTAACAATTTTAAGTGAACAATATATGATAAAAGCTTTAAAAACCCTCAAGCCTCAATCCATATCGCCAGAGTTTGAAACGTTTATTTTGCCGCGCATTTATATTTTTTTTATTATTCATCGAATAAAGGTTAACGTTTCGATAATATATACTTAGTTTCTTAAATCTTTTTCGTTTGTAGAAAAACAATGTAGTTCAACTGGAAAGTCTTCTTGTACCATGTTGAATATTGCTCTTTTGGTCTATTATATACATGTTATGTACATTTGTATGTCTAATGTTCGATAGATGTCTTTCTATAGAAATAGGACGGTTTGAATTAAGATATTTTAATCAAAGCCGGCTAAATAGCAAATTTGCTATTTTTCCCGTGCCAGCAAAATAGTCACTGCTGATATATAATAATTACACATAGAAGATTTTTGTAAACGCTTGTTCAAGTCCTTACAAAATGTAATTGTGACATGCTGCATCCGGCATTGTCTATTCTCAATCGACATGAAACCTTTTATTTACTTTTGTGTAAGGTCGAAATGGCAAGAACAGAGATAATAAGGGTTAAAAATGTGATAAGAAAGGATGGTTTTGAAATTTTGACAAACATTCCGTTTGATAATGAGGTGAATACATCGTATTTTAAAAATCATTTAACTACAGTAACTTATTCCATAATACATGAGGACTTCAAGAACTTATGATAGTGATAGATATATATGGAGATAATTCAGTCACCCTTTTTTCGTTCAGAAGAGGATGAGTTGCTTTCTTTCAGTTTGTGCTTACGGCCTTTTGATGATAATTAAAATGTTAATTTTGAAAAAATCTTGTGTTCTAAATAAATAATCAAGCACTTGGACGATGATGTATGAACGAATCAAATTATGCAGATATAACTTAGTATTTGACATACAAAGTAGTGTTATCTGACCAGTGGAGTCTTATTTTCATGCCGCAGCATTTAGATAAATGATGATGAATAGGATTTAACACCAAGTTGCAAATATTTAAGTTCAAAAATTTAATTTGAAATATGAATTTCAATCAGATTTCATTTTTATCAAGACTTTACGGAGCTGTAGACACCATTTTTTTTAATCATTTAAATCAATTTATAATTAAGCGACTGACTGAGCTGTATCACAATTTTCAGATTATTTTCTGATTGTCAGATTAAAAATAAATAGCCTTACTTAGAGTCGGTAAAGTATTCAAACAAGGACATGTTGTCTGCTCTATGGTCGGATTGTAGTCTCTGACATATTCCCCATAATTTCCATTCTCAATTTTGCCTTCCATAAGCTCTAGTGAGCTTTGGACCAACATACAAGACATAGTAAATATATAATACAGCATGCAATAATTTACATACCACTAAATGAAGCACAACAAGCATGGTGGTTATAGCAGATTCAAGGCATGATAAGCTTAAACAAATTCAGATCGTGGTGAGGTCGCGGTATGAGCGGCATGAACATGTACATTTCGTTGCTACTACGCCTTAATTACAACGATCCCGCAACGATTATATCACGTTCTCACCACGCTTATTCTGCGACCTCACTATGCTTATCACGATCTTACTATCAGCACGATTGTTTTGAACATGTTCAAAGTTGGCCACGCGTATCACGATAATGAAGACCTCACCACGACCGTACAACGACCTTACTTCGATCTATACGATCACATAACGATAGTCAATAAAAAAAAATTCAGAGATCGTAGTGCAATCGGGCCTAGTGTGACGCGGGGTATAAAACAATGTGCCGTCGCAGTTAACTTATTTTAAAATTTCTCCTCCGTCATTTGTAACGTCACTGATAAGTTTTCACGTCCCAAAGCCGTGATTCGAGAATTACGTTGCTTCTTAGCAGAGTATTATGCCCGCGTCACACTGTCCCGATTTTTATATACGATGGACACCCGAATGCGAAAATTGTAAGTTCGTACGAAGTTGGTCCCGATCTCGTTAAAATACCAAAAAGTGACAGAAGCAAGTACGATGAATAACGAAGTCTATACGAGGGTGTCGAAAGTATATACGATAGCAAAAGATGGACATACAAAGGTTAACCTAAGACGGTATTTAAGCTTCATATCTCAGCCGAAGCCTACAAGATGGATCACGAAGGCTACACGATGGATTACGATGATGGCGCGATGGCCATACGATGTCTAAAAGACGTCGTGTACAGCTTACGATGCATTTAAATTATATGCCGAAGGCATCACGCGTTTTAAATTGTTTGATCAATATTGAATATATATTATATTGTACATTTAATTTTTGGTTTAATCATAAGACGGAAGACCGTGGGTATTTCCAGTTACTGAATAATTTGGTTGATTTCTAAAAAAATAGTTTATGTATCAAATATGCGTATTCAATTTACCATTTTCTGCATGTGTCATATACAAATATAGTGTACATATTTGTCCCCAATATGAGGGGATGCCACGCTCGGCATTGCCTTGTTTGAACTGAAAAATGTGTGCACTAGTCTGAATAATCACCCATAATTATGCCCATGTTTACTGATCTATCTTAAAGGTAAGGTAATGGGTTCGTTGATCCCTTTTATTCAAAAAGAGCTCTTTCCAGGAGAATATCATAATAATATAGACTAAAGGAAGGATGTGGGGAAAGCAATAAATGCGGCAAAATATGACATATAGAAAACAAAATGTTTACGGAGTAAACATTCGTGTGACAATAACTCAGACGATACATAAAAAATCAGAATAATGAAGAAAAAGTTGGTTTCCCTATATACGTGTACCTGAAGTTTTAGTATACGAGGCGCGTTTATGATTTTCATTATGTTATTTGATATGAAAAATTGACAAAAAATAATATTTTATTTGTAAAAGTAAATCCTGAGCCTGTAATACCTGCTCTTCTTGTTCAATTTGAATTAATAGAAACAACGCTGTCGCCTTTCTTGTTCTGATATGAGCTCCATGTTTTGTGAACGTCTTTCTTTACTGTCGTATTAGACTGACCAGTGCATATCGCGCATGGCACTTTAAATGTATTTAAGCGCGAAAATGAACTTACATTTAGCTGGATTTATTGCCGTCGTAGTTCCATCCTGTCACCTTCGTACTTTTATTCGATGGCATCACGACGGGATCACGAGGTCTTCACGAAGTCGTGTTGCCATCGTAAGACCTTCGGGTAGCTTCGTGATTCATTCGTGTAGACATCGTAATGTCAAAAATGCCCGATGGAAACGATGGAAACACGAATGCAATACGATGTTCAAAGATGCATCCCCGGTGACATTACGATGGTGAGGATGGTGATACGAACTCAATACGAACCCTCAACATCGGACGCACCTTCGGGGATTTTTTAACATGTTAAAAAATTTAGAACCCTTCCCGAAGTTGTCTCCGAAGGCTAGAAAAAGTAGCCAATGGTTCTACGATGGTTAAAGATGGCACTACGAATAGCCCGATCTGGATACGATCAGTCCAGATTTTGAAAATTTCCATAATCGTGTTGCCATCGGCGTAAAAATCGAGACAGTGTGACGCGGGCATTTCCAATGTCATTTCAACTGATCGGGCGGAGCTTACGTTTTAATTTGCATAAGGACAGTCTATTTGAAGATGTGTGTGATAAGGATGATAGCCGTTATAATTATTACTGATTTCTAATCACCTATCAGTGTCATCAAAGGAATTTAAAAAAAACAATGACTGGACACTTCATTGATGAGTTTATCATAAAACACCTATCTATAGATGGACTGGTTTATTGTGAGCGAATCGGTTAAACTCCGCGCAGTCAAGTGAAATAAATTGAGTAATAATATAGGGCAAATGGAAGCAAGGTAAATGTTCACTCGGGCTTTTGATGCATAAATCTAGATTTTGGTAGGTTTCAAACATAAGGTACATATATATATATATATATATATATATATATATACTGCTTTTCATTCTTTATAAAATTCAAGATTTTACTTGATCTAGCCCAACAAGAACATCTACAACTTTAGTAACTAGGCTTTAAGGAAGCAGTTAAACTTTATCCATCTGGCTACTCTACTAAAGTATAACATGCTTTAAATGATGAATGTTTTATCGCAATAAAAAGTATTATTTTTTTATATCTATTTTAGTATCAGTACTATGCCAAACAGTAGTTAAAACCTGCTTTTACACCGTGCTTGATCCAGGCAACCCAAATCCTAACCGGGGCTCGAAGCTTTGTTATAATGGATGTTGCTATCCGAATTCTATAGATCCATGCTGTAATAAAATGGAACCAAATGAATCATTGTAAGTATTTATATGTTAATATGTTCTATTAACATTAGTGCTCTTCTGGAGGAATCATTGGATTGTTGTAGTGCAGTTTTGATATGTTTTGTTATGTAAACAAAGAATTTAAAGGCAATAATTGAACCATCAGGCCATGCGATCATTAACATTTTGTGTACGTAATACTTATACTCAGAGATCAACCAATCAAAATACAGAATTTGGTGCTTCGAACTACTGAGTAACATTTTATGACTACAAATTAGTATATAAATTTTGCACAGTATCCTGAGTTTTTCAAACTTTTATGAAGATACTTTTGAACTCTATTTGTGTAAAGATACGTGCATACTAGATATGTTCATTTTTGAAATGTAACTTGAATTAAGGGGGCTCGCGGGTTTCAATCAATTTTTTTTCTAATATAGGATGTCGCTATATTTTTCTATAAATGAACTTTATCTTATACTTAAAAGAAAAATAAAATAAAAAATTGGGGTCACCGTTCATTTACGATTTTAATCTGCCTTCGAAAGAAGCATACATTTTTGTAAAGATACTTTTTTTTCTGTTGAACTAATAGTAGAAATAGAGGTAATATCGAAATAAAGAAAATAACCTAATTACAGAAATCGCTTAAATTTTACAATTATTTAAAGTTTATGTACTGTAACAGCTTATTTGAAAACAATAATAAAAAATATAAGTCACCAATGTGTTAAAAAAGATATTTCAATTTTAATGCCAAAAAAATTGCATTTTTGGACCAAAGGGAGATAATTTCGAGCTTTTTCAATGATATAAACACTTTAAAAGTCATCTAGGGGCAAACATAATCGACTTTATTGTTTGATTTTTGTACCATATCATAAAGTAATAACTAATAGTGTAATAAATAAAAGTTGTGATGAAAAAACAAATGTTTAAATTTTTGCTGAAAATTTTGTACCCGCGAGCCTCCTTAACAAAGTAGATTACTCTCATTCACGTTTTAGTCCAATTAATATGTTTATTAATGAAAATTTTGCTGATCATTATCGAAAGTGTTTCCTTATAAATTCAGTCGTCACTTCAATAGACATTATCTGGTTACTTATTATACAATAATGATATATCATGACTCTCAGAAAATCTGTCTAATCAAATTAAGTAGATGTTGGTATGAGTGCCAATGTGACAACTCTCCATCCAAGTCACAATTTGTAAAAGTAAACCATTATGTCTTCAACACGGAGCATAAGCTCACACAGAACAGCAAGCTATCAATGGAGTTCAAAAGACTAGCGTAACACCATTCAAATAGGAAAACCAGCAGTCTAATCTATATAAACGAGAAACACTTATGAATCACACAGGCAAACTACAGCATGTATTAAAAACAAGATGTGGTATGATTGCCAATGAGACAACTCTACACAAGAGATCAAATGATACAGACATTAACAACTATAGTTCACCGTACGGCCTTCAATAATGAACGACAAATGAAACATATGACCAGCACACTTATTAAGATTGTAGACTTTTTGAGATATAATTAATTTTATTTCCACAGGTCGGCAGGTGCCATTGGCGGAATTATCATTGGAGTTTTAATCGCAATAATTATTGTCGGTGCGGTTATATTCATATTTTTGAGGAAATCAAGAATGAAAGAAAAGGAGTCACCAAATCATTTTACAACACCACAGAAACCTGTAGTTTCCTATATAGCACCATCAGAAATGAGCGGTAAGGGATAATGAAATAGATCGACTTAAACTGATGTACAAGGGTTTATACCATTCAATTTGTATCAAATTTCATATTAAGTATGTTCGCTACTCTTGTTTTTGACCTTTTGTCGGATATTCGGAATCCTCTAGCTGTATCTATGTTAGTGACAGTAAAAAATTTGTCCGTTAACCCTTGCTTTTCTTTTCATTAATTTTCATATTGAGTAAAACGAAATTTTTGGAAATCTGTTTTAATCTTTGTTTTTTTTAATAGTTTTTTTTTGAAAGAAAAAAAGGTCAAACTGTTAAATATATGAAAAGCTTACAGAAAAACAGTTCCTGCCAAATTTTCAATGGCTCATATCTCGTAAAAAAACAACACTCGAATCCTTCAATATTTTCAGCTTTTCTAGTTCCTTTATTTATATACTATCAATTTAAAAATGTCTTTTAAAAAGCTTGTTATTTTAAAACAGAGTAACGAAAATCCATGAATTTTTTTTTATAAAATGAAAAATACGTCCTTACTGCAGACATCAAAGCTGCAAGAATTAGACGAAGCATAGTCAATGTTGCTGAGTTATTTGATGCTACATTATAAAAGGGTATTTGAAGCAAATATTGAGGAGAATCATAACGCACAACCTCAATCTTCAAACTGTTGGATAGTTAAAACCAAAAACACCGAACACTTGGCTGTCAGGCCTGTGGATTGCAGAATTCTATCAGAGGATTTGTTTGTTTCAAGTTGGATTTCCGTTACTGTAAATATAACATAACTTAAAGGATTAAATGACGACAAAACTAATACATTTATTAATAAAATCTGTATAAGTATACTTGCTTCATTGCTGTCCTTGTATTTTGTCTTTATTAAAAGGTTTTTGTTCTCAGATAATCTTAACTGCAATCACACTTTGGAACCGGAGACGAATTAAAAACACTGCGAAAGATCGATGAAACTTATTTATTTGTAACTCGCCATCGGAATTGTAAAACGTTGTTTTGTCCAAAAATTTTAATTTATAAAATGATTACAATTTCAGATACAACAGATTACAAGCGTGATAACAGAGGATATGCAACAAGTTTTTCCACTCAAGCGCGTAGTAGGGATAACAGCGTTAGTTACCTACCGCCTATCGCCAAGCACGATGATGATAGTGATCTTGAAACAGCAAGTAATAAAGTGTCCTATAAATCGGAGCCATTTTCCACGAAAAGTGAACCTTATAAACAGCGTAGCCAAAACTATAAATCAAAAGGTTACGCAGAATCAGTTTCAAGTTTTGATAAACAAAGTGTGACATCAGATTTTACATCTGTATCACGAAATGAACGTTCAGTTGACGGTCCACGAGATCATAGTTCAGATGACGGACCACGAGATCATCGGTCAGGTGACAGACCACGAGATCATCGTTCAGGAGACGGTCCACGAGGTCGTCTTCCTCGTGAACGTTCTCCACATAATCAAAATACTCGTGATCGGCGTCCGAGAGATCAATCTCCACGCCAAAGTAATTCTAGGTCACATCATAGACCACGTGTGAATTCATCTTCTAGTATGGACTCAAGGGAGAATCGACCAAGACATGGCCATTCCAAACCTCATACAAGAAACAATGCTAATTCAGAATCAAGTATGAACTCAAGAGACCATAGCAAATCGATTTCTGAAAGTGTAGTTTCAGATCAAGGCAGCATTGGCACAACAGTTTAAGGTCATGAACATTTACGCACATACATGTACATGTATATATAAATTGTGTATTGATATTATATTTGTGTCTATCTAGCCAAGTTACACCAATTACCTGCTGTTTGAAATTGTATCAAGGTAACTTTACAAACAAAAGACAGTACTATATGTTTTATTATACAGACATTGATTGTGCATTGCAATTGACCTGTTTATTTTCACTCTAATCTTGAACAATGATAAAATCGCTCAAAGTTTTAAGTGCTGCTAAAAATATATAATGAGATATATACGGAAATGAATATGCATGTCTATTTGAAGCCATTATCTATGTATGTGCTGCAATCTTTCTTTCTTTTTATCGGAATAAAATACTATTTTAAATTGTTTCAAGTTAAGGCCCTTTGTTCAGAAAATATTATATATGTATAATAACATGTATGCTTCCCAAGTTGCAGAACATATATATTGGTTTCCTTGTTGGTTTCCTTTGGTCATCAATATGCCTGATATATCCACCAAGTTGAACCCTGACATTCATTAATAAGTTATTAATCATGTACCTCATCAATATGTTTCTTATTGTACGAGTAGAGCACTGCTTAAGTAATTTTAAACAAAACTTTCATGTGCAGAATATCATGCTACTTACTTAAAATTCACAGTGTTTTTTTTTAATAAATTGTAACAAAGTATTAAAGCTGATTTCCGTTTTGAAATTCAGCGTGTCAAAGTTTTATTATCTATTTGTTTTATTACAAAAAAAGTGTCACATATCATAATGTTTAAAAATTTCGTTGTTTTTTAAAATTCAATACATGTATATATCATGCAAAAGTAGTAAGTCGTAACCTCGTAAGAAATCTGTATTAATGTTTAATTTGCCCACCGTTTCCAGGTTATTGACTGCACCACCAACGTTTCCCATTTCCAACATCCAGAATTATGTTAAGTTTTACCAATCATTTTTAAATAAAAAGGGAAATTATTATGCAGATATTTTTTCATCATGATTCCAATTCAAAGTTTCACATTTATGTGTCCCCTGTATGGTTTATATGGGCAATTTATATATTATGCAATCAAAATTTTAGAGGAGGGCATCAAAAATCAAATGCAAATTCAAACTGGATTACAAATTTTTAATTGTACTTTCGTATTTAGAATTTGAAAATGTTGAAAATGTTACGTGAACATATAATGCTTATTAGACGCTAGTTTTGTTTTGTTTTGCTAGATCACTAGATGATACCCAGCAAGAACGCTTCAATACCCTATTCAATCATGTCATTTCCCTTTGTATATGCTTCAGAGAGAGGAGCGAACACCCACTTAAAGTATTCTGTTTACCCAATCGGGAATGGTTCACAAGAACTTCATTAACACATTTGACCAAATCGGTTCAAAAAGAGAAAAACAAATGGTTATGACCGTATTCAGTTGTCGATTAACTTCTGCATTAATAAGGGATGACTTTATATATTTCCATACCCAGTCAACCTTTGAGGTTGTTTTCAGTTAAAGAGAGTAAAGAAAGATCCTCTATCCCCCTATGCATTTGAATGTCACAGTTTTATAAACCTATCGGATAGTATTCATCTTGGCCTTTTTTAGTCTCTGAATGTTTTTTACATTGACACTAGTACCCCTACCATACTGTATTATTTCACTTGTTATGTTCATATGCCAGAGTCAACTTTGTTGATTAGTATAACATTGCTCATTGTGATAAGCTAGATATTATTCATTTGATGTATATGTATATATCAATTCAATACAATATGTCATATATATATTTTTTTTTATTGTAACGTTAATTTTGTATTTTTAAAGACGCTAAATTACAATTTGGAATATAATATATTCTGTTTTTATTTCATCTGACATCAAATAAATATTATTAACGAATATACATTTGTATTTATAACATAACAGTGTTGAAGACATGATAACCAATCCGAGTCAGATATAAAAAAGAAAATGTGGTATGATTGCCAATGAGACAACTCTCCACCAGAAATTAACAACTATAGGTCACTGTACGGATTTCATCAATGAGTAAAGCCCATACCTCATAATCAGCTATAAAAGGCCCCGAAATGACAAATGTAAAACAATTCAAACGAGACAACTAACGGCCTTATTTATGTACAAAAAATGACGAAAAACAAATATGTAACACATCGACAACTACTGAATTACAGGCTCCTGACTTGGGAGTGGCACATACATACAGAATGTGGCGGGGATAAACATGTTAGCGGGATAACCCATTTCCAATTTTCAAAAAGTGCAGCAGCCTATTAACAAGGTTACTGGATTTGTCTTAACAGAAAACCAAAAGAACTGATACACAATAACTCTTTCTTTCATGTACTTTTTCATGAGATGCGGGGTTTCATTACAGACGACAAAACAATCTTTTTTGAAGACCAACAATCTTACAGTGAAATAAGAATTATTCATTAGACATGTACATCTAATGTATATATATTGTAACTCGGAGAAGACTCCACATGTTAAAACATTTCGTTAGACATTTTACATTTACTCCTATTTATTAGATCACTGAATCAAAACAGAAAACCATACTGAAATGATTAAAGAGTTTACCCGTTTAGATTTATAGATAAATTGTTCTGCAGATATAATAGAGGTACGAAAGATATCAGATGAACATTCAAACTCAAAAATAAGATAAACACACAACACCATGGAAAAAAAAGAAAAAGACTTATAGACAAACATTAATATACAAAACACAACACAACACATAAAACTAAAGACTGAGCGACACGAACCCCAGCAAAAACTCGGGATGATCTCAGGTGCTCTGGAAGGGTAAGGAGGAATATGAAAGCTGTTTTCCATTAGTTTGACGTGTTTGAGCCAAGCATTTGACATATTGTGATGAACTTTTCGTTTTGAATTTCCATGGAGTTCGATATTTTTATTATTACTTTCTTTTGAATTGATCATTTTACTGGACTAATGGGACATTGACCATTTTACATCTATTGTACAGCATTGGCGCTATGTGAATGCTATACTCGGAAGGAACATTTGCCATCATGCACAGTTTATCATATTTTACGGTCATTTTTATGCCCATTTATGGTCATAATGTTTTTTGGTCTGCGCGTCCGTTCGTTCGTCCGTCCGTCTGTCCCGCTTCAGGGTAAAGTTTTTGGTTCAGTTTAAAGTTTTTGGTCGAGGTAGTTTTTGATGAATTTGAAGTCCAATCAACTTGAAACTTAGTACACATGTTTCTAATTTTAATGCCCAATTAGAGATTTCCCCCATTTCACGGTCCCTTGAACATAGAAAATGATAGTTCGGATTGGGCATCCATGTAATAGGGACACATTCTTGTTATTTGGCTATTTTACTGGAGTAATGCCATTTTGGGACTATCCTACAACAGATATCTTGTGAACGTAACTCCTCTGAAAACCTGAAAAAAAGGTTTCAAATTTGGTAGGATTCTTTGTGATCTTGTGTTATTGAACATACTATACCACTATTTTAAAGGAAAGATAGCAAATCAATACGCCGGATTAATCTGATTTTGTTAAAATATAATTGTAGGGATAGGCAGAGTGAACCCCTGACCTTCGACAGAAAAACTGGCATTTTTAGTCGATTCAGGTCGGAGTTAAACTCAATTTACCGTAGCATGTCTTCAGCGAGATTCGAATTAATTATATATAGGAAGATGTGGTATGAGTGCCAATGAGACAACTCTCCATCCAAGTCACAATTTACAAAAGTAAATCATTATAGGTCAAGGTACGGTCTTCAACACGGAGCATAGGCTTGCAAGACAATCGTGACTTTGTTTGGCTTATTTGGACTAGACGTAACCTACCTTGCTGCTTTAAGTGGATTATTATTCAATATTATGTTCTTGAACACGTTTGATACCAGTATGACACACTTCTGATATATCATGTTTACTGTAGAAAAAGTAGTCTTATGTATTGACGCTATAAATTGGAAATCACAAAATATTGTCAATCCATCGAATAATTTCCTCATTATATCAGCAGTTTATATTTCTTTTAGTTGGTTTGCATGTATCAATTGTTTAAAGAATTTCTTGATATGAACTTTCAAGATTAAAATTTTGATTATCCTTTGGATGTTGATAAAGTTCAGTATTCTATTCTGATAAAACCACGTATGTCACTATTGTCTTGAGGAGTGTACGCTGTATCAGCATAAGATATTATCAAAAACTTCCCATGTAAGAACACATACACCCTGTCAAATCGGGGTTGTATTTAAAACTTATTGGGAAGTTTCAAATTAAAGGAAGTAAGGAAGAAGATAGTATCTGAAAAGGAAGCGAAAAAATATGACAATAAAATGTTAGGGAGTTGTCAGTGCGCTTTTAAACACCAACACCGTTCTGTTATGTTGAGGTCAAGCGTTTCAAAAGAGACATCATCGGTGTCAATTGTTTAATCTGAACAATTCACCTTAATCTTAAAGATAATAATGATACTAGCATAACTTCAGTCATCTCTTTATTTAGAATATGACAGAATAACAATATCATAATAAACAAACTAAGGAAGCTATAAATAAGTAAGAATTTTGAAGAGAAAAAAGGCCCAAATACACACGAGGAATTACTCAGAAGTTATGTGAATTATTAAAGTTTTTCTCAAGCTTGCCTTATATTTGCATATTAAAGTATACCCGACGTTTTCGTCTTTACATGATTCATATTTTTCATTGATATGTATGACATTGATGAGCTTAATAATCGATATCCAAAAGGTGGAATCTGTAACAGTTGAACTGGTAGTTAAATGGTATTTGCAGAATCAATCTAGACAATTATTTGAATGAAATTATACCAACGAGTGGTGAAATGATACAATAATTATATTGTTAAAGATATATAAAAATTTCCTTAAACACCTTCAACATTGCAGTGAACGTTATTTAAAAAAAAATCATAGAAAACAACAAAAATGCATCATATGTACCGAAATATTTGTATGCAACATATAACGAATAGATATTTGAACTCATGAATTGGAAACAAACTGACAATGCCATGGCAACGAAAAATAAACGACGAAAATACAAACAACAGTACACATAACACAAAACAAAAACTTAAGACTGAGTAACACGAACCAAACCAAACACTAAGGGTCATCTGAAGTGCTCCGGAAGGGTAAGCCTTTACTTCAAAATATAATTGTTTGCTATAAGATGCTTCATGCAAAGCTGTAAAGAACTGTGTAACATTTGTATTTTTGGTAATGCCTTTACTGAAATACATTTTCCTCTATAATGTGTAAAATTGCTGTTTGGTCAAATAAGTTCCAAAAAAAATTGACCTTTTTTGCACTAAAATATCAACACGCATATCTATATCTATGAACTTTATTATCTAACTTAGAGATTTAAGTGCAGATGAGCAATTCGCTATCCAAGTCACAATTTTGTAAAAGTAATCTGTTATAAGTAAAAGTATGGTATTTCATACTGAACCTTGGCTCACACCGAACAGCAAGCTATAAAAAGATTTAATTTTTACTATAATTGAAAAATAAAGAGCCAAAATGATTGCTTTTATCATAAATGTACCTCCCAATTAAAATTTCTTAAAAATCATGTGAAGTAACTGTCATTGCTACCATAACAAGTCTTTGCTTGAATAATACATTGATGAAACTCAATTCGTCAGAATTGGCTTAAGACCGTGTAACTGCCGTTATAGCAAGAATTACATGTGATTTTTAATCCAGGATTGATTCAAATGTTAAAAACAATAATTATGTCGAAATTAACATATTGTCAATTACTTTCAGAGTCTCCGGTAGTTGATTCCTGACCTTTATTTTGGAGCATGGTCATTGCTGACATTAGGAATAATCCAGTAGATGGTTATTTAGAAACTCGTTTAATTTTGTCGTGTTGCACTCGGTGTATTCAAGTAAAAGAGAGAGACGAAAGGGGAATATTGTAAATTGTATAAGATCAAAACTATCTTATCGTGTTGTTATCTTATAGTTCGTTTCTGTGTGTGTTGCATTTTAGTGTTTCTGTTGTGTCGTTGTTCTCCTCTTATATTTGATGTGTTTCCCTCAGTTTTAGTTTGTAACCCGGATTTGCTTTTTTTCAATCGATTTATGAATTTCGAACAGCGGTATACTACTGTTGCCTTTATTTATCATCTTTCTATAAAGAAGGTGGAAGATACTCATTGGATGAATTCAAACTTACCTAATATGGAACCCTACTAACCTAATACGGAATATACATGGTTTCCAGGCGGTTTCTATTAACCAATCATATTCCTATAAATATGCAGGAGGTAATATGAATTTGTATATAGTGGATTTGGAAACAAGTTAATAACATAACAGTCGACTGGAAGGTACACGTTACTTTGAAATTAAAAGATGAAAATATATTCTCAAATGAAAAAAAACCAGTTACTTATGTATGTTATGTGTAAAAAAAAATTAAGCAAGACTAGTAACAGGTGCAAATAAATATTCCGTCAACAAAAATCCTTTTGTCCCCTTACAAATTAACGGAAAATTAATTGGTGGTTCCCTTAACATCTAGAATATCCTTCTTACCCATGTGTTTGCGTTTTACTTTCTAGTATATACTAATTTCCATTCAATATTTGCCGTCAAAATGGATCAAATTTGTCAATTTAACCCGAAAACTTTGCTGATACATAGTTACCTTGTAAGATTTATTTTACCTTATTTAGACTCTGTATATAATTGAGGGAGCTAGTGCCGGGCGTTTTCTATTTTTCAAATTAACATCAGAAGAAAATATATGACTATACCCAGTAGGATCCCTATTTCATTTAGTTTTAATGTTCATGTGGACCCTTTGGATAAACTGGCTGAGTTTTTACCTCTCAATTTACTCTGAGCACGGACAAACCTGTGCATCTTGAAAAGGTATACGGCATAGCACGCCCTAGATTGATTAAATTCAAATGCATTGTCTGTTTTAAAAATTGCAAACCTTTCTTGAATTTTTCAGTGCACTTTTTTTCGTCTCAGCAGTAGATGATAAAGTTAACAAACAGTTGAGTTTTGCTTGATATGGTCCACTAAGGTACACAGTTTAAATCACAAATCATTATCAATACAGCTCATAGATATAGGAAGATGTGGTGTGAGTGACAATGAGACAACTCTCCATACAAATAATAATTTAAAAAGTAAACCATTATAGGTTAAAGTACGGCCTTCAACACGGAGCCTTGGCTCACACCGAACAACAAGCTATAAAGGGCCCCAAAATTACTAGTGTAAAACCATTCAAACGGGAAAACCAACGGTCTAATCTATATAAACAAAACGAGAAACGAGAAACACGTATATATTACATAAACAAACGACAACTACTGTACATCAGATTCCTGACTTAGGACAGGTGCAAACATTTGCAGCGGGATTAAACGTTTTAATGGATCCAATCCTTCTCCCTTTTTCTGAAACAATAGCATAACATCACAACAAAGAAAAACATACGATAAAATATCAATTGGCAGACTTAACTCAATCAAAAAGCTCACTTCATTTATTACCCGTAGGGCAGTTCTCAAAACTCTTTCTCAAATTAGTTTATTTTGGCACCTTTTGGAAAATTGAAAAAATGTGTACTGCAAAATCCTGTTCGGTTATTATTTATTTTAAACATAAAACACTTTTAAAATTCATTTATCAAAAGCATGCAATGCCTTATAAGTTTTCCATATGCTCAGGTTTGTCTGTATCTTATGGTGAAAACGCAGCCATTTTAGAAGAAGGGTCCACATGAAGTCAACTGAATGATGCGAATTACAAAATCAAAAGGACCTAGTTAAAACATCTTTATGCTATTACACGTTCTCCCCTTTGATTTACACCTTTTGCACTGCTTTGCTTTTGCGCCACTTAGCATTTGATTTCCAGAAAAATTTAGAAGACAAAACACAACATTTAAACCGAGTTTACCTGTTTAGCAACCTAAAAAAACGCTTATCATTGGAAATCGATAGCAATTCCGTGTTTATCAGAACATATATAATTATATGATTAATTTTTAATTTCGTATTTTCTAGGTTGGCGTATGGTTCATATTGTCAATACGTCACACGAACCTATACATATAGGTTTCAATATGGGGCTACATATTGTCAATACGGTTGCTGTTCTGCGTTTTAAAAGATCCATATTGTGCTTATGCACATAGTAACTCTGATTATGTTGACTAATAATCAGCAGTGTATCAATCAGCAACTTTGTATGTTCTACTTATTACTATTATTAGATAGTTTGATTTTCGCTATTGAATATCAATTATATGGTTATTTTTAGAAATTTACTGTCTACAAAAGTATGAAATATTCGAAATACTAATAATGTCTTATACCAGGCATAGATTATCATAGCCGTATTTGGCACATTTGTTTTTAGATTTCGGGTCTTCAATGCTCTTCAACTTTATACTTGTTTGGCTTTCAAACTATTTGTATCTGATTGTCATTGATAAGTTTTATGTAGACGAATCGCGTCTGGCGTATATGATATTAAGCCTGGTACCTTTGATAACTATTGACATCACGTTTTTGTAACATCCCTATTGGTATGGACAAGTCAAGAGATGATCCAAAACTAAAAAAGAGTACCATTTTTACACCTTTCCTAATCCTTTGTTTCGTTCCACAAACAGTTGAAATAGAACATCCCAAAATGGTGTGTCACTATTCTTTTATTAAAACCCGATAAAAACTAATGAGAAAGAGAAGGAAAAGAAATTAAGTAAATAAAATTGAGAATGGAAATGGGTAATGTGCCAAAGAGACAACAACCCGACCATAAAAAAAAAAAAACAACAGCAGAAGGTCACCAACAGGTCTTCAATGTAGCGAGAAGTACACTTTATTTAAAGGGAACTATTTTTGAAATTAGAAGTAATTAATTGTGGTATTTGGTCTAATGTTTGAGTAGTTTACATTTCTATCGTCATAATGATGTAGCATCTGCTGATAGAAGCTCGATATTTATAGCATTAAATCAAAAATAATTCTTATTCCAAAGTTGTGTTGTCCAAATTACATTGTAGTAATATATTTATAACATTGGTCTAATTTTAGATCAGCTGGAGCTATCGTTGGAATAGTGGTTGGTTGCCTTATTGGATTAAGCGTCTTTGTGACGATTATTGTTTGTGTGTGTGTTGTCAAATAAACTCTCGTCAACTTACAAAAGGACAAGTTATAAAAAGCTCTCCAGTGACAATAGCTTACGCTTGTAGCAACAATACTGCATGTAAGTAGAAGTAAAATGAATTACTATTAAAACCTTATTAATAATTGTTATAAATATCAGTTTTATTTAAAAATCGTTCCTTCCTTAAATATACTTGGTAAATTTAAGTTCTAAATGCCTATAGTTTTGTGTACACTTAACCTACACAAGGCCTACATTGACTATCGACTGCATGTAGACAAAACATGATTTAAATTACATGTAAGCATTGAGTGTTATCAATGGGAACGTAATGGTGTTTAGTTTACGTGTGAGTTACACAAACAAAACACCGAGTTTAGGTCAGTGTGAACACGGCCTAAGTTTCAATATGGGGCTACATATTGTCAATACGGTTGCTGTTCTGCGATTTTAAAATATCCATGTTGTGCTTATGCACCTAGTAACTCCGATTATGTTGACTACTATTTAGCAGTGTATCACTCAGCAACTTTGTATGTTCTACTTATTACTATTATAAGATAGCTTGATGTTCGCTATTGAATATCAATTATATGGTTATTTTTATAAATTTACTGTCTACAAAAGTATGAAATATTCGTAATACTAATAATGTCTTATACCAGGCATAGATTATCATAGCCGTATTTGGCACATTTGTTTTTAGATGTCGGGTCTTCAATGCTCTTCAACTTTATACTTGTTTGGCTTTCAAACTATTTGTATCTGATTGTCATTGAATAAGTTTTATGTAGACGAATCGCGTCTGGCGTATATGATATTAAGCCTGGTACCTTTGATAACTATTGACATCACGTTTTTGTAACATCCCTATTGGTATGGACAAGTCAAGAGATGGTCCAAAAACTAAAAAAGAGTACCATTTTTACACCTTTCCTAATCCTTTGTTTCGCTAAACACACAGTTGAAATAGAACATCCCAAAATGGTGTGTCACTTTTCGTTTATTAAAACCCGATAAAAATTAATGAGAAAGAGAAGGGAAAGAAATTAAGTAAAGTACACTTTATTTAAAGGGAACTATTTTTGAAATTAGAAGTAATTAATTGTGGTATTTGGTCTAATGTTTGAGTAGTTTACATTTCTATCGTCATAATGATGTAGCATCTGCTGATAGAAGCTCGATATTTATAGCATTAAATCAAAAATAATTCTGATTCCAAAGTTGTGTTGTCCAAATTAAATTGTAGTTATATATTCATAATATTGGTCTAATTTCAGATCAGCTTGAGCTATCGTTGGAATAGTGTTTAGTTGCCTTATTGGATTAAGCGTCTTTGTGACGATTATTGTTTGTGTGTGTATTGTCAAATAAACTCTCGTCAACTTACAAAAGGACAAGTTATAACAAGCTCTCCAGTGACAATAGCTTACGCTTGTAGCAACAATACTGCATGTAAGTAGAAGTAAAATGAATTACCAGAAAAATATATTCTTAATACATGTCTTGTTTTAAACTAAATGGATAGGAAAAGATTCGAAAAGTTGTAATATTTTCTCATGTTTTCTGTTTTCCGTTCTTAATGTGTAAATAGTGAAGATAGAGGAACACTTTTATCTATTTCTAGTTAACATTGGGGTCAATTAATTTAATGTTCATCAAGACAGAATTTATTTGAGGATTAAATCCATTCACTGTATTTTTTATCTTTTTTGCAGATCTTCAACCCACTTATCCACAGAATGACGGGTTTTCGAGCCATGGATTTATCCAACCTCAAGCGGATAATGAAGAAAACACTAATCAGCCTCCATTATATGAAAATGTAGCAGCTAAAAACTGTTGATTTAGTAATGTCGTTATCAATTTATGTTCCAATGTAAATTTCGCTGCCGTACATATGTTTTTTGTTCCTTTGTATCGTAATTGAATTCTTTCAGAAATTCCTGTTTTTCATTTTATTACAATTTTGTAATTGACGCTTTACTTCCTTCTTTAACTGCTGATAAAATTAAATTGTTCATGTTTACACTCGGCCAAACGAAAATTCAGTATTGTCAAAGACATTTTCAATGGCCAGCGAGTTTACATCAAAATGTGTTTCCATGTATATAATTAAAAAAAAATATTACCCTGTCTGTAATACATCAGTTGCATTTCGACCAGTTTACTAAGAATTACAATTGTTTCCCCTTCATAATCTTAAACAAGTTATAGAGCCAATCAAGTTTAAAGTTGAAGAGCATTGAGGACTCAAAATTCCAGAAAGTTGTGCTCAATACGGCTAAAGTTTTGTAAACAAGCAATTTATAATAATGACCATATAATTGATATTCATATCAAAACCGAAGTGCTAATTACTGGGCTGGTGATACCCTCGGGGACGAAACGCAAAGCACAGGCTTATAATTTAGAAGTTTGACGTACGCATGTTTCTTCTGCACAAGAATCACCAGGCGTTCGAAACAGTTTGAAATCAAAATCATTCCCAAAAGTTCAACAACAATTCTACATACACCGTGGTGAAATGGTATCACGCTTGGTTCTAGTGCAGAAAATAATACCAAAACTTTAATATTGACAGTTTCACATCTTCCGATCAACTTAGTAGAAACTGCAAAGAGCGGTCGACGGAGAGTCAAAATAATTAATGGGTAGGCTTACCTGTCATTTTGCGAATTTTTACCTTGTTACAGCTGTTAATGAACTGAGAGAAAACAATTCCAGGTTAAAAGATTTACGAATTGTGAGTCACAAAAACGTACCAACGCCACAAAAAGTGACGTCACAGATAAATTTATAGAAATTAGATATAAATCGAGATTCGGTGTAATTATGTTATTATATGTATTTCATAACAATCACCAGAATATTACAAAAGAATTGTGTTAGTAATTGTGTAATTAATTGTCTTATCTAACTGTATTTTTTTCTAAAACACAAACTGTAAAACAAATAAATCCAAAACATATGATTGCTTTGAACCTAAATCATATAAATAAGCTGGGTGATTTATTGTCTTTCCTTCGCATACGAACAGAAAATACAAAAAAGAAATACTTTTGAGCAGGCTTCCTTTTTAAATCATATTTTCTTTTATCATAATTTAAATGTTGCTGCAAAAAACTCCTAAATGATTTATAAAACACTATCATATGGTGTGATAATGCAGTTTCAGAGACAGAAAATCTTTGTAAATAAGAATCAACATATTTAGAAAGAATTATGTTGCTGTTGTCCGAAAGTAGAGTTTCAATATCTGTCCACGATTTTGTTGGTACATTAAACAGATTTACCTTATCTCGGACTTTCACATTACTATTGAGACTAACTAATATCGCTATTGACATAAGCGTCTCACAACTTCAAAATCAAATTTCAAAATTAGAAGGCAAAACTTCTATAACAAGCATCCGTTATCATTTACCCCAATTTATCATTGGTATTTACATGCTTATTTCCTGTCCAAAGAAGCGGATTACACGCAAAAGCTTTTGACGTATAAGGAAGTAAATTATAACTGGATGCATTTGTATAACAGTTTATTTTGTAACTTGTCAAACCACAACAAGAAGTACGCACTGCAAGCACAACCTTATCACAAGTCAACATGTTTGGATATCTGTGTTTCTTCCAAATCATAGGTTTGTTTATTAACAATGTATTTTGAATGATTTTTAAGCACATACCATTTTATAGTTGAATATACAAACGTTGATAGTGTTTAATTATTGTACATTATTTATTTCATTTAAATTTCTACAAAAGTTTTAAATTAATTTAATGTCAAATGTAAAAGAAAAATGAATTTAATGGATTAAATATATATATATATAGACCTTGAAAAGATGGAATACAACTGATAGTTTCAAGTAAAAAGATTGTTTATCAAATAAGAGGTTATCTTTAGTACTAAATGGACAACGTTTATCGTTGGATGTCTACAAGTTGAACATTTTATCAGTCCAAATACAAGCGAGATTCAAACCACCTTTAACTCGAATCACCGATGCTAGCCGTCTACTTATTTATACGTTCAAATGTTGAATTTGTTGTATTAGTCTCTATTTGCCATACCTGGTAAATTGCGTGTCTCATAAGCAAACATGCTACATATTTTGTTTGCATATTGGAGCAAAGCTTGAGATAAATTATCGATTACATATCCGGGACCTAATTAGTATACGAGAAATGTTGCAAGTTAAGAACCTCTGGATGTACGTATAAATAACTTATTTTAAATGGATTTGTATTTACGGTGAAGTTGTTTACTGGGCCTGAAAATTTAGGAACGATCCGGGCAAACTTATCGATCCTTCAAATAAATTTATTCTAAAAGTTTACCTATCCAACACGTTGGTTAGATCTTTGAAAATTGATTTAACTTGTATTGATTTTGGTACCAGCAAATTAAAACTATGGTGAATATTATTGTTGTACCCAAATGCACATTTACGGTTCTATTATCTGATAAACCCTATAATTCTGCTTAACACTAGATCATGCTTTTCCCCGACTGTTCATGGCGTCTTAAGCTGGGGTCACACATTCATGATTTGTACTGCCGTCCTTGACAGGACCATTCCCGATTAAAATTTGTCAAAAGTCTGATCAAGATCCTGTGAATCGTGGATGGAAATTCGATTTGTATCTTTCGCCAGGTAAAATTAGACCGAGTCTGTCACGACTGCGTCCCGATTCTACCGAATGTAATCCGACAGAGATCAGATAGTGACAAGACAGTGAACCGACGCTGACGGAAGTTATCCGTTCGAAAACTGTCGGCATAATCGGGATGATCAGGTACTGTCGGAACGTAATCCTATCACGGTCCGCTCTATCGCATTGTAAACGGCTTTGTCTGGTCTCAGTCGTATTGCATTCTGTTATTGTCGGGACTTCTCCAGATCATTCCCGTTCCACAGGACACCGTCCCGAATACACAGAACATTGTTAGGAATTCGATCCGATACAGCAGAATCTGTCACGACATAGGCACGATTGTAATCCGACTAGACAAAATCGGCTGAGTTTCCCCGAATGTTACGGGACGCACCTAACTGTCGGGGTGCTTTGCCGAACTATTCGGACCCTTCCCGACCAGTAGGAATCTGTTACGAACTAAAACGACTGCGTTCAGACAATAATAGGACATTCCAGATAATTGAGGATACTAATCCGACTTTTTCACTTTTCGTGTCGTATCGCTGTCTGATCTCAAACGGGAGCAATAATCGGCAATGTGTGAACCCCGCATTACACTAGATCCATTGGATGTTGGATTTGAAATGATTGATACTTTCGCCTTTTTACAGTTATTATTGTTTTTGAACTTCACATAATTTTAGTTTCTTGTGTATAATTCGGATTTTAGTATGAAGTCCATTATGAATGAACTAGTATACGTATTTGTTTAGAGGCAAGCTGAAGGACGCATCCGGGTGCAGGAGTTTCTCGCTGCATTGAAGACCCATTGTGTCTTTTGGCTGTTGTCTGCTCTATTGTCGGGTTGTTGTTTCTTTGACTTATTCCCCATTTCCATTTTCAATTTTACCATACTTAATATTATTATTAAAATAATAAACACATTCTTGGTTCTACAATATATCGAAACCTATATTTTGGCATTGCTTGAGTTCTTCTCTGTCTGTTGATTACTTCTTTACACTTTTTCTTTTGGATGTTTGATTTGTACTGATTGATAATTGAGTATTTAATACATGAATTTTAAGTTATTATTGGTTTTGAATTAATGTTAGTAACTGCGAGTACTCTCAAAAAGGTACTTTGTGTCTATTTTGGCGAGAGGGATGTATACTAGTACATACGTCGTAAGATTTTTTGTTGTGAAACCGACTCCAAGGCAGTGTGTAGCCTATATCCCAAAGTACCTTTTTTCTATGTGGAAGGCCGTACGAATGCTTATAATTGCTGATAGCAATTTCTTATGAAATTTGGTTGATATTTGTGGCGTTAACAATCATACCTTATCTTTTTATTTTTAGATCTTTTAGAGCCTGCGCATTATCATATTGTTTGTTTAAAAGTTGATCTGTGATCATGCAATTCAAATCTTTTGAATTACAACATAGACATTGTTTTATTCTTTATCTAATTATTCGAGTTATCAAATGAAATAAATCGCAGAAAAGAGATTTCACCAAATATATTATTAAGCATTAGGGATGCAACTTATATTACTCTTTATAACAGGCTACCAAAATTTCTATTCATATACATAGTTCCTGTTTACGATCTGTTGTATGGTTGTGTATTGTAATAAGTGTGCCACAAATAGAGCGCTTTATTAACATCGACATACAAAAGTATTTGCCGAAATAAAAAAAAACAAAAAAACAAATACGGATGCAACAAAGATTATTTTTGAAGGAAGCACCTTAACAGAAAAAGGAAAATTTGATGCATGACCGAACTTAATTTAGAAATAAAGACGATGTTGTGTAATACGACGATAAGGCAAAACCCGGAGAACACAAATATAGATTTGAAATATATTTTTTTGTGTTTACTATTCCTTAATAGATAGTTTTAATGATAACTTTTACCATAGCTCGAAAAGTGCTTTATATGAACTCCCATTTAGATTGAATATCTATATGAACTCTCGTTTAAGATTGGATATTTCTATGAACTCTCGTTTTAGTTTTAAATTGAATATTTCTCATTTTAGTTTCAAGTTGAATATTTCTTGTTTTCAATGTTTCCTTTTTCTTAAATATAATGTTTCTTAATTCAAATATCCAAAGAAATTATAGATTTTCAATCTAAATGGGAGTTCATATAAAGCACTTTTCGAATTCTGGTAAAATTCCCAATGTCACTTTTCTACCGGTTATATATACTTGATGGCTGAACAGAATTTCTCTTTACGCAATATTGTAACATTTTTTCATAAATCGGTCTATTTTGAAACAAAATATTTGTGTTTTAGGAATGGTCGCCAGTAAAATATGCTATTATTATATAGATTACGATTCATATTATAGTAGCAACTACTGTTCCAGAGGATGTTGTTCCAAATATAAGACAAATCCATGTTGTTCGTCATCATATATCGATTGGTATGTATTTTATGAAGTTTCTGAGTCTATAGCATTGTAAAATCATATCACTTTAACATTTTAGAACATTCAATATTTTTAGACCTTTCGGCACGTTTTAAACAGAACACCAGTTTTTATAATTTGTAGTTGAATATTTTGCTTTCAATGCACACATTTATGATACGAACGTCCCTGATTGTACATGTAACACGCTTTATAATAATAAAGATGGAAGTAAAACTTCTAACTTAAAGATGTATCAAGAAATAAAAGAGCGGCAAAAGATACCGGAGGGACATTCGAACTCAAATATCGAAAATAAAGTGATAACTCCATGACTAAATAAGGCGGATTTCAAATATGTAATAAATAAGACACGCATAGCATGGCCTGGATGACAAGTTGTTTCATTAGAATCACATTACATGTTCTTTATCTATTACCTATGTTTTAATTCATTAACAACAAAATTGTTATTACTACCGATGAAAACAATTATAGTAAATAGTATAATAAAAGTGTTTTATTGATACACTTTTAGAACATAGTTATTCAAAATAGCGATACAATCAAATGGATGTTTTCATCAGATTTACGCACTATATAAACAACCTCACCATACAATGACGATATTATATCTTGGTTTTACTTTTTATTCTAAGAGTTCATACAGTCATTCTTTGTTAACTCCATGGACAGAAAACGAATAACAAATTGTTACACCCATCGAGTTAAACAATCTGTTATTGCATTAGCAATTGCTAATACAAATTCTAAAGTCAACTTAGAAACGAAACTATACAGTCAGAATTCTACGTCGTCAAAATTATCCCCCTATTACGTAATCCAAAATTTACAATCGTAAAAATAGAAGCCATGTTAGGAAAGACACGCTGCTAATTAAAATTTTGAAAACTGATAAATCTATGTGTATATCATTTTATTCTGGTATCACCTAAGTTGAACAAAGGTATACAGAAAAACATATTAATTAAGATGACAGTGCGTTGTACGTTTGTTGAGGAAGCATTAAATATATTTTATATTACAGTGGTATGATCGGTAAAGCCGACAGATTAACATCTGAGAGAATCAAGGTTATCATTTATAATTCTAATAAATTGGCACAATTTTTCGAAGTTTAGATTTCTGTTTTTTGTTTTTTTTCTCGATAGGTATTTCTTGTCAATAAGTAATGCTCTATCCGTCAGTAGACATTCCATTAAATAGTGGTATTCGTCACCGATAGCAACTCTGCACAAAGGACACTATCTCTGTTCTCGTGGAATGTGTAAAACATGTGTCTCTACTAGCTATTGAGCATCATGTTATTTACTTTTCTGAAAGTTTTGTTTGACCGGTTGTCAGGGGGTATTTTGTAAAGTTCAGAAACATTAAAAAAAAAAACTCGAATTCAGAAGGAAGGGCAGATTAACATTTAAGAGGTTAAGGACTTACTAACTAAGAAAAAACTTACAGAAAATTAAGTTTTAGGGATCTATGCATTTTTACGATACAGTTCGAAAGTCTGTCGTCAAGTACTTTTAATAAAACATGAAATTCGAACACACCTACACTGTTTTATGACTCGTTGGAAAGGTATTTCACTTGACACATATATTTTCTTTTTCTTATCAATGTATATTTTACTGAATGCTATTAAATAACCTGTACCCTTAATATATAAAAATAATAAAATCTGATGCGAGATGATGTAACAACATTTTTCTTCCTGCTTTTTCAAAACAGAATATTCAATTTAAACACGCTTAAACATAAAAAGGTACACTCGACTGTCTCTTTATCGCACTTATCGCCCATTTGGTGGATCTTCCAAAAAAACATCGACGGGGACAGAGTAGCAAATTAATGCTTCAGGAAAAACAAACTTTTATCATTCTGTGGATTTTGTTTTTGATTAATGTTATGCTTATGTACTTTATATATGATCCATTTCGATTTGAACCAACCACAATCGACCATTTTTTGAAAATTTGTCTACAGTTATCAAAGGTACCATGATTATAGTTTGATACGCCAGACGCGCGTTTCGTCTACATAAGACTCATCAGTGACACTCATATAAATGAAAAGTTATAAAGCCAAACAAGTACAAAGTTGAAGAGCATTGAGGACCAAAAATTCCAAAATGTTGTGCCAAAAACGGCTAAGGTAATCTATTCCTGGGATAAGAAAATCCTTAGCTTTTTTTTTATTTGATAATAATGAAAATATTCTGTAATATTAAACATTTTACCTATTTCATAGGTCATCAGCGGAAACTATAGGAGCAGTTGTCGGTGGTCTTTTCGCTTTATCTATCTTCGTTTCGATCATATCTTACATCTGCAAACGAATGAGAGCGCAGCGTGGCGTGCAAGGTCAGGTTTTATCTCCACCTGCTGTAACATATATAACTACTACTGGAGGCGCTGTACCCAATTCATGTAAGATTGAATGTTGAATATGTTCGCATGCATAGTAAATGTTAGTTTTGCTTATTAAATATTCTTTAATTTCATAGAAATGTTAAATAGCGTTACATTAAAAATGTAAGCTTTGATGGATATTGGTACGATACTAGTAATAGCAGTTTTGCTTGCTTTCATGCGCATGAAACGGTATATTTGTCTATCAATAATACGAAACTAATCAAACAACGTATACGTTAAATGACTAGAATAAACAAACGGATTTGAACGAGCGTCCGCAAAATATGTACATGTCCGAAATAACCACAGTACATCCAAAGATCTCATTGTTCGCTCGAACATACCTCACAAAAATACAAGTGTACTAGAATAAAATGCTCCATTTAAAAAAGAGACCAATTCAAAAACGTGCTTCAAACTGTAATTCACATCGTCGAATTGGCACATGTTTATCACATTCAGTTACGTTTTTGCTAGTACCTTTGTTATCCTATTAGATGGCTCATAGCGAAGTTGCAAGTAAGACTTTACTGTGTATCCGACATTACTTATTAGTTGTAACATATCAAGTTGAATCTTAATTCACATCATCCATCAGTTATGAATTATTATATTTTAGACCCTCAAGCTGCTAACCAACCCCAATTTGGAAGCAACATGAATATCATGGGTAGCACTGAACAACTAAATGTTATTCCACCAAATAATGGAAATACAGCCTACCTACCAAGTAATGGGAACACAGCTTATCCAACAACTATTGGAAACACAGCTTATCCACCAAGTAATGGAAATACCACTTATCCACCAAGTTACGACAATCTTGCTCATGACCACGTGAAAGGGGCTGAAAGTTCTATGAACGCATGTATATAGTTGCTAAAAGATGAAAGAACATGTAAACAATATGAACTTTCTTAATTTTTTGAACAAATAACCAATTTTGTAATAAATTGTGAATTATGTTTGTATTTTAAGTAAGTTGCTGCTGGTGTTGTTAAACTAAATATTCGGATTAAATAATTTAATAGCCACATATTACATATATGTTTTACATTGAGAATACTTTTCTTGTTTCCTTTTTACTATAGTTGTTATTATGATCTACTCAATTAAATATTTTACTTTTCAAATTGTCAACTTCTCATACATCACTAGTAATATACTCTTTGTCCTATTGAACATTTTTATATATCTCAAGTAATACGTTACTCAGTTCAATACATATGTTAAACGGACGCAGTATGACATAGAATATCCAACAAAACATACTAGACGAGTATCACGATTGACAGATGCGATGTGTAGAAAAATGGCTCTCGTTTTGGACTAAAAAACAATTGTCTGATTTGAAACTTTGCCTTGCAAAGTTATTTCAGTTTTCAAATAGTTACACGTATGTCTAAATGTCGAGTTGCATAACGTATGCATATTAGAGGACGCTTATTATGTTGACTTAATCATTCTCCTGCCTTTAATAATTCATTCTAGAACTGTATTTATCGTAGTAATCGAAACAAATATAGACGAGGAGAAACCCATTGACTTACCTTTAGACGGAATTTTAGTTCATAATAAGTGGGGAAAAGCTGTCATATTAATCTCACGGAAAGTTAAAAAGTAACCTTCCTACTAAGGTATACTATGGACTCATTTATTTTCGAGGTTATCAATTTTCGTGGATTTAGATAAACTTCCATGTTCGTTGATATCTAATTTTGAGGTTTTGCAGATTTCTGCATACACGCCTATAGAAAATTTGTCGTCCATTGAACATTTAATTTCGTGGTTAAACTGAAGCCACAAAATCCACAAAAATTGGTAAGAAACGAATAATAATAAATCCACAGTATGTCAAAACACATGTATAAATTCACTATTTTCTACATGACGAACTGCATGTACCAAACAGTTGCTTTCCATTCGTTTGATCAGTGGAAAGCAAGATAAAAACAACAAATATTCATCAAAGATATACTAGACTAATTGTTAAGTACGACAGACGCGCGTTTCGTTTACATAACTCATCTGTGGTGTTCGACTCAAAACAAATCGGAAATCACATGTTCCACAATGTTCTAAAGTATCTGATGTATCATGTTGAAAAAAATCACAAAAATACTGAAATCCGAGGAAAATTCAAACGGAAAGTCCCAAATCCAATTGCAAAATCAAAACACATCAAACGAATAGATAACAACTGTTATTTTCCTGGCCTGGTACAGCCATTTGCTTATGTAGAAAATGGTGGCTTAGTCCTGCTTTTAAAGCTAGCTAAACCTCTGACTTGTATGAAAGGTGCATAAAAAATATATATTATATTGACAACGATGTGTGAACAAAGCAAACAGACATAGTAGGTAAAATGTCACAAATTGCGGTACAGCAGTCAATATGGTGTAATCTTAATCACTTTTAAAAACAAATCACGATGTAACAAAGAAAACAAAAAAGACATACAGACAAAGCACACCAGTTAAAACACAATAATTTAACATATCACAATAACACTATTACGAGATGCACAACACAGAGCCACGTAAAAGATATCATCAAAAACAGAATAAAATAATCTATACTTTTAAAACTATCGCGTAACGGTTACATACTCGTTTTGAGTGCAGAAGATCGCGAGTCAAATCATCTTTCAATTATAAACCAGACTTACCTATTGATATTTTCTGATTCGCTGATATAATGCAAGATTCGAGCAGTGCTGATTATTGTTCCCGTTTGAGATCATACTGCGCTAATGTGGCGTTCATACATTACGATAACTGCTCCCGTTTAAGACAAGAAATTTACAGTATAAGAACACAAGTGAAAAACTCGGATTACTATCCTCAATTATCTGGAATGTCTTATTATTGTCCGAACGCAGTCGTGTAAGTTCGTAACATATTCCTACGGGTCGGGAATGGTCCGGATAGTACGGCGAAGCACCCTGACTGTTAGGTGCGTTCCGTAACATTCTGGAGAATTCAGCCGATTTTTCTAGTCGGATTACAAGCGTGACTATGTCGTGACATATTCTGCTATATCGGCTCAAAATCCGAACAATGTTCTGTGTTTTCAGGACGGTGTTCTGTGGAACAGAAATGATCTAGAGACATTTTTCATTATTTTTTTTCTGCTGATTGAGTCCAGATTGCATCAATATCTTTGCCGAAACCGTTCAGAAACAGTCCTGTTATTGATACGACATTCGTCAATGCTACACTCGTCAGAGTCCCGACAAATACAGAACACAATACGAATGAGTCCAAACAAAGCCGTTTGCAATGCGGTACAGCGGACCGTGATAGGATTACGCTCCGGCAGTACCTTATCATACCGAATATGCCGACAGGTAATTAACGGATAACTTCCGTCACTGTCTGATCTCTGCCGGGTTACATTCGTAAGAATCGGAACGCAGTCGTGACAGGCTCGGTCGAATTTTATCATGCGAAAGATACAAATCGGATTAGATTCGGATTGAGAACTTGATTATCAGGACAAATTCGTTTGGAAAGGGTTGAATATCGACGCTTCCTAAACAATATATGATTGTTGTCGTGATTAAAAAATCTTGTTTACAGATTTTAATTAAAGTTTGAATTTCTATCCACGATTCACAGGATCTTGATCAGACTTTTGCAATTCAAATTTGGAAGGGTCCTGTCAAGGACGGCAGAAAAATCGTTGATGTGTGACCCCAGCTTAAGACACGAACAGTTAAATAGTCGGATTACTATCCCCATCGACCTTGAATGTCCTAACATTGTCTGAACGAAGTCGTATACGTTCGTATCAGATTTCTGTTGATGGAGAATGGTCCGGAGAGGTCGGCCAAGCACCCCGGCAGTAGGACATGTCCCGTAACATTCGGGGAAATTCAGTCGATTTTTTCTAGTCGTGATTATGTCATGACAAACTGTGATTTATCGTAATAAAATATTGACAATGTTCTGTGTTTTCTGGACGCTGTCCTCCGGAACGTGCATTATCTGGAAAAAAAGGTAAATAAAGGCAACAGAAGTGTAAACTTGAAAAAGGTAAATAAAGGCAACAGTAGTATAAACTTGAAAAGGAAAATAAAGGCAACAGTAGTAAAAACTTGAAAAAGGTCAATAAAGGCATCAGTAGTATAAACTTGAAAAAGGAAAATTAAAGGCAACAGTATTATAAACTTAAAAAAGGTCAATAAAGGCAATAGTAGTATAAACATGAAAAAGATAAATAAAGGCAACAGTAGTTTAAACTTGAATAAGGTAAGCAAAGGCAGCGGGAGTATACACTTGAAAAGGGTAAATAAAGGCAACAGTACTAGTATAATCTTAAAAAAGGGTAAATAAAGGCAACAGTGTTATAAACTTGAAAAAGCTAAATAAAGGCAACAGTAGTATAAACTTGAAAAGGGTAAATAAAGGCAACAGAAGAATAAACTTGAAAAAGGTAAATAAAGGCAACAGTATTATAAACTTGAAAAAGTAAACAAAAGGCAACAGTAGTATACACTTAAAAAGGGTAAATAAAGTTAAACTTGAAAAAAAACGGGCTGTCCATATATCACCATAATGACCAGTTTTCAATAACTATTATGTTTATTTCATTGAGAAACTATGTTTTAAAAAGAATTCATAGAATTAAAATTCAAATTGTTGAAAGTAACCTCGAGATAATGTACGATTTCTTTAGGAAAGAGTAAAGACCGGTCATAGTTTTAGATATCTATATAAGTCACTTGAAATACAAAATAAAGTTTACTATAATTTCATCAGTAGCAAAACGGTCATTAGAGTTTTCTGCACTAGCAGACGGGTCTTCCATTTTCCTAACTGTAAACTGCAAACACGTCTGAATCGCGTTGCATTTTATTACGGAACGTCACACAAACAGACAAACCACGCCCCACCGGTCCTTATCATGTAAAAGTCTGATAACGACCGGTTTTCCGGTCCGTTTTGTTCTGTTAATGACCGATGAAACTTATTACTGAAGAATAAAGAATGTCATGTGGCCTCTTTTTATCCAATAAGATAAGCTTATTCTTAACCGATATAGATAATGAATGTTACTTATATCGCTATTTGCATATCACAACCTCAAAAACAACTTCAAAATTGAAAACGCAAAATGTACTGTAAAAAGCATCTGGTATGGTTTACCTAAATTGTTCATGGGTATTTCCATGCTTTTTTCCTGTGAAAACGAAGCGGATAGTAAGCAAAGGTTGTTGACGTATAAGGAAGAAAATTATTACTTGATATATATGTATAACGTTGTTTCGTCAAATCACAGCAAAAAGGTACGCCCTGCAAGCACAATCTTACTACAAGTCAACATGTTTGGATATCTGTGTTTATTCCAAATCATAGGTTTGTTTATTAACACTGAAATAATAAATGTACGATATCATTTGAATGTTAGGCTCATGCCATTTTATATAATTGTATACGACAGTTATCAGTTTTAGATTTCTACCTTAAAGTTCGGTATATTTGTTAATTATTATAATTTTAACATTTGTTTTTTATAGATATTAATTTTCAATTTAAAAAAGGGTGTAATAATATCAACTGATTGTTTGAATGATGTTTAACGCCACTTGCAGCACTTTTGCGCTATTATTGTATTTCGTGGCGGTCAGTGTTTGTTCTTGGAGGAAGCCGGGGTGCCCAGAGATAAAACTTACAATCCTAGTAAATTACACGTGTCGGGATTGAATGTATAATCGTAGTGTTGACCGGTGTTGTCTGTACAATCTATTCATGTTTTAGATTTGTTTTGAATTTTGTATTACAAAAGTAAACCCAACAGTGTGATAATTAGATTTCAACTTTGATTAACTACAGTATCAATGGCTTAGTCTCTTGTCCAGCGCTCCAGACCACTATTCCACTAAGAGTTTAGGACTGTTTGCATTAAATGCAAAACTGTCTAAATATAGCCATTTTCAGATCTTGCAAAGGATATTCAGATACGTGATAATTTTTAATTTTAATCATATTACTCTTCATACAAGACTTGCACAAGTTTTGTTCAGATAAATTATTTCCTGTTTAAGATTTATAACATGATTGAATATTGTGTAACGTATGCCACAAATTGATTGCTTTGTAAACATCGACACACAAAAGACTTTGAAGTAAAAAAACATTAAAAAAGTACAGATACAATAAGGATAAAGTTTTAAGGAAGCACCTTGACAAGATAAGAAAAATAAAACAAGAAGGAACTGAATTTAGAAATAAAGAATATTTTATGAAATACAACGATGAGACATTAACGATACTAATCTTAAACTGAAATTTTGTTTAATGTTCCTTAACAGTTATTTATAAAGGTATTTAAAACAAAGCTACGTAATGCACCTATAACTTATTTTTACAACAATTACACGCAGTAGGTTCTATTTGAATATAATTTGTGTCAGAATAGAATATATTCAACGTGTTTTATTTTTCAAGTCAAGCAGTTTAAATTATTTATTAAAGTAGAATGATCTTTATTATTTTATGAAACATCCAATGTAAACCAACACTTTTGTATTTCAGAAGTGGTACTCAGTAAAACCTGCTATTACAGAATAAGCTATTATTATTCTTATTCTTCAAGTCTTAGAAGCGAATACTGTACATACGGCTGCTGTTCAAGTTCTACATCAAGTCCATGTTGTTCTTCTTCATATTCATCATATTCATCATATTTGGATGGCCTGAGTAACTACAGCTATACTCTGTATGTTGGTTTTTTATAAAAAAAAATCCTTTGTCTAGAGCATTGTATCAAATTATAATATCCTAACATTAAAAAACTCATATTTTGTTCAGGCCTTTAGACACTTTTTGAATTGAACACAATGATTTTGATTTTGCAGTGTAGTATTTTGCATTGGACGCAAACTATGATACCAACATTAATTAATATACGGATAGAAGTAAATAAATCAACTTTTAATGTAGCTAACAATCAATGATTTAACAATTGAAATAAAGGTGTACTAATAAATGATCAAACCATCTGGTATACATAATAATATTTACGTGATGGTATTCGTTAAATATTTTCGGTCGACGAAACTAAAATGACTGTTTACAACATTATGATAGTTTGTTTTCAAATGTATGTGTATTTCGTAGTTGAAGACACGCCGACTGGGAAGCTTAACAGATATATAACGCTAAGGAACGGTACAATTGAGAACAACAATACAGACGACAAAATATGAATATTCCACAAGATAAACAAGAAATAATTTGCATCCAGTATAGAATTCTTATCAAACAATCATAAAAACGTTTTATATAAACATTAGAAGATAAGGTATGATTGGCAATGAGACAACTCTACAAATAAAAAACCAAATAAAGGCAACAAAAGTATACCGTCCATCAAATCATAAATCGATTGAGAGAAAATAAATCCAAGTTACAAATCAAAACAGAGGAAACACATCAACTATAAGAAGAAAACAACAGATGATAAAAATGATGTAAATGAAAGCAACTTACCGGATGGTCTTTAAAATGCGCAAAACCCATTACTATATTAGCACTGATATGACTAACTGTAAATTTCAATGAGTAATCAAAATCCTGATGTATGTACAAATATACTGCTGACTTGGTACAGGCACATGCAGATTATGACGCCATGGTTTAATATCTTTGCAAGCGCTCAACTAGGAATGTGTCTTAAAATCAATATATCAGTATGTATAACCACTACATAAAAATGGTTACACTAGGTTACACATTAGAATCAATCAACTGTAGGGTTACACTTGTTTTATTATTTACATTCAGCTAATCAAAGTTACAACTTATAAAACAAACCTTATTCGAGCCTCCTAAAGTTACAGTGTTAAATTGGTTGTTGATTTGATTTTACAGATTTTATTCATGTAACCACGTGTAACTACCGTGTAACTTACGTGTGGCAATAGTAATCCTGAAAAATGTTGGAATAATATTGAAAGAGAATATATCAAAACCTATACATTGACTCAAAAAAGTAAACAAATTCATTTTAAATTTGAAATGAACATAAAATGGTAAATATAGATTTGGTAACCCAGTACCCTCATTCTCCTATAGAGTTCTTATATGTGATTTAAGACACAAATTTCAGGCCATATATGCGTTGAGCACACTTTTTTCGACCAATCCGAAATCCGAAAATCAAGCATTCCTACAAATTGTGCATAATAGTAAAAAATTGTTTGCATCAATGTTAAAAACAGGATGCATTATTTTACTAACATCTCCTTTAAATGTTTATTCTGGCTGTGATATTTCCATGTTTTGGAATATTGTACAAATGAATTGTATACACTCCGACAATGTATCTGCTTCCTTGATAATTTTTTGGGGGACGGTGATATTGTGACCTGTCGATTTACTTAAATATGACCCTTTTGAATGTTTTAAGTAACATGTGATTCAAGAACCTTTTTACCAAACCATACTAGAGCCTTTCATGTATGCTATACATAAATCAGAATAGGCAATAGAAGAAAAGTGAAAAGTTTATAACACATTTCATATTATTATTTCTATGTTGCATGCTAAATTATTTAATTTAATAAGCATAACAAGTTTCTGGTATATTATAGGTCAACAGCTGGAACCATAGGGGCTGTTGTTGGTAGTCTCCTCGCTTTATCTATCTTCGTAACAATCATCTCCTTCATCTGTAGAAGAATGAGAGCGCAACGAGGTGTGCAAGGTCAGGTTATGTCTCCACCTGCTGTGACATACGTAACTACAACTGGAGGCCCTGTACCAGCTGCATGTAAGATAACAGTTTTAGTATAAAGTAAATATGTGGTGTTTTTTTTGGGTAAAATATTTGTTAATTTCGTCGAAAAGATAAAGGGATTTTAATCACTGAAAGGGAATGGAGACGATATAAAAAATTGTGTTTGCTTTCGTCGGCATTGAACGGATTGGTGTTTTGGCTTACAATAAAACAAATTGGCATTAAAATATATACTTTTATTTAACAAAAGGCAGTTAACTCGTAGCATTCCCATTTGGCTGTGAGATTGAAGACAAAATTATTATGATGATAAACTTGGAATGCCTGTGACGAATGATATCGGCAATAGACATATGCGGGTTCTACACCATTTTGTAGATAATTTAATACGAAGTATGGCATAACAAGTTTCAGATATATATACAACCACAGTATTGAAATATATCGGAAGTCCGCGGCCGGGTTGCATTTCTGAAATACACGAGTTGGGTAAACTTGTGATATATATTAAATTATACAGGTAATTTCTTTTAGAGACAAGTGCTTGTGGAATGAAATACACAATTTCAAAAGGAAGAATGCAAAAAAGTGCAAGTTTAAAATTTAGTATGTTCAGACCACAGGGTTAAATTTCTTATCATATTTAAATACATGAATTAATATCAGCCAATTATAATGATGTTCTATATTTTTTAGACCCTCAAAATGCTTACCAACCCCAATTTGGGAGTAACATTAACATAATGGGCAGCACTGAACAACTAAATGTTATTCCACCAAATAATGAAAACACAGCCTGTCCATCAAATAATGGGAACACAGTTTATCCACCAAGTTTTGGAAACCAAGCTTATCCACCAAGCTACGACAATCTTGCTCATGACAACATGAAAGGAAGTGAAAGTTCCATGAACGCATGTACATAGTTGATCAAAGATGACAAAATTGAAAAAAAAACATTTATTAATACTTTTTTCTTTCTTTGAATCATAATAAGTTTCGGAATGTTTTCAGAATCATTTTTGTATTTTTAATTTAGTATTAATGCATGTATTGCCATCGCAGATATCAAGATAAGATATTTTGATTCCAATATATTACAGTATTCACTAACAATTTTTAAAATATTAAAATTGATATTTGTTATTAAATCCAATAAGAAAATATTGTTATGAATGGTTAAATTTAGGTATTTTAATAAAAATAATGATATAACCTTTGACCAAGTTAAAGGCATTTATAAATCTCAATTGATACATTAAAAAAGGCAACAGTGGTATATACCGGTGTTCAAAAGTCAGAAATCAAGTGAGAGAAAATAAAGATGGATTACAAGCTTAAACCGAGGGGAACACATCAACTATAATAGGAAAACAAACAAACAACTTAAACACTGAAAATGCGACTAAAACAGACACCAACATACGAAGAAATTTTCTAATAACAACTGCCATATGCCTGACTCGGTACCGGACATTCATTTCAAAGTAAAAATGGTGAGTTGAATCCGGTTTTATGGCTAGCGAAACCTCCCGCTTATATTACAATGTCGCGAAAATGACAAAAATCCAGCATAAACACACATCACAGAGAAACTCACCAACTAATAAATTTAATAGTCGACAAAACTTGGCAAACCACAGAACAACCAACGACCGATACCACAGGATGTCAAAAAAGGAAGGCACGTAACGAAATTTAATCTCGACCAAAATGCAACTATTTTTACAATAAGCTCAGATATCAGGCTATAATTTGTACGCTACACGCGCGTTAGACTACAAAAATAAGGAAAAATAGAAAATTGATATAAAGCAAACAATAAAACGAGTATCAACCACTTAATTACTCCTGACTAATATTGGCACTTAAATGATGAGGTAGAGTAAACCATGTGTGCGACACTCAATCCTTTTCTAACCATAGCTAGGCACTGGAATTATATATAAGCATTTTTGAACAGTTTGAAGTTGTCTCATTGTAAATCATACCACATCTTCTTTTTTATATGGTTGCAAATGGGACATTTACATATAGATTAAAGAAAAAAGATGTGAGCATTCTACAATATATGTAAGCTAAACAAAAAGTATGAAAAAATGTGAACTAGTTCAAAAGAGAAAACCACTGACCTGATTTATGTACCAAACAATTAAGGAAACATAAAAAATTGAAACACAGCAACGAATTAAACGAATAAAAAACTACTGAATAACAGAATTCTGACAATGAACAGACACGTCAATAATTTGGATGTGTTAATAATGTTTGCAGTCCCAATCCCTCTCCTAACTGCAGTTTTCGCCTTGGTTAATACAGTAGATTTTTTCACAGTTTGTGCGGGTCAATTGTATTTCATTGCATTAACAATTTGTTACCATACTTTAAACTATTCGACAACCTTTAATTATTTTTCATGAAATTTACCTTGATATACCAATTAACGACCATGTGTAGCTGTTAATACTATCTAGTACAGTTATAAAACAGTTTCTAACTTTAGAAGTTCTACCAATGAACAGTTTTAGATAGAACAAATCTGGGTTATTCCCGAGAACGGTTTAGATAGAACGAATACTGGGTTATTACCGAGAACATTTTAGATATAACTAATCAGTAGTATTAAAGTTCGTTCTCTTTTGTTTATTTTTCATTCTTTCTTTGTTTTTTTCTTAATACTTATGTTTTTCAGGATCTTTTTATCCATTTTGATTTTTTTTCTAAACAGCTTTGAACCATGTATTATCATTATCACTGTACTAGTATATATTTGTTTAGGGGCCAGCTGAAGGACGCCTCCGGGTGTGGGAATTTCTCGCTACATTGAAGACCTGTTGGTGACCCTCTGCTGTGGTTTTTTATTTGGTCGGGTTGTTGTCTCTTTGACACATTCCCCATTTCCATTCTCAATATTTTAGTATCATTATATAACGCAGATAGCAAAGGAACGTACGCTACATTCAATCAACGTAAGATTGTAAACTTTTAAAACAAAATCAACTGTAATTAGCATCTGATATCATTTAAAAAAATCATTGGTTTTAACATAACTTATTTTCTAAGGAGATAACCGCCCATTAAGTGTATACGTATAAAGAAGAAAATGCTTATTGTAAACAATAAAATTAGTTTGTTTAAATTCGAAAAGTGAAAGGTGTTACTTCAAAAAAATAAATTATTAACTGGCAACATGTTTGGATACCTGTTTGTATTACAAATTATAGGTTTGTTTGTGCTTTGATAATTTTTTATCTATTTTGAAAAAAAACCCGCTGTTTTTGAAAAAAAAAATTTGTTCATGCTCCGAATATTTTATGTTTGTTTGTATTATAATTCAAATATTTTTTTTTATTATTTCAAGTGCAGACTATATTATGCTTGAGTGCTTACGCTATTCGTATCTGAAGTTTTAATTTTACATTGTTTGTTACTTTACCTAAGTTGATAATTAAAATTGTAAAAAAAGTAAAATAATGGCTTTTAGGTCAAAAGTATACGCAAATTTGGCTACCTTACGTATGTGCAACCATCTGAGGAATGCGGAACTACCATGGATATCAACAAAAATATAAATACGTGGAACATTTTATGGCATGAAACAAATAGTATCTACAGATAGAAAAACAAATGAATAACCACTCGTTATTATCGTGCAGACTAAATTTTATTTGATTTAGAGCAAGGGTTTATTCACAAAGCGAAAGAAGCACGTCATATTAGAATATACGTCTTTTTATTGTTTTTTTTTATATATAGCGTTTTGTTGACGTTTGTTTGTCTTTTCATAGTTTTTCCATTTTTTCAATGATTTAATTATTTTGCTTGGTCTCTTTTCGACTTCTAAGTTTTGAATCTCAATTTGGTATATGGTATCGTCTGCCTCTTTTTTCTTAAATCAAATAATACGTAACAAAAATGAAATCGATGATAGTTATGGTCAAATGCGTGTGTTAATTTTTTTGTTTTGTATTAATAAATTACTGGTGCAATTCAATAAATTAAATTATCGTGATACATCAAGGACTGTCCGTATGACAGTGGCATTGAGTGCGACAGCACTGCCATTCATTCAGTGCAATTTTCAGTCCATGATATATAACGATAATGACCATTTATTCAATAACTATCATGCTATTTCATTGAGGGACCATGTTTTTACTAATTCTCATAGATTAAAATGTTGAAAGCAAACTCAGTTATTGTACGATTTTTAAAGAAAAGGGTGAAGATCAGTGGTAGTAATACATGTAGCTATAAGTCACTGCCATTTATCTTAGTGCATTTTTTTAGTATATGAATACCAAATAAAAGTTTTCCTTGATTTTCATATTTAAGAAAACACATGTTAAACAATTCAATAACTTAAATATAAAATTAAAAACAGAAAATTGTTTTATTAAGGTCAAGTTACAGTAAATGGGCTATGTCACAGATTTCAGTAAGCTCAGTAAGACCCTTTTTGGCCCCAAAATATAGCAGTTTTACAAAATTGTAAAATTGTAATAATATAGCTATTTATTGGAAAGTAGAATGCTTCTGCTACAACAAATATGGGCTGTTTTTGACAATAAAATGCACATATATCGGGAACTAACATCGTTAATTCATGCTAAGTTACTGAAATCTTCACAATAGTTATATTTTAGACGGTTTCCGTCTTAAATGAAAGTGGCCGCATTCGTGTTCATTCTTAATATTGAAATGTAAGTTGTATTTGATGATAATACATAACATAGATAAATGTTGAGGATGAATAAGGATGCAGCCACTTTCATACTTGACAATAAACATCTGAAAAGTGACGATGTTTTGCATATTTGATAGATTTTTCATATTCAAACTTGAATTGGAGCATTTTTAATGACTAAATCAGTTAACCTCTTTCCCATAAACTAATTGAATAAATTGAAATAGACAATCAAGTGTTTAAAAAGTGTCCAAAATATTTCGTTATATGAACATGAAATTTCAGGCCAAAATCGGCCCTTACCGGACCTACTCCTTTTGCATACAACTTTGGCTCGATGAACTTCAACTGAAAATCGAAAAAATAATGCATTTATCTTATTTATCATTTGTAATATTACTGATTAAATTATTTCAAAATGGGTGAACATTTGTATGGAAAGCACATGAAATCGGCTAAAAATCTTTTGATAATTGTCTGCAAAACATCAAATCTTTGATACTACTCCATAGAATTTCTAAAAAAAACTAAATGTTGTGGATACATAAATTTTCGTTTTAATGGTGAAAATAAAGATAGGGTCACCGACTTCGTTTTTATGGTATACATCATCACTGTCGTGTTATTTGTGAAAAAATCCTACAAAACGTCGAAATAATCGTAACGTCGTCGTGTTACAGGCCATAAAAAGTTGATTGTTGACGTTTTACACTACAAACAAGGCTACAAATTGATAATAAGACAAAAAACGGTGACCATATGATTATTTTATATCATCAAAAATAAATGATGTGTCAACAACATATAGTCTTTAAAGAAAAATCTATGGAGTAGAATTAGAGATTTTATGTTTTAAATTAAGCAAAATTTTAGAAAAATTTTCGCCGATTTCATGTGTTATCTTTACAGATATTCACTCATATTGAAGAAAATCAATCTGTACTATTTTAGATAATAAAACAGATAAATGCATTATTTTTTTCGATTTTCATATGTAGTTCAACGAGTCAAGGTTGTAAGTAAATTTTAGAAAAATCTGCGACAACGGTCATTTTCTGTTCCTTTGCCTTAAAGGGACATATCTCTGCAAAGAGAAACCACGCCCAATCGGTCATTAACAGAGAAACCAAACCCCACCGGTCATTAACATGTTAAAGTCCGTTAACGAGCAGTTTTCCGGTCTATTTTGATCTGCTTATGACCGATGGAATTTATTAAGATTAAAAAAGGTCATGTGGCCCCTTGTTATCCAATAGTCTTAACCGATATGAGATAATATTGAATAAAGTAAGAAAAATACGGTAAAATGACAATGAGAGAAGCACAGTAAACAATACAATTTCCTCAACCATACTAAAAAGTTTACCATAAAGCTTGATTCATTTTTTAAGATTGTTACTCATTAAGGTTATATAGCATTATTTTTTCTTTTCCTGTATCTATAAACACAATAAAATGGTAAATAAATATTTGGTTTTTAGGAGTGTACAGTAAAACCTGTAATTACAGTAGAAGCTTTATACGTATTATTCAAGTCGTAGTAGCAAATACTGTATCTATAGTGCGGTGACTCAAGGCAGAATTTTTTTAATTTAATCTCCCCATCGAACACACACCTACATAATATAGCATTGGAAATAGGAAATTGTGTACTATAATATTGTGTCTGTCGTCAGGACTTGATATGGTCACATTTTTTTTAAATTGAGGTCAAAGGTCATATGTAAAAATCTGTGAACATTTGGGAGGATTTCAATTTTGTCATTGTTTTCTATTTCTAAACTCTATCTGAATACAAATGATACTGTTTTGGCTTTAGTAATGTTTGTTATTATACATGAACCTTAATAATTGAGATTTTTTTATCAAAAAAAAATCCTAAAACGACATTTTATAAACAAAACTTCATAAATCAAGTTTTCAACCTATAAAATGTTTAAAGCACCTTAACCTTATGAAAAATATCAATTTCAGGTAAAAATCAAGTGTCATGCAGGACAATACTATAAAATTATTTTTAAACTATCATAGTGGGTGAGGTATCAAACCAAAGCAATAGAACACTACAGTCAAATATGACCTCAAATTGAATTTGCAGATACTTCAGTTTTTTTTATAGACTACTCGTTGCTTTTTGTTTTTTTTTCACAATTATTACTGCATAGTATTATCTTTTGTTGTATATTTAACTCTGGTTAATATCTATTACATTATAGGTTTTGTAACTTTATCCCCCCCCCCTTTTTTTTCCCTTGCAACGTACCACAAACTTCAAAAGTATTCAATATAAAAAAAAAGATGTGATATGCTTGCAAATGAGACAACTCTCCAAATGAGACCAAATGAGACATAAAACAATTATAGGTCCCGTACGGGCTTCAACAATGAGTAAAATTCATACTGCATAGTCTTCAATTCCCGACATGTATAATGTAAAACAAACAAAAAATCGAACGGCCTGATTATTAATGTACAAAATAAATAAGAAAGAAACAAATAAAGTATATAGAAACAAACGACAAACACTGCATTACCGTCTCGGGACTTGAAACAGACACATACAGATAGTGGCGGGGGTTTAACTTTTTTAAGGGTACGCACGCTAACACTCCCCTAACCTCGGGCCTGGAACCGTGTGTACCAGTACAACAAGCTTTATACCAAATCAACCGTTATCTCCATCATCTTCATTTTCATCAACCGTCACAACACATGTTTTGATATGTCTACACATTTCACTCATTGCCACAGATCTGCACATGAAAGGTTCTGCTCAAAGCAAACACTTTATTTTGAGTTTTTCCTTACAAGTACAGACAAGGTATTGTAGGAAGTCCGAAGACATTTGTTCCTAAACAAATACCAGCTTCAAACCATCCCTATCATTTCAAGATTTAACAGAGATCTAAAAGGGGGTTTAGGAAGGTGTGATGACATCCATATGCTTGTCTGCAAAGATGCTGGGGAAACATTATACGAGACGTATATACTATCTTGAATTCGCTCAATTTCATGGTTGGCAACATATTAGATAGCGTCGCACTTTACTTTAAGAAGCATAAAATCCGTTGGCATTCAATGTTTCAACAAGGTGTTTTGAACCAAACGCATGGTACATATGTAAAGCCAATCCTAAATGAAAAGGGGTAAAACAAGAACGATTGCCTCAACAATTGCTGAGCATTTCCACAATTTCTCTGGTGCAATTTCCTGAGAATAGTCTTGGTTGTATGCAGTTTCATTGAGTAACAATAGAATGAATTGCAATAAATACGAAGGCATTGACTGAATTAAGAAGGAAGAGACAATTCATCCGAAGTTGGGTAGTCTTCTTTAGAGTTTCGATGTCTTTTCTAAGTCAACTTGCAGCGGACTGAAATATCTGTCTGTTATTTTTGTTTACAGTTGACAATGAGATTTTGAGGTCAGTTTTCAAATGATTAGAAGCTTATATGGCATCTTAGATATTTATTTTGCTAATAAATATTATGTTATATTTGCCTTGAACTTGTTGAAGTCGTTTGACAACTGAATTTCTATAGAAATAAATGAATTTAGACTGCATTTTACATTTAGAATATTTTACATTAGAATTAGCCGGAAAAAATGATCTATATTTATAAAGTAACGGTGTCATGAGGAATGACCATAAAATCGTTATCAATAGCCAAAATAAAATTAGTAAAAGCAGTATCGTGTTCTGAGATATCTGCTTCCACGGGTTTGGATTTTTTTTTCGTTTTTAGCAAAAAATTTGTACTGCAACCAAAATGACAGAGTGCTTGAAGTTTAAAAGATGGACGGGAAACTATGTCAACTTTAACTTTACCTGACACGGATAAACATTTTTAATACGCTCATCTGATTCAAACTTGAGTAATTTTTTATCTTTCTAAAATGTTTTGTTGTTTTTGTACAAATACCCGAAACTGAGGGACAACAGTCAGAAAATTGTATGTTGTCATTAAATATCAGACTAGAAGCTTCCTCGCTCTAAAAGGGGGAACACATATGTTTACTTGTGTAAGTTTTGTAGCATGAACGATGATAAACTGCCTGTACGGAGTTCTTCAAATTAACAGCTATCGCATAAAACATCTTGCATGATGTGTTCACCTCATCCAATCTTTTATGCAATGCAGATACAAAAATCGACTTCCTTAAACTAGTAAATTGACTCAAAATTTCAATCGAGGTTTGTTTGGGCATATTATGCACTGCATAACATTTAACGACTTTTGTCTTTTCTTTGGACTAAATGGAGCAAGTTGCACAGACTTGACATAACACGGAATATTTACTGAAACTATCCGTCAATTTTTTTGATTTTACAATAAGACTTTTCTGACAAAGTATATTTGATGTTTTATAACGAAAAAACAAAGAATATAAACATATACACACAAAGTATGTGCCATATATCAGTGCACTTTAATTGAAAATATGTGTATATAATAGCAAAAAAGGTAGTAATTTCATATATCATTTGAGAGCAAATTATTGACTAATACACAAAATGTGACGGAAGGCAAGTGATTGAGTTCCGTGTTGAAATTGGAGATTTTTACTCCATTCTTTTTCCATTGATTTCTTCAGGTTTTTTTTCATATTTTGGTTCCGAAATTTTTATCACTTATTAGTTTTATTCACTACTATATGCTTAAAACATTATGGGATAATTTTTAATACTACTATGAAGAAGAAACTAAAGTTTGAGTCAGAATTTGCAATTAAAATTTACCTCAATTTTAAATAGTCTAAACTTCGCAAATTTTATAGATTAGAAGAAAATAAAATACTGAATAGAATATTTTGACATATAAAAATAGCTTCAGGAAAAACTATTTCAATTAAATGTAAGCAAACATACGCATTTTTCCATTTTTAAAAAGGGGGGTTGAAACTCTCCAATATACTACCAGTCATTAAAACGACATTTTAGAAAAAAGTGACCGTACGAAATTCTGACGACAGGGCAAAAACTAAAGAAGACATATTTGTCTTTAAATCAAGACTATTTTTAGCCGTTTGTTATTTGGGGAGATTAAACTCGCGATCTAGACGACTTTTTACACTTCTGTCACCGCACTACTATGGCTGTTGTTCGAGTTATTCATCAAATTCATGTTGTTCCTCATCATATTCATCTTATACTGTATCCAGAATATATGTATTTTATATCAGAAACGAACATTATTTTATTTTATATAACGTTACGTTACAAATTATGTTTGTTTCATTACAAAGCGTCATTTTCATTGGCCAACCTTATTTAAAAATGAAGTGTAGCATTCGTGACGACACCAGCTTCTACAATAAAGTGATAATGGATTTTGATTTGCAACATGCAAGCACAAAAAGGGCTATACTGTATTCTATATATAAAAAAAATGATGATATTTTATTCAATATCTATACTATTAAACGAAAAGACTTCATTTTGTGTGTCGCTTCTTTTCCTTCCACAATAAGTTAATCATCATGCCTTTGTGTTCTATAGGTACCATGCATAGTCGCATTTGTCATCTATTCTGATGACTTTTCAGTTTTGGTTATTTTGGAAGAAAAACAAAAATAAAGGCGTCCGGATATTGTATCCGTCATCAGACCAACTTATAAGTCATAATAGTTATCATAGGTAGCAGGATTATAATTAAATACGCCAGACGCGCGTTTCGTCTACATAAGACTCATCAGTGACGCTCATATCAAAATATTTATAAAGCCAAACAAGTACAAAGTTGAAGAGCATTGAGGATCCAAAATTCAAAAAAGTTGTGCCAAACAAGACATCTATTCTATGTCATAAACGACATCTATTCTATGTCATAAACGACATCTATTCTATGTCATAAACGACATCTATTCTATGTCATAAACGACTTCCGGTTTTCAACTTGCACATAATTCTAATTAATGGAAACACAAAAAATCATTGATACAAAATAAGTGTTTTTTTTTTTTTACAAAATACAGCCGAAGAAAGAGGCTGACAAGGGGAATTTGATTTTTGCCTGTTTTTTAATAAACAAATAGTGTTCATGTGTGTTTTAACTGTCGGCGATGTTTATAAATAAAACATTTTTTTTCCAACATTTTTTTTTCCAACAATCTTTTTTCACTAACCAACTTTTTTTTTCTAAAGCATACAGAATCAGGACTTTTCTTTCTGAAACATAATGTATTTTTTTTAATTTTTTTTCACTTACAACTCGATGAAGGAGTTTTGACTTAGATTCGGAAAGGGTGCGCACATTAGCACCGATCTTTTAACTCGAAACAATCCGAATCGGACGAATCGAAGTAGGCCAAGTATACGTATACTTTTTTCCAATTTTTTTCCAATTTCGCTAATTGATCAACAGCACAGACCATAGCGATAGTTATTGGCAGTCTCGTCGCCTTGTCTATTTTTATTTCAATCATCTCCTGTATCTGCAGAAGTATGAGACAGGGTTCTTAAGGCCAGGTAGTATCTCAACCGCCAGTGGCATATATAACAACTACAGGAAGCAACACCCCCTCAACATGTATGATAGACGTTTTAATAAGGTGTAAATGGTTTTCATGTATATATAGATTATAAAATTAATGAATATCTAATGAATAAAATAATAACTTGTCAGAATACAAAATATATGTACTCTGGATAAATAAGGCTGTATACAGCATGATAATAATATAAACGAATTAATTGAGTCTGTATACAACAATGTAACAAAAGATTGGCTGTCACTAGCATATTAATACAACATGTAAAGCGGACTAGTGTGAAGTTATTGCCAATGAGATAACTATCCACCAGTAATCACAGAACGAGAATGTAAAATCAAGTTCCAAGTGAATACAATAAAAAAAAATCAAAGATTTTATTGTTCTTCTTATGAAATATTTTACCATATGAGAATTACTTATATCAGTTTAAAAAAAGGGACGAATAAACAACCAAATCTGAAATCTACTTCTTTAAATTCTCTAAATTAACGTTGATTGGATAATATTCTCTGAACTTATTCATGTACCAAACAATCAAGGAATAATAGAAATTTGAAATACAGCAACGAATAAAACGGATAAAAACCATTGGACTCCAGACTCCTGACTAGTTTGGTTGTGTAAATAATTTTTGCAATCCCAAATCTGTCAAGATTACCTAGAACAATTTTAGACACCTTTAAAACAGTTCCTAACATAATAAGTTATACCAATGGACAGTTTTAGACAGATCTGATTATTGGTTCACTCCAAGAATTATAGTTAAGATAAAACTGATCAGTAGTATTAAAGTTCTCTATTATCTAGATTCCGTTCTTCATTTTTCCTTTTAATTTTTTTTCATTTTCATGAGCATTTCATCTATTTTATTATTTTTCTAAATAGCTCTGAATCATGTATGTATCATTACATAACGCAGATATTAAAGGGACATAAGCTACACTCAATCAACGTAAGATTGTAAACTTTTAAAACAAAACAAACTGTAATAGGCATTTGATCTCATTAAAAAAAGTCATTGGTTTAAACATATCTTATTTTCTAAGGAGATAACCGCCCATTAAGTGAATACGTATAAGGAAGAAAATTCCTATTGGAAAAAATTAAATTAGTTTGTTTAAATTCGGAAAGCGAAAGGTGTTACTTCAAAAAATAATTTTATCAACCAGCAATATGTTTGGATACCTGTTTGTATTACAATTCATAGGTTTGTATGGTTTTTTCATCTTATATTTATTTTGAAAAAAGCGCTGTTAAAAACAAAAAATTCAAGCTCAGACTTTCTTATACTCTTTTGAATTACAAGTCATAGGCTTGTTTTTTTTTTTTTTTATTTTGAAAAAAAACCCGCTGTTATAATTGTGCTTTTCTTTTATTGTAAGCTCAGACTGTATTATACTTGTATGCATACGCTATTCGTGTCTGATGTTTTTATTTTAAATTGTTTGTTACTTAAAAACTTTAATGGATAATTAAAATTGTGATATAATTTTTAAAAGATGGTATTAACTTATAAACGGTACGCAAAATTGGCGATATTACGTATGTGCAAACATTTGAGGAATGCAGAACTGCAATGTTTATCGAAAAATAAAGCTACTGTGTTACATTTTGGCACCTAATCGTCTTGCACTATGCTCAGGGCGAAAGACCACTCGACCGCCTAGGCTCGACACAAATCAAGCTCTCGGTGGCTGAGTGTTACCTTTCATCTAGCGTCGTAACACAGTACATTATATAAAAAGCATGACGGTGGAATATTACAGCTCATCTGAATGATTCTCGTAGAGGATCTTACAAATAAATGTAGGATGCGGTCAAAATAATGATTATATTATAAGTACGTCTGAAACAGTACGACAAATTGTATCCATCGAATCATATAGTGTTATTAACTGGCTGTGTCTGTATTGGTCCTGTTATGTATTCGAGGGTCAGTTAAATTGACTCCCGAGACTGAAGAGGTCAACATTAGTAAAAACAGATAATGCATTCTATTAAAAGAATTTTTTTTAAAAATGAGAGAATCCATAAATTTTATTTGATTTTTTTTACGACTGCCATACAACTGAGAACTTAAGGTAGCGACCATGTCAGGTTTAATCGTCTATTTTCTGTATATGAAAATGCCTGTATACGTACCACAGTTGTTAACCATTCGTTTGATGTGCTTGGGCTTTTGATTTTGCCAATTGATAACGGACTTGAAGTTTCATCAGAGATCGGCATTTTTGTAATTTTTTATTACTTTCTGGAAACGGTTTTTTCCCCGAACCGAGTGAACGTGCTTTTTATCATATGCGTAGAATGGCGAATATTTTATATAGATTTAAAGATGATTGAGGTTAAAACTTATCGATTACAAAGCTTTTTATATAAAAATATGTCGAATAAATGAATCATAAATGGGTTCTGATTTAAAGTTGTCATTTGTCGTCCATACAAGATTGTAACAAGACCAGTACAATGTATATGCTCATAAGTGGCATTTTTTTTTTTTTTTTTTGAACAACATAGAATTTAATAATTTATATAAATTTCAAACGCGCATGGAAGAAGTGCGTCTTTTGGAAAAGAGGTCAGTTTTAACGCATACTTTTGTGTGAGAACTACCAAATGATTGTAAAAGATGAAAGACAGCTCAGCTATATATTTGCAGAGTATTACTTGACTACCAAACTAATATAGCATCGTGATAGAAAAATAATGATAAATTGTAGTGCGTTTCAGTCAAAAGTTTTGTTTCTTCGTTTTAGTAATTGATTGATGGAATGTTGAATAGTAACACTCAGCGCTCTCAACTATTTAACGCATGCTAAGGGTGTGCAAAAGAAATCTAGTTGTTGTCATTTTTTGAAGGAACTCATTTTTGTTAATAGAAAAATAAAATACTACAGTTCGCAATTTAAACTATACGTTCCTCTTGAAAACAATAGCTCATAGTATTAGACCTGGGTTATAAAACCGTATCTTTTACCATGGGGCATATATTTCTAAATCTTTTGAACACACCATTGCAATTTGATTCCAACGTTCAATTATACGTACAAACGCAACTTACTGTTTAGCGAGCAATATTGATAAATGCATATTTCGAAACTAACAAGCTTTCGGGTTTTGACCCGTCGGTGCAATAAGTTTCTTGTCTAAATTCCTTTATTCTTAAATTGGTTACTTTTGTTGAACCATCACACAAAAGAACAAACAAATGTTAAACCTCATTTAGTTTGAGGTTGCTTTTAACGTGATGCAATAACATAATGAGATTAAGATAACATTATAAATTACATTAAATAAAAGAGGGATTTCACCTAAGATAATTATAAGAAGAAAGGACGTAACTTATTTATGTCGCTTTTGTAACGAAAAAAAAACCCATTCTTTTTAAAAGAAAAATTTCCTTCTATTTCATTGTATATAATAAATGCTAGACATTCAGTAACTTTTAAGCACAGATAAAAAAAGTTTTTGTAGAAATAAAAAGAAAAGAATCATTGATGCCGAAGGAGATATTTCTTAAGGAAATGCTTCAACATGAAACGGAAAATTAATTACAAGGAGGAACATCATTAAAAAAAAAATGACAATGTTTGCTTTTGAAAGTTAAAACAAACCACTTGCTCAGAGGGTACAATATTTCATTTGATCTTAATGTTTTGTTATTCGGATAATTTGATTTTGTACGTGTATCTTTTTGCTTTGTTTTTGATAAATGAATTACATGTTTTAAAAAGAATCTTAACATGCTGGGTAGAGACCGTCTATTGTTTACGACTATACATTGACCTCTATACGCTCATTCATAATAAAAATAATGAATAAGAGAACCATACACAAAATCTTCCTCAATCAATTAGATGCACAAAACGCTTGACTCTTTGTGTTCAGATTATTACTCATTAGTTGAATGCATCTAAACATTATTCAGTTATTACAAGAACATTTTAGATTACTCTGATACCAGATAAGCACGTGTATTATCAAGGAAAACATTAATATGCTACATGCATATTAGCTGATCATTACGTTCATATAGCATTATTTATTTTCTTTTCCTGTATATATAAACACTATACAATTGTAAATAAATATTTGGTTTTTAGGAGTGTACAGTAAAACCTGTTATTACAGCTTTTATTCGTATTCTTCAAGTCTTAGAAGCAAATACTGTATATATGGCTGTTGTTCGAGTTATTCATCAAATCCATGTTGTTCCTCATCTTATTCATCTTATGACTACGACATAAGCTACTCTGTATCAAAGACTATGTATGTATCTTAGAAACGAGCATTATTTCATTTCATCAAAATGACATTACAAGTTATAATTGCTTCATTGCAATGCGTCATTTTAATTGGCTAACAACAATCATTTTAAAAATTAACCATTATTTGAAAATGAAATGTTACATTCATGACGACACAAGCTTCCAATATAAAGTGGTGATGGGTTTTGATTTGTAACATGCAAGCACAAAAAGGGCTTTATTGTATTCTACATAAAAAAAAGATGACATGTTTTGTATGTATTATTCAATATATCAAATGAATTGATCTGTGTTTCATACCATGCTCAATTTAATTTAAAGCCAAAGAGGAAATACTATTCTGTTTATACGTGTCAAGGAAAATACATGTATTTCATAGTTGTTTCATTCAACTATCATCAACTGCTAATAAAATATGAACCATTTTCCCTTTCGTTACATAGATCAACAGCAGAGACCGTAGGGATAGTTATTGGCAGTCTCGTCGGTTTGTCTATTTTTATTTCAATCATCTCCTGTATCTGCAGAAGTATGAGAGCACAGCGAGGTATGCAAGGTCAGGTACTATCTCAACAACCAGTGGCATACATAACAACTCCCGGAAGTAACGCCCCCTCAACATGTAAGATAGACGTTTAAATTACGTGTAAATGGTTTCATGTATATACAGATTATATATCTATTAAATGAAAAAAGAATAACTTGTAAGAATACAGAATATATTTGCTTTGGATACTTAAGGCTTCATACAGCGCGATATAAATATATACAAATTAATGTTGTTCCTTTACAACTAGAGCACAAAAAAGACTATCTGTCAACTAGCATACTTATACATAAAAGAAAGAAGACTGATGTGGAGTTATTGCAAATAAAACAACTATCCACAGGAAGCACAGAACGAGAATGCAAAATCAAGTTGTGAATACAATACAAAAACAAAACATTCAAAGTGCTATTGCTCTTCTTATATATTCAAATATTTTATCATATGAGAATTTAATGCATCATTTAAAAAAAGGGTGAAAAAGGCAACCGAATCTGAAAACAAATTCTTCAGATTCTCTAAATTAATATTGATTGGATCATATAGTTGATCGTGAGAAAAGTTTTGGTTTTGTATTGTATTATCGATTATGTGGCGTTATGTTATAATAGCAAGTCAGGCTATAATTTTGATTATTAAATGTCACATTTTTAGACCCTCAAACTGCTTTTCCGCCAACATTTGGAAGTAATGGGAATATGATGGGCAGCACTGAACAACTAAATGTTATTCCAACAAGTAATGGAAATACAGCGTACCCACCAAGTACTGGAAACACAGCTTATCCACCAAGTTACGACAACCTTGCTCATGATAACATGAAAGGAAGTGAAAGTTCTATGAACGCATGTACATAGTCAATAAAAGATAAAAACACATGTAAAGCATCCTTTTGTACTAATCTGTAATCAATGTGAATCTATTTTTGAATTTCAAAACTTCATTGTATTATTGCATGCATTGTCCTCTTGAATATCCAAGTATTGTAACCTTATTTAATAATTTAATTGCAACATATAATTATTAAAACGACAAGCGTTACCTTGTTACCTCTTATTTAATCTAATATATAGACTTTATGAATCATATAAAACCTTCTTACTATTCGTCTAGAACACCATTCGACCTTTATTAATGAACAAAACCAATATCTTTACCGAATGAAATTTATTGGTATACAGATTGTTCATTGAAATATATATCTGCTCTCCTGTGGCCGCATTTATACTTTAATTAGACAAACAGCGATTGGTTAGCCAAAGGAATATTGTAATTGTTTGCGTACCAATACAAAAAAGGAGTAAACAGTTTTTATGATATTTTTGTTCCTATGTAAAAATAAGGGATGTTGTATAATTGCTAATGAGACAAATACCTACGAATTTCAAATATAGTAGTTATGAGCAAAAATGCAAACACCATACCTTATGGTCGGTTATAAAAGGCCGCGTCATGAAAATTATGAAGCAATTCACAATGCTATAGCTACATGTACTTTACGGTCTAATTTATAACAATAATTATCGAAGGTACCATGATTATAATTTGATACGCCAGAGGCGCGATTCGTCTACATTAGACTCAATCAGTGACGCTTATATCAAAATAGTTATAAAGCCAAAAAAAAACAATATCTAGAAGATCAAAGAAGCTAGATCATTTAATTTCCCATTCAGGAATATTGACAATGGTCCATTAACAAACCAAACCAAAAGGTCCATGAATATATCTTCCAGAACTAGATAATAATAAAAACCACCGATAAAGTTTCCTCTGTCTCACTTTTAGACAATTTTAGTTCCTCACAGTTGGTCACCTTAGTCCCAGAATCAATACTAACGAGACGTTTTCACTTTTGTAACTATAAATTTTGCTCGTCTTACCAGCAACACTCTAACTTCATAAGCGTACATTGTATGTAGAATGATTATATTTTTCTTAAAAATCCAACATGCAAGAGCTTGTAATACTACTCAGACGTTGTAAACCTTATATGGTGTCGGCCCAAATTTTTTTTATAGGAGCCAGGATTTTGTCAAAGAAAGTCGCGTCCTTTTCCCCTAAATATTCGAACATCGGAAAGTACCAAGAATTAAACGATAAATTGTCACTGTTTATCACAAATAATACAGGCTAGCTGTGAGTTATTATAGATTTTAGATGCTACCGTTGTGAATCAAAACAACATGCAATTATTCTTTGGTCAAATATGACACTTTATCAAATCAGTGACGTGGGTTGGATATACTGATTCAAACCCTTCTATACACTAAAATTATAATAGTTTAATTGTCTAGAATATAATTAAAAATAAGATTCATCACAAATGCCGTAGGATTCGTAATATCAAATATGAATAGTGATTTCAATGAAATAAAAACTTAAATGTTACATGAATTAAATAATTTATCAAGAGGAACAATACAAATCGAAAAAAGGAAAAAAAAAGGAGGACAAGGCTGAAAATTCCAGTTGCTAAAAAACAGTTTAAGAATGACACAGGAAAGGATCCAGTATAATCGACACCACAGTCTCGGTGCGAAGGGAGGTTGCGCAGTCACTGATCAGACAGGGGCTATTTGGTCATGTGATATATATAATATTGTAAGATGAGAACAATGTATTTGTAGTAAACATGTTTTTTTTACTCAAGCAGGAAGTTAATTCTTTTCTATTTAATTATTCGGTGTCACGTTTGAATAACTCAAAAATGGCGTATTATATATGTACAATATATCATTGCATTGTAGTTTTGATTTATATCAAAGGTATGTATCACTTTATTATATAAGTTTTATGTAAAAACAAAGCAACAAAAGAGCAATATAATTCAATATTTTGTCCTGTTACCCTTGCCGATATCTAAGCCTTATTCTTCCTAACCGGATGAAAATACAACAATGCACTATACTATATACACTAATCAAGCTTTCTTTCCAGTGCATCATCAGTTACTTGTAGTTTTGGGGGTTTTGTGTTGTTTTTTTTATATCCAACATTTGTACCGTTTAATAAAAAAAAATACCTATGTGAAATCATAGACATATAATATATATAATTTCATACTGATACACCCGTTCCAATCTTCTTTCTGAATTTCTCTGTTTTAAGGGGAAACGTAAGGAGGCTTTTCTCAAATATAAGGAACAAATATGTACCTAATAATGAATGTTTACACGGATTCATCAGGTGTATGGAACGTACCTGAAATTGATATTCCTCTTCCTTGATCACAAACAAAAGAAGACTACCTTTGTACATGTAATATGCCAAATTGAATTATCACATGTTTTACGAACAGTTTAGAGTTTAATAGGCTAACACTTTTTCCAACATTGAAAAAGACACAAATTGACATGGAATACGTGTTTAGAGTAATAGATAATGAACCTGAGATAGTTACATGTATTAAAATCGAAACAAGTTTTCCTGTTTTATATATATTTTATTTACCAATTTTCCAAATTCAAATTTAATCAATGTTTACAATAGTCATAAATGCGTTAAGACAAGAAGTAAGTAAGAAAAATTGAAGACGAATTATATTTCAGACATAAAATAGATAAAAAGTAAAAATGCATTTTCAAGCACAATTTTATTTTTTAAGATACGTATAAAATTAACAAACACGTTGCAATGTAAAAATAAATATAGTTATATTTTAAAATTTTAGGATCCCACCAGTCTCCAGTATACTGTGAAAAGGTTTTATGTGATCATGGATGTTGCTATGACGAAAACATCGACAGTAGTAATTGCTGTCCTGCGGAAATAAGCTTGTAAGTCAAAGAGATGGATATATATTAATCATATAAATGTCTCTATCAGTAAATTTCCATTTTGAACATGCATATCTGAAGATGGTAATTTAAAAATTGTAATTTGTAATTCTTTCATTATCATTAGATATCTGAAACGGTTTTTAAAGAGACATCAACTGCCATGTTCACTGATTTGACTCAAGTGTTCATATTTGATGATATACTGAAAACATCAATTTTAAAAAGTCTAAAATAAACAATATACGATATTGCTCATATGTATCAACACTTCATGGGTATTTTAGTCTAGATGCCAACTCACATCGAGGTGATCTCAAAAGACTGTTGACGATCATATAACCCGAAGTAATCAAAAACATAGATAGCGAACTCGTGCTATTAAATTTTTCAAGGTCTGTTTGATTTCATATCATAGGTTAAAAACATAAAAAAAATGTGTTTTTGTATATCGATTCAGTCAACCCATGGTTTGCCCTTGTTCACTTTCAATATTGACGCATCCTTTTCTTGTCAATAGTTGAACACACCTAGTTCATGCATAACCCATCACTAGCGAAGGTATTTAATTCAATGAGGTCGAATTATTTACTTGCAAGTGAGTAATTCATTGTCGATGTTTGTTTGCTTGTTTTGACAAAACAGAATCAAGATAAAAAGCATTTTTTTTATATCAGTTCTACACTAACAATAATGAGTTTAGTCTTTTGAACTTGCTTTTCCCCGAAGTTATCACGAATATTTTTTTTTTCATTTCTTGTCCTACATTTAGAAACTGGCATTGGTGGCCTTCGACTGTGTTCTGCAGTTTGTATAAAAAAAAAGGAGATGTGGTATTATTGCCAATGAGACAACTCTCCACAAGAGATCAAAATAACACGGAAATTAACAGCTATAGGTCACCATACGGCCTTAAACAATGAGCAAAGCCCATACCGCATATAGTCACCTATAAAAGGCCCCGAAATGACAAAAGGTTGTAAAACAATTCAAACGAAAAAACTAACGGCCGGGTTTGTTGTCTCTTTGACACATTCCCCACTTCAATTCTCAATTTTATTTTTATTCCTCGTTATACAACTATTATTCTATTTTTAGATCTACCGGAGTAATTATTGCAATAGTAATTGCTAGTACGTTTGGTTTATCTTTAATGTGTTGTCTATGTGCGTGGACGAGGAAAATTTTGCAATACAATAAAGACACACGATATGCCAGATTGAGGGAAGAAAGACAGGAGCATGCCATATCTTCTACTGACCGAAACACACGTAATTCAAATGTGAGAAATCAACCAGATGATAGCAGTGCTCCTGAACGTTTTGTTTATTTGAGGTTTTTAATAGGCAAGTTATTAAAAAAGCAACACGTATGTTCTATATCACAAAATTCGTGTTAAAAGAGCACAATCATATCTTATAAAAAAAAAGGTCAGAATCATCCTAGTTTCTTATTATATACGAATTTAAAAACACGAGATCAGTATCAAATGACACGATCAGCATGGCAATAACCACATATTTATATTGAAGGGGGATGCATTTAGCAGCGAAAAAATACAGGCCTATAATGATACAAAGATGGATTTCATTATTTATTATAGAAAAATTACAGTCGCAATAGTTCCATACTTTTTATTTTTATTTTAAAACATTTATGAAGACGAAACCCGCGTCTGGCGTACTACTTTATAATCCTGGTACCTTTGATAACAATAAGCACCACTGGGTCGATCCCACTGCTGGTTGACGTTTTGTCCCCGAGGGTATCACCAGCCCAGTAGTCAACACTTCGGTGCTAACATGTGGTCATTTTTATAAATTTCCTCTTTACAAAACTTTGAAATTATCGAAAAACTAAGGATTTTCTTATGCCAGGCAAAGATTACCTCAGCCGTATTTGGCACACAGCCGTATTTGGCACAAAGTTTTAGAATTTTGGATCTTCAATGCTCTTCAACTTTGTACTTATTTGGCTTTATAAATATTTTGATATGAGCATCACTGACAAGTCTTATGAAGACGAAACGCGCGCCTGGCGTACTAAATTATAATCCTGATATCTTTCATAACTATTAAGATATGTATCAAATTGATTGGTTAAATCCTAAATTGGTTGGTCCAATCAATTATAATATTTGATTTCATAATGCTACAACGTTATTGTGGAAATAACTCTTAAATAAACAAACAATAAAATTTTAGCATTATCCGTGTTTTCTAACACAATATTATTCGCAGAGATAGTGGTCCTTATTTACCTTCAAATCGATTACATTTAAGTTGCACACGAAACAGTGGGAACTAACTTTGCGGTCAAATTTGATATTGTTTTGATTTTCCCCCCTCAACTTGTTTCTTTTTGAACTGTATAATTTTGTTAATTTTGTTCTGTTTGATTCGTTTATAAATGTTAAAGATAAATGGTAAATGTATAAATGTTAAATCAACATTCATAGTGCTTTATAAACTCACGCTCTTTAACATTTTTCTATAGAAAAGTTATATCTCCGAGCTGTTTGTGTTATGTTCGTAAGGCCCATGTTCGTACCCCAAAAGAAGAAATCAATTAATTTGTTTTTGGGGGTATTCTTTCGTCCATGATATTCTTAGAATGGTTTGATCTCTTCATACCAAAGTGATTCTTGGAGGCCTTCCTCAATTTTGTTTCCATTAACCAATAGTCTGATGCACTTTATTTACCATTAGCCGTCAAGATTTGAAATATTTCTTTTTTTTCAGACATATGTGCCAATTATTTTGAAATTAGGGCCATAGTCACGTTCTATATTTATTTGTTATCTCATCTCATCTGAAACTATAAAACATAAATATACACAAGGACTGCAACACAGTGGTTTGATCATTAAGATGTTTACAAAACAATACATAAAACCTTGCATGTCTTTCAAGGAAGAGTGCCTAACAACCATATAGTGATGGAGTAAGTGTAAAGTCAGCTATGTGCTGACTCTGAAATTGACACTGTAAACTGGAAGCTCATGATCTCCCTAATTTAAATATAAAAGTACATACTAACCATATAATTTTGGAACAGTTACTTGTTATTTCCCCTTGTTTTGTATTTTTTTTTATATATATTAAACTACAAAAATCTTCATAGTTTGGGTATCAGTAAGCTATTTTCTGGCATCAGTTGTCATTATTAAGGTCTTTCATTTTTCTATAAGGAAAGACCTTACTGTATTTCTTCTGATTATTATTATTCTTTCCGCCAAACTTTAACGAAATTTCCCCAAAAAAGTACGCGACATGTTGAAATGAAATTAAGTATCTAGTATCGGTTGACCAAAAGCTATCTTGTGGTGAGGGCACGACCCCGTAACATTTCCTTTATAGCGGTTATATCCCCTAACACAGAAAACCTTGTTATCATTTTAACTCCTTAACCATAATAGGTAGAAAAAAAAACAAAGGGTGGAATTTGTTCATGAACAGACCTTGGTTCTTCTTTACATGTGGATCGAAAAGATTCAACGAATCATTGGTAGGGTTATGCCCCTTTGAAAATTAACCAATGGCGGTTGGCTACTGAAACTCAGAAACCGTAAGTTGTAGCCACCTAGGATCATCACCAATGATCATCAATTCATGTGACCATGAAAATTGACCTAAGGTCAAAGTTTAATGAAATTTCCCCAAAAAAGTACGCGACATGTTGAAATGAAATAAAGTATCTAGTATCGGTGGTCAAGGTCATGACCTAGATTTTGACCTTAGCTTGTTATCTAATTTACTCAATAACCGTAAAAGATGACTGATAAAATGTAACGGAGAAAATGTGTGTCTTGTCGAGATCTACATTTCTTATGTGGGTTCAAAATTATTGGATCAACTGTTATATATTGAATTAGGGCACCAAAACTGTTTTTGGATCCGAAATGATGATTGTTTGCTTCTAACTCAAAAGTGGTTAGAGATAGAAAGAAACTTTGAATTGCAAAAATGTTCAGCATAATAAGATCTACAAAGTTAAGTCAAGGTTAGAGGTCAGGTCCCTAGCAACGACACAAAACACCTTAGCAACCATATATTTTTTAACTTAGAAGGCTATGAATAATATAAATATGAAATTTTTAAATGCTGGAAATGACATCTTTGTCCCTAGCAACGACATATAAGTCCTTAGCAATCACTTATTTTTTTAACTTTAAATACTATGAATAGTACATATGACATTTTTAACACTGGTAGTAATATTTTTATCCTTAGGAATGATTTTTGTCCTTAGCAACCACTTGTTATGAACATAAAAGTCCTTAGAAACCAAATATTTTTTAACTAAGAAGGCAATTGATAAAAGAAAAAAGGAAAGACCTTTCAATTATTCGTGAACAATTGATGTTGTATCGTATTAAACCATTTTGAAGTTAAGTTATTATCTTTAACGCATATGTTGTTTGTGTTTGCAGCTCGAATAAACATTCACCGTACATGTGACCGTCAACAAAGCAGCGAACCTGTACATCCTCCTACGTATGACGAATGCACAGCTCCACCGCCTCCATACAGCGCTGTCAACTCCACAACAGGTGGTTCAAACCCTGTATAGACATACAGAGAAAAGTACAGAGGATCGTGTCTTGCATATTTAGATCATAAAACAGTCGATAAGACAAACATTAGGAGAGATTACATACAAAGTCTAGTTTGTAAAGCGGTTGTTATTCCATTTAACATTATAATTTATATTTACTAACACTACTTATATTGTTAGACATAATATGTATTTTAGGATTATATGTGTTCTTTTAACATTATGATGCTTTTCTAAACACCGCAACGGTAGTGTACAACAATATGATACATCTGATTTAACGTGGGAGATCAGTTCATTGTAAAATATCATTTCGTATCCCTGTTAATATTCCGCAGTATTTCTTCGGGGGTTTATCTCAATATATCATTTTATATCACTTTTCATATTCATCAGTTATTTTGCAGAACCATATGAGATTGATGTGTGAAATTTAGAAATTAGACTAAGTGATTATACGTTTTTATATTTGCTAATTTATGTTTTATGTCTGCTACTATTGCTTTGCATATGTTTAGATCTGTTAATAAACTTATATTAGTGTTCTTACATGTTTGTCTGATGTTTTGGGTTATGTATGACTGTACTTTTACTATGCCGGTTTTAAAAGATTTGAAGAGCCTTTATTTACTGTATTATATGATGTTTACCATTTCAATGTCAAAAGACTGTGGTTGAGCCTTCAAAAATCAAATGTGCCAATGCAAATACAACTGAATACCCATGCCATTGACTTATCACTAGTTGTTTCCGACCCCGTAGACTAACTTAATCATAAACAAGATAAATACTAATCGTATTATATTTTCTGTATTATATTTTCATATTTTTATATTGAAACTGTCCCCTTTGTTGCATTCGAAAGTCAGCATAATGACATAAAATATAAAAGTTCTTCTAAATTTTTTATGTTATTCTTAAATGATATATTCATGAAGAAAGAGTACTCTTGTGTTAATTTTACATCATAATACAATTTGTAATGCTATTTGGTCTTTTTTTGTTTACTTTTTATATCTCGTCTCTCTATTTGTAATCCAACTATACCAGCTTTGATAATAGTTTGATATGACTATAAACGTTCACTCCTACACTCGTACTATGAACAACAAAATCTATTTTTGTATACATTTTTCTATACTCCACTACTTAACATTTAGCTTTGACAGGGTTATGAATCAATCACATTAAGGTCATCACTTAAGAAATTTTACGGTCGCCCAAGGTCATGTTTTTCTCTGACTGTTTATGACGTCTTTCCACTAAATCCATTGGATGCTGGATGTGTGCGGATTGATAGTTTAGTCTTAGATGCATGATTTTTTTATTAGTTGTTAGTGGCTTTGAACTAGCTGTAAGATAACTTCGAGTACTCTCAGATCTGTTCCTACTGTCTTTTTGATGGCGGGATGTATAAGTACCCGGCCACCTCTACTTGTAGTTTTGTCAATCTGATGAGTTAAGCCTATTTCAACTGATTTTTATAGTTCGTTCTTATGTTATACTGTTATGCCACTGTCCCAGGTTAAGGGAGGGTTGGGATCCCGCTTACATGTTTAACCCCGCCACATTATTTATGAATTTGTCTGTCCCAAGTCAGGAACCTGTAATTCAGTGGTTGTCGTTTGTTTATGTGTGACATATTTGTTTATCGTTCATTCTTTTATATAAATAAGACCGTTAGTTTTCTCGTTTGAATTGTTTTACATTGTCATATCGGGGCGTTTTATAGCTGACTATGCGGTTTTGACTTTGCTCATTGTTGAAGGCCGTGCGGTGACCTACAGTTGTTAATGTCAGTGTCATTTTGGTCTCTTGTTGACAGTTGTCTCATTGGCAATCATACCACATCTTCTTTTTATATCAAGAGCTGATTGGCTATTATGACAAAAGTGTGTTAGAAATCATATCTGATATTCTTACTCAGTCATAATAACCTTCCATCATTACCGAACTGAACAACGAAATAACACGACGGGTGCCGTATACGGTGCAGGAAATGCTTATCCTTTCAGAGCACTTGATTTCATTCACGGTTTTTTGTGGAATTCGTGTTATTTCTTATTCATTATTTATAACTGTTGATGTAAATGTCCCTTGGTTTTGTGAGTCTTTGTTTACTCCGTGGTTTTGATTGGTATTATCTTTACAATATTATTTCATTTACCTGTGAACATTATTATTTGGCAGCATTTTGTTCAAGGTTTACATCGTTATATCATGTATATGTCGGCATGTAGGTAATGGTGAAGGTTCAAACCTATAGAATGTTTTATTCCGCTGCATTTGTTTGTATCTTTCCTAAGTCAGGACCCTGATGTTCAGGGGTTGTCGTTTTATTGATATGGTTCATAAATGTTTCTCGTGTCTCCTTTTTTATATATAGACTAGACCGTTGGTCTTCCTGTTTGGATGGTTTTACACTAGTACTTTCTTGTAGATCGGTTTGAGCCTAGGCTTCATGTTGAAGACTATACATGTACTTTGACCTATAATGGTTTACTTTACAAATTTTGACTAGGATGGAGAGTTGTTTCATTTGCAATTATACCACATAGTTTTATCTAATTAATAATTGGAAATTAAATGTATAATATATATAATGATGTGCATTGCCCTTTTAAAAATAAAATAAATATGTGCATACCGATAAAGACATTATTAATATAGATATAAGTACAATTTGCAATTGATGACCTTTCATATTATAAGTTTCAAAACTGTTATAATACTAAATAAGATTAAAAAAATCATTGCACTAAATTTAATTCGATTCTTCGTTTGTAATATCTAAATCACACTCTATATACGACTCTTCTAGCTTTCATACCTAATTCAGGTACAGTCATGTACAGGAGCATAATCATATGGCTATCGAAACCGATTTTGTGATGCAAAAAAAACAATAGGTAATCATGAGTCAAAGTAACATTAGAACTTCGTGGTTTGTAATGGTTTGTATAATTCATAAAAACTTTTTCAAGAAGTTTCCGGGTTTTTTTCAAGGACAACAGCTACAAATTAGTGATGCGTTTTTTTATATACTAAGCGACAATATTTGGTTGCCAATCGAAATGATGGAATTTAATCTTATGCAATGTAATAGTTTGCATTAGTACTTTTTTCTGTATGATTATGACTTCGGGTTAAATAACCACTAAAAGCATAGAAAACTAATCTATTATTATCCCATACTTAATATTCTTTCGAAGTATAGTTATTTCCTTTACTTGTTATACGGAGCCTGCCTTGAAAGCTTCTTATCCATTTTTTGTTGACCTTAATCAGTATTTTCATGATACCTGCTTCCTGATTATCTTAAACTATTTGAGTTTTCATAATAAATAGGGATGGTAAGCGATGAAGAAGTTTCCCTCTTGAAAAAGAAGAATATTAATCGGTCTTAAAAGTTAATCTAGTCATTTCCGGTTTTCAATCAATTTATAGAAGTAAGATAATGACAAGGAATAAAGCAGATATGAGTATTTCTAATATTTTAATGTAAACAGAATAATTTTAATGGTATATAACCGTAACTTGAACTGAAAGTGATAAAAGTGATTGCGTTCGTTTCAACGCAAACCATCAAATTGTGCGTTCAGAGCAGACCATGAAGATGTTTGCTGTTCTCAGAAAATTTCTTTACAGTTGTATGTTAAGCTGTGAGTAATTATTTCGATTATCATTTAAGAGTGCATTTAATGCATAATCATTAATTTTAATGTTTTACAATAAGGTATTTTATGGACGCAATACTTTTAGAAATTTTGCATCTTGATTTTCGGATAGTTGTCCAGTTTGATTTATACTTTAAAAGAACGAATTGCATAAAAAGACGCCAAAGTTATGTAGACACTACATGCGTGTTTTGTGATTTAGCTATAAAACCAGGTTTTACCCACCATTTTTCTCTGAAAATGTCCTGTACTAAATCAGGAAATGGCAGTTGTTATTTTATAGTTTATTGTTTATGGTGTTGCATTATCGTTTTTGTTGCACTTCCATCATTACCAAACTGAACAAAGAAATAACACGACGGGTGCCGTATACGGTGCAGGAAATGCTTACCCTTCCGGAGTACCTGATTTCACTCCCGGTTTTTAGTGGAGTTCGTGTTGTTTCTTATTATTATTTATAACTGTTGATGTAAATGTCCTTTGGTTTTGTGAGTCTTTGTTTACTCCTTGGTTTGTTATTGTCTTCAGTGTTTATATTTTTGTTTAGTATCACATTTTGGAGATATGGCTTCAAACTTTTTACATTTAATACCAAAACTGTCAATAAAGCCTTATTTCTAGATCTTGCTTGTTATCTATGTTTATATATGAGCAAAAGCCGTACCCAAAAAGCTCTTTTGTTACACAGTGCATTTCTGTTGATTCGTTGTTTTCGTCTTAAAGTTGGTGTGTTTCCTTCGGTTTTAGCTTGTATACCGGATTTGTTTTCCTTCAATCGATTCATGACTTTAGAAAGTACACCACTAGTTCATGGTCCCATTGCTTTCTATGTTGAATTCTTCCGTTTCAAGCAAGCACACCTCTTCTGTTTAAAGTTCAAATAAAGTGGCAATCATTGCATTTCAAAGCAACACTTTATGGTGTCTTGTACTGAAAAAATCAGCATACCTTTAATGGCATATACGAAAGAACTGGTTCCCGGAACTTCGGATGTACCATAACAGGTATTTCAGATCTGACAAACAGACAAAATGTACTCTCTTTTTACAATCTGATGCATATTTTTTAATATTCAAAATTAAAAGTCCAAAAGTGTTCTACAATGACCACCTGTCCTTCAGCTTTCATTTGATACAAAAAAAAACTAAATATTCTACATATTTTGAAAGTTACACTCAAACGTAGGAACTATTTTGTGTTAAATATGTACTACTTTCTGGTATGCGCTTTCTGGCCGGGCCCGAATTAGTGGTGTTACACCTTTAAAATGCGATATACTACTGTTGCCTTTATTTATTGTGCCTTCTCCTTTTTATGCCAAGGATGGCTAAATAATTAAAACTTGATACCTTGGTTTTACAATACTATATTTAAAAAAACTTACTATAGGTATCAGTCTTGTAATTGTGTACGGCAGACGCACATTTAGTCTTCAAAATATTTTAAGTCAAGCTAGAAATAAACCAAATAAATAACCACATAAAGTGCAATTATTATGTTGCAAGATTGATGACCCAAAACTCCGAAGGCAAAGACAACTGTCATTAAGCAGTTTTAAAAAATGTATATTATAAATAATGTCAGTGCCCTAGGATTGACATTTTAGCTGATGATATTTTCGTGGACAAGAAGAAAATTCAGTTGAGGCCACCTTTACTAAAAGGAGTTTGAATCTCAGTCTTATAATTTTATGCATATTTCGTACACGAGATTTTGTTTTGAGATTAAACAAACGTATAATAGAGACGATATATCTCAACGCTCGATTGATGTTCACTAAATTAACTTATCATATAAACCAGGATTGAAATTTTATATTTGCACAAGACGCGCGTTTCATCTACAAAAAACTTAGCAGTGACACTCGAATACAAATATTGTTCAAAAGGCCAAATAAAGTAAGGTTATCTATAATTCCTATGGTAGAAAAGCTGCGTTTTTCAAATTTTTAAAAATAGTTAATTTATAATAATTATGAACATACCAATGATAATTCATGTCAACACAGAAGTGCTGACTAATGGGCCGTTGATACCCTAGGGGAATTATAACTCCAACAGCAGCAGCATCTACCCAGCGGTTGTAAATAATAAACTCATCATAGATACCAGGACTAAATTTTGTATATACGCCAGACGCGCGTTTCGTCTTCAAAAGACTCATCAGTGACGCTCGAATCCAAAAAAGTTTAAAAGGCCAAAATAAAGTACGAAGTTGAAGAGCATTGAGGACCAAAATTCCGAAAAGTTTTGCCAAGGTAATCTATGCTTGAGGTAGAAAAGCCTTAGTATTTAAAACATTCAAAATTTTGTAAACAGTTAATTTATAAATATAACCATATCAATGATAATTCATGTCAGCATAAAAGTGCTGACTACTGGGCTGGTGACACCCTTGTGGAAATAAATCTCCACCAGCAGTGGCATCGACATAAACCCACTATAGATATCAGGATTGAAATTTTATATTTTTGACAGAAATGCAAGGAACTAGAAAGCGGTCTATTATGACTTTCCATACGTGCACCCCATGTTTTATTTGAATAAGTACATGCATTTGTAAACGAACTTTAGTCTTTAACAGTTTTTCTGTAATTAAGCAAATGTGGAAAGTCTGAATAAAATATTAATTCATGTCTTTCAGTCAATTTTTAGACTTGCATTAACAGTATTGAAGTTACAGCAATAGATAAGTCTAAACGGTTAATAATATTAAATTTAAAACTATTTAGATCACAATAACCCCTTATTAACAACAAACTTAAGACGGCACTTTGGCTTTATTTCCCAAAACGGAAGAAGACTCGTATCTTTGAAAAAACGTTTCTTTGACTCTCCACCATGGTTTTATATAGGTCTACAGTTCATGTTGCATAGACTTTCGAAAATAGAGTATTTTGTAGATCAGCAGTTGTGATCATCCGCACAGGTTTGTAACACATGTCATGTAGTCATGTGAATATATTTGTATGTTATTCATCTTAAGATATGACAACTCTACGATAGAAAGTTTTCATCAATTAACGAAGGGTTGTACAGGGCTAATACTACAAGATATACTCCGTCTTAAACTAAAACAAGCAGTGTTTAACTGCAAACTAACGATAACTTATTATAAATCAAGGAATGTATCTCCCTCATGCAAAGCTCTGATTCCTTTCACGGATTTGGCTATACTTTTTGGACCTTTTGGATTATAGCTCCTCATCTTTTATATAAGCTTTGGATTTCAAATATTTTGGCCACGAGCATCACTGAAGAGACATGTATTGTCGAAATGCGCATCTGGTGCAAGACAATTGGTACCGTTAATTTTATAACAGCCATTTACACTTATTCTTTAAGCGTGTTTTAACCTAAATCCTTCTTCCAGCTGGATTTGAACCCATACTGAATACATTTCTTACATTCATTGAAAAAATTTCAGAAGACAATTCAATGCGGGATTTATTTTGTATTGTCTTCCATTACGAATGAATCTTCGGTTAACGCATTTTGTGTGTACTAATTGAACTCTCGGTTCCATTTACCTTTACAAAAAATTAACACGTTTAATGATTTACATTGTTATAAATATGAATTAAAAGCCTAATCCTTTTTCTATACATAATAATACCAATTATATTAATGCCATTTGTGCTTGTCCTTGAGATACAATTTTTTTATAATTTACAATATCGTATGACTTATTATAACAGAAACTGCATTATAATCTTCATTTTAAGCTGATTATTTGGAATAAAACGATTTTTCCAGCACTTGAAGCTTTATACATACAAAAACTATTAACTGATAACCTTTTAAACACAAAAACAAGTGAATGTAACATAGGTCAAAACCCATGTAGTAGAATAAATGATCGATTTTAGGTTTTCTTTTGAATATGTGGACGAAATACTTTAATCAGTATTGAACCTACTAATCTGGCAAAAGATTTTTACTGCCCTGAAATTGTATTTTAGCAAGACTCTTTGATACATGATGTGAAACAAATCTTAACAATTCCCATAAATTAAGTTTACATCAAATAGTTTTGATATTCGATGAAAGACCTTTTTTTATGTACATCTAAGCTTTAAATCGTATTTGCAGTAATTCAATTAGTTGGTCTTCAAGGAACCTGATGAAGTAAATTCAAAAGCAAAAGGTTTTTTATACAAGTGGCTTTTCAACATGATCAAGTACTCAATACTGTTAGTATTAAGAAACCTACTTCCATTGGTCTATACAAAAACATGTCAACAATAACAACTCGCTAGCTTTATTTATGTTTTATCTAGTAATTTTAATCGTTCATCATCAATTCCTTCGTCTGCTTAAACCTTTCAAATTTTCACTCAACACCCTATATTTGTATAAATGCACGTATAGTAACCCTACCAACTGTGTATTGAAAAAACCCACCTACTAACCACAGTTGTATACACGTTCTCCAAGTGGTTGCTTTAATCAAATGACATTCCTAAAAATGTATAGGTCAGATAAATAAAAATTCTACCACTGCATCGAGTACGATACGATCCTCCTCCGTTGGCCATACCCACGGAGTTCATCCAATAGTGGTCTCAAATGATACACGGACATCTTTTGGAAGTAAATGACGACGGTACATTAATGTTGAATACCTCAAAATAAATTTTAAAAAATTGGATGTCTTGATGTAAGAATATACATAAATACATAAATGAAAATTCTGAGTATGTTCTGCCGTTATTCTTTTTACACGTTTTTATATAAAACTATAGCTAGTAAATATTCAATATTTTTTTCAGGCATGTTCCTTCAATCTATTAATGGGTTTAATAAAACTGTATACATAGCAAGACAGAAAAGGATTCATGCGCAGTATATGAAATTCAGATCTGAAGGTAGGACAAACGATTTTTTACATTTAGTAATTATGATACCGTTGATAGAATGTGCATTTCCTTGTAAAGGCATCAATCATTACCACTATTTTAAGGGGAGAATAGTCTCCTAATAGGATGGCAGAGGCAATGTCATTTATACTCTATTTAAATAACTCTGTATACATACAGACAGATGATACGCATTTGTTTATTTCAAATGCGCATATGTTATTGTTAATACTCTATTCAAGTCAAGTGTTTTCTATAAGACAACAGAAACAATTCAAGCGGTATATAGATTTGCAGAAAGAAAAAGCAAATAAAGGCAGTTTAGATTGATGCGGTCAAAAGATTTTTGTTAAACAGGTCGTCCGAGGTATGAAAACTACTCGTAAACAGATATTATATTGGTTATTGAGGTCCGATAATTTTGTTATGTGATAAAAAGCCATCCTGACTCCCGGAATAACAAATGTAAAACAATTCAAATAATAATGCCCCCCCCCCCCCTAATACTAACGGCCTAATTTATGTACAAAAATTGAGAGAAAAACAAAAATTTATGTAACACATCAACAAAAGAAAATCACTGAATTACATGCTCCTGACTTGGAACAGGCACATACATGCAGAATATGGCGGGGTTAACAGGTTAAACGTGTTCTCTAAGGCAGCAACCATTTGATTTTCTGGGGGGGGGGCTATGGGTTTTTTTCTGTACTAGCTTTTTTTTCGACTTCCGCGAAGAACAATCTATTTTTTTAGCGACAAACCGAAAACAATTTTTATTTTTTTCACCAAAAACTGGAAACAAAAAAAAACATAGCCCCCCCCCCCCCTTCCGAAAATAAAATGGTTGCTGCCTAAGTCTTGCCGATTATAAATCTGAAATAAAACCGGCAAAATAGCAAAACTCTATATAATTTAAATCGCTTTTTTACCTAACCCTTTATATTAAGGCAAAGTGTTCTTAAAACTTACAAATCAACTCTAGCCGTAGAATTTATAAATCAATTTTAGCCCCAGAATTTATAAATCAATTTTAGCCGTAGAATTTATAAATCAATTCTGGACGTAAAATTTATAAAAATCAATTTGAGCCGTAAAATTTATAAATCAATTTTAGCCGTAGAATTTATAAATCAATTTTAGCCGTAGAATTTATAAATCAATTTTAGCCGTAGAATTTATAAATCAATTTTAGCCGTAGAATTTATAAATCAATTCTGGCCGTAGAATTGATAAAATCAATTCTAGCCGTAGAATTAGAAATCAATTCTAACCGTAGAACTGTTCTAAAAGTAGAACTGACCAAATATCTGGTCAGTTCTAGCTAGAACTGTCAGGATCAATTCTAGGGTAGAACTGTCATGATCAGTTCTAGGTAGAACTGTCCAAATCAGTTCTAGGTAAAACTGACCAAATCAGTTCTAGCTAGAACAGTTCTAACCTAGAACTGACTAAAAGGTGTCAGGCTGACAGTTCTACGTACTGTTCTAGAACAGTTCTCCTGACAGATTTAATGAGAGGTTAGAAGTGATCTCCACTGTAGCTGTGCCACTAGATTATATTAATGTTTACTACATTATGGAAGACACCATGAAACCACACACAGTAAACTTTAAGAAACAATAACACAAACTCAACGAAAAAGGAGATCGCATATGCTGCTGGAAGGTGACCTGTCTGTTCTGAAAGCAACATCTGTTAAGATAGACCATTACGTCTCAAATTTTGAACATACTACCTTTCTCCTTTGACTTGGGGTCTAGATAGAATGTATACCAATTGCAACCTTTCCCTAAAAAATTTTTTTTAAATCACCCAAACGCTCGAAAGAGCAGGAAATTTTTATACTGTTCTAATTAGTATTTTCTGCATTAAACGTTTATTTAATCTCTTAGCTTCTTAAAATTATCTTATTAAAATCAAGTTGTATTTTTTCAGTTTTACTGTTTCGTCGATCTAATGCAGACAGAATAGTAGGAATAAAAGGCAAATTTAATGGAGTTGCAACAAACGATTCTATTCTCGATAAAATCACGGCGTCGTCATTATTAGAATGTGCTGTGACCTGTAGAGCTAGCGGTCAGTGTCAATCCTATTTCTGGAATAATCTCCATTCAGAATGTCAGAGACAATTAACTTTATACACTTCTCCGAATGGTCTGCAAACAAACAGAACAGGAAATTCGTATTTTGTTACTGGTAAGTACACACCGTCCATCGGTACGACATTCGTAATACAAAACTACTAAGTCCTTTGAAATGAAATGAAAATCGGAAATGCAGACAAAATATCTGCTATGCACTATAACAAACACAGTTGTATTAATACCACTTGGAATGCAGATTATGATCTTACCTATTATATTATTATCAAAGGTATCAAAGGTATCATGCTAATAATTTAATACGCCAGATGCGCATTTCGTCTACATAAGACTCATCGGTGACGCCTAAATTAAAACAGTTATAACGCCAAACAAGCACAAAGTTGAAGAGTATTGAGGACCCAACATTCCCAAAAAATACATTTCTAGAAATATGATTCGTTGAAAGCGTCCGCATGGAGTTCGTGTATATTCCATATTAGGTTAGTAGGGAGGCGGTGCTTATTTCAATACACGGTTAGTAGTTGAGTTACGACGTTGACACTATTTGATTATTTAAATGTATTGAAAGTTCTGTTTAGATCAGTGTCAGTTCTATTTCTGGAATAGTCTCCATTCAGAATGTCAGACAATTAACTTTATACACTTAACAGAAAAGTCTTTTTGTGAAGATCAATGGTCAAGGTTCTAAAACTCTAACACTTCAATACTTTAATATAAAAATGAACAGATGTGATTTGATTGCAAATAAGACATATCTGGTATAAATTCAAAAAATAAAGATAGTTGGTAATATCGCAGTCCCACTAGGCCACAATCGCACTACGATCTGTGCAAAAAATGCAAATTGTGATGATCGATGATCGCAGTAAAGCCCCAGTCCCACTAGACCACGATCGCACCACGCTCACCGGGATCTAAAATAAATTCAGATCGTAGTGAGGTTGCGGTATGAGCGGCATGAAAATGTAAATGTTCGTTGCTTTCACGATGCTACTACGTCCTCATTACGCTTCTACAACGATCCCGCTACGATTATACCACGTTCTCACCGTGCTTATTCTGCAACCTCACTACGCTTATCAAGATCTTTCTACGTTCATCACGTTCTCACTACGACCATACCACGAGTTATCCGATTGCAGCACGATCTTACCACGCTTCTACTGCGATTATAGCAAGTTCTTACCACGATTATACTATGTTCATAGCATGATCTTACTACGTTCTCAGCAATAACGTCAAGATCGTGTTCCATATCAATATAGTTCCATTCCTTCTATTTCTGATTAATACGTAGACTTCTAAAAAACAATAATCATGCCACCATAATCTACTAGAACACGTGGGAGTGGTGGTATGGGTTGATGTAGAGGCAGAGGGCGCTCTGATAGAAACGAATCCTGATCAAGTAGAGATGTCGGATCGTCCAATCCAACACAAATTACAACCTAATGCTGTCCATAAAACTGAAATGACGATATTTTAGTGAACGATAGCAGAGATGACACAGATGTGTCAATAGATACATTGTATGGGAAGATGTGGTATGAGTGCCAATGAGAAAACTCTCCATCCAAGTAACAATTTTTAAAAGTAAACCATTATAGGCCAAGGTACGGCCTTCAACACGTAACATTGGCTCACACCGACCAGCAAGCCATAAAGGGCCCCCAAAATTACTTGTGTGAAACCATTCAAACGGGAAAACCAACGGTCTAATCTATATGAAAACGAGAGGCATCGTTGAGCCGTTAGAGAAAATGGACAGGAAGTCTCAACTACATACAGACAAACAAAACTTGGAGAGATTTAATATATTATATGTGAAAATGACAATAAGAATGATGGTCGTAGTAGGAACGTAGTCAATTCGTAAGAAGAGCGTGATGAGGACGGCAAGTGCCTGCTAGAATCATACTGTGGACGTGAACAGCGTGGTATAGTCGTAGTGGAAGCGTAGTTTCGTCGCGGTGAGAACGTGATAGTCGTAGTGAGGTCGTAATAAGGTCGCTGTGAGATCGTAGCGTAGTTTCTCCGAATAGAATCACGCTTTCTCTACGCTCTCGCTTCGATGGTACAGCGACCTTTGCGGTCTTACTACGATCTTAGTGGCTCTCACTACGCTTTCACTACGACCTGATTTCGCCACGACTGCACCACGATTGTTTTGAACATGTTTAAAGTTGGCCACGCTCATCACAATCTTGAAGACCTCACAACGACCATGATACGACCTTACTGCGATCTACACGATCGTACTACGATCATCAAAATTTGCATTTTTTTCACAGATCCTAGTTCGATCGTGGCCTAGTGGGACTGCGGTATAAGGTCGTAACACGGTCATGGTGAGGTCTTCAAAATCGTGAAGAGCGTGGCCAACTTTGAACATGTTCAAAACAATCGTGGTGCGGTCGTGGCGAAATCAGGTCATAGTAGAAGCGTATTGAGAGCGCACTAAGATCGTAGAAAAATCGCAAAGGTCGCTGTACAATCGTAGCGAGGGCATAGCGAAAGTGTGGTTCTATTCAGAGAGACTGCGCTACGATCGCACAGCGACGTTATCACGACCTCACTACGACCATCACGTTCTCACTGCGACCCAACTACGCTTCCACTATGAGTATACCACGCTGTTCACGACCAAAATACGATTCTAGCACGCCCTTGCCGACCTCATCATCTTCTTCTTACGACCTGACTACGTTTACACTACGACTATCATTCTCATTGTCATTTTCACATAAAATATATAAAAACTCTCCCAAGATTTTGCTTGTTTGAATGTATTTATACATTTGCTCTAACGGCTCAACCATGCTTCTCGTTTTTATATAGATTAGACCGTTGATTTTCCCGTTTAGATGAGCCGAGGCTCTGTGTTGAAGGCGGCCGTACCTTGGGATATAATGGTTTACTTTTATAAATTGCTACTTGGATGGAGAGTTGTCTCATTGGCACTCATACCACATCTTCCTATATATATTGACACATCTGTGTCATCTCTGCTATCGTTCATTAAAATATCGTCATTGAGCTTGATGGACCAGCAATAGGTTGTAATTTAGGTTTGATTGGTCGGTCCGACATCTCTGCTTGATCAGGATTTGTTACTTTGCTCTCTTTGCCTCCACATCAACCCCTACCGCCACGCCCACGTGTTCTGATAGATTTTGGTGGCATGTCTGTATTGCTTCCGAGAAATCTACGTATTAATCAGAAATAGAAGGAATGGAACTGTATAGATATGGAACACGATGTTGACGTTATTGCTGAGAACGTAGTAAGATCGCGCTATGAACGTAGTATAATCGTGGTAAGAACGTGCTAAAATCGCAGTAAGATCGTGTTGCAATCGAATAACTCGTGGTTTGGTCATAGTGAGAAAGTGAAGAGCGTAGCAAGATCTTGATAAGCGTAGTGAGGTCACAGAATAAGCGCGGTGAGAACGTGGTATCATCGTAGCGGGATCGTTGTAGAAGCGTAGTGATGACGTAGTAGCATCGTGAAAGCAACGAAAATTTACATTTTCGTGCCGCTCATACCGCGACCTCACTACAATCTCAATTTAATTTAGATCGCGGTGAGCGTGGTGCGATCTTGGTCTAGTGGGACGGGGGCTAAAGATAAATTCGTTACATAGTGTGCGAGTGACCTAATACGCTATATACGGGGTCATTAAATTCCATATGGGGTTCGAGCGTCGCTTTCACCCGAAATGGAATTTACTGGCCCCGTGTATAGAGTATTAGGTTACTAGCACACTATGTAACTAATAGTATCGGTGTTGTACTGATAATCGACAATAAGGTATAACTAATTAAAAGAATAATCAAAATGTAGTGCTTTTTTATGCTTTTTTATTATATATATACAACTTGACATACGTTTTCTAGTTACAGTACTACATTATACTTTGGCATTATTCTGGTAAAATATTGAATATACACCCTTAAAAATATTAATTGCACATTTTGTTATTCTATTTATTTCGATTGAGGGGAGACAAATTAAAGTATTACCATGTTCAACCCACTATAGTTGTATATGCCTGCATATGTAACAAAGCCGAACCCAGTTGTTTTACTCAGAAATAGAGAGACTAAAGATAACAAAGGGGCATAACATATTTCTCTTACATATTTAATTAGCAAATAGGTATTGTCGATGAGAAATCTTGGATAGTCATTTGTAAACTCTAAAAATGTCTTCTTACATGTACATGTGGATTCAAATTGAAGATTTATTTAACATGTCACATTCATGTTTCATGTATTTGAATAAACTACTAAAATAAATGAGTAATCTTTATTTCTTTATAATAGTTAACTTACGCTGAGACAACGGCCTCATATAATTAACAACTTCCACTTGAAAAGAAGTTGTTACGGAAATAAAATGATCTGCACAAATTGATATACATTTGATGTTCTAATTATCAGCATCAAATGCTTAATTTAGAAGTAACTATGCAGTGATTCTGCGTAACGGTAGACTAAAATATGATATGGAATTATTCTTCAAACTTTTTCAATTTTCAAAAAGGGTTTGGATGACTTCAATTGTTTTATGATTTAGAGTTGATGGTTCACTTTGACAAATAACCACTTCCTCATTCTATTTTTTCACAGAAAGTAATTTAAAGTACAAAATGCCAATCAAAGATGAATAACTTAAAACGAAAAGTCTCGAATCAAATGGTGCAATCAAAAGCTTCAATACATCAAACGATAGCAAAATGGCTGTCATATTCCTGACCATGAATTCTTTTAATTAATAACTTGTTTTAGCATTTGTTTTCTTGTAAAAACGATTTTCATTTAACGTTATACGAAATAATATTAATCGATATATGTTTCAATATTTGTTATTTGTTCGTTTATTTATTGATAGAAGACAACCTCGTAACAGCAACAGGAGAAAGTCTGAAGGATAGCTTATGTAGAGGCGCAGGGTATAATATTAGTCATACTGGTATCATGTGTTATCAAATTGAAAAAAGAAAGCAAAATCATGTAACAGCATCAAGACAGTGTGTCGACGAGGGCGGTAATTTGGTCAGAGTGGACTCGAGAAAAAAGTTTGATGACATCGAACCTGTCGTGATGGGTGAAGGTAACGATTTGATTGTTTTAAAACATTTAGTCTGTCATTCATGCCTTCTATGAAAAATTCTTAGATTAAAAGGATCTAGTATTTGTTATAGCCAAGGTTTTCACAATAACCCAGTATTGCATAAATAGTGTCATAAGAATTCTTTATATCTTTATGTCACAGTATAAGGAAAACGGTAGTATTACATTTTCCAAGCATTAGGTTGGCCTTTTGTGTACCCAAGACAGGGCGTAGGAAGTCAACTTAAGAGCGCTGTGATTGGATGTAAGGTTACAATATCCAGTTATATTTTATTTTATTTAAAAAGAATAATAAACATTTCCATTAACACAGATAAAATTGACACTTCCATTCAATTTGTATTCATTTTATCTAAAATTTACAGCAAAAGCACAAATTCAAGATTTTCATACTAATCTCCATTCCATGCTTTAGTATATGCCATATTGTGGTGCAAAATTACAGAGGTTGTTATAAAATCCATTATTCTGTCTTGAGATGATAAAAACAAAGATATCAGACACTTAAAACATTACATATGCAAAATACTCAGCTGTAAAGTTGCCTTTGTTGCCTGTATTAATCTATGAAAAAGCTGAATTATGTCCCTTGGGAGTATTAATTTCCAACATATGTCCTTTCAACAGTAGAAAATGGAAAATTATATATGCCTGATATAATAAAAGATAGAAACTACACAATGAAGCACTATTGAAATATTTACTGCACAAATTGCCAAGAATATGAACAATTCTTTACTCAGAAGTGTATAAATTCTATCTAAATTTATCCTCAAGTGGGCCTCTTTTATTCTTAAGTGGACAATTTTAACACGAAAATACTTCTAGTATGACCAAATATTGCCTTACTCCATAAACAGCACAAACTTAACCAGACAATTTCCTATTTTTAAAGATTATGTCTAGAGAAATACCAAAGTGATACAAATAAGGAATTACACAGCAAAAAAGGCAAATATATCCCTTAAAACATTTGTCGCGACTTGAATTCTGGGGTTTCCAATTGAATGAATCATTGCGAAAGGTGAAAACAAACACAAATGAACAATAATTTGGTGAAGTTTATGCAATATAGTTAATATTGAAATCTTAGAATAAAGTTTTATATCAGTACCCATCAATTTGACTTATTATGATGAATCAACACTTTTCTCAACACAGTATTGTTCTCAGTTAAAATTTCCATTCTTTGTGATGAAAATCAAATGTACTTATCAAATGCTTCAATAGTTATCAAAGGTACCAGGATTATAAATATCAAGGATCAAAATATTATATGACTGAAGTCTGATTGATTTTGATTTCCCTTGCTATTTTGAGTATAGGGAAAACGGTTCTATTTATTCTGTCATAGGCGACACTACTAACATTTTCTAAATTTACCACTTTTTATAATAAAAACCTGGATAAAATATTTATGTGAGGTGTTAGTACTTTATTATTCTATTTTAAAAATTGAAGCCAAATAGTATCATGACCAATTTTCAACGGAGTTTGTTTATGTTATCCATGCCCACCGTCATTTAACACCAAATTTATGAAATTTTGGAAGCCTTTTTTAATAATTCTCTAGAAAATGGAAAATTATATATGCCTCATATAATAAAAGATAGAAACTACACAATGAAGCACTATTGAAATATTTACTGCACAAATTGCCAAGAATATGAACAATTCTTCACTCAGAAGTGTATCAATTCTATCTAAATTTATCCTCAAGTGGGCCTCTTTTTTTCTTAAGTGGACAATTTTAACACTGAAAATGCTTCTAGTATGACCAAATATTGCCTTACTCCATAAACAGTACAAACTTAACCAGACAATTTTCTATTTTGAAAGATTATGTCTAGAGAAATACCAAAGTGATACAAATAAGGAATTACACAGCAAAAAAGGCAAATATATCCCTTAAAAATATTTTTCGCGACTTGAATTCTGGGTTTTCCAATTGAATTAATCATTGCGAAAGGTGAAAACAAACACAAATGAACAATAATTTGGTAAAGTTTATACAATATAGTTAATATTGAAATCCTAGAATAAAGTTTTATATCAGTACCCATCAATTTGACTTATTATGATGAATGAGCACTTTTCTCAACACAGTATTGTTCTCAGTTAAAATTTCTATTCTTTGTGATGAAAATCAAATGTACTTATCAAATGCTTCAATAGTTATCAAAGGTACCAGGATTATAAATATCAAGGATCAAAATATTATATGACTGAAGTCTGATTGATTTTGATTTCCCTTGCTATCTTGAGTATAGGGAAAACGGTACTATTTATTCTGCCATAGGCGACACTACTAACATTTTCTAAATTTACCACTTTTTACAATAAAAACCTGGATAAAACATTTATGTGAGGTGTTAGTACTTTATTATTCTATTTTAAAAATTGAAGCCAAATAGTATCATGATCAATTTCCAACAGAGTAGGTTTATTGAAGCCAAATAGTATCATGACCAATTTCCAACGGAGTAGGTTTATTGAAGCCAAATAGTATCATGACCAATTTCCAACGGAGTTGGTTTATGTTATCCATGCCCACCGTCATTTTACACCAAATCTATGAAATTTTGGAAGCCTTTTTTAATAATTCTCTAGAAAATGGAAAATTATATATGCCTCATATAATAAAAGATAGAAACTACACAATGAAGCACTATAGAAATATTTACTGCACAAATTGCCAAGAATATGAACAATTCTTTACTCAGAAGTGTATAAATTCTATCTAAATTTATCCTCAAGTGGGCCTCTTTTTTTCTTAAGTGGACAATTTTAACACTGAAAATGCTTCTAGTATGACCAAATATTGCCTTACTCCATAAACAGTACAAACTTAACCAGACAATTTCCTATTTTTAAAGATTATGTCTAGAGAAATACCAAAGTGATACAAATAAGGAATTACACAGCAAAAAAGGCAAATATATCCCTTAAAAATATTTTTCGCGACTTGAATTCTGGGTTTTCCAATTGAATTAATCATTGCGAAAGGTGAAAACAAACACAAATAAACAATAATTTGGTGAAGTTTATACAATATAGTTAATATTGAAATCCTAGAATAAAGTTTTATATCAGTACCAATCAATTTGACTTATTATGATGAATGAGCACTTTTCTCAACACAGTATTGTTCTCAGTTAAAATTTCTATTCTTTGTGATGAAAATTAAATGTACTTATCAAATGCTTCAATAGTTATCAAAGGTACCAGGATTATAAATATCAAGGATCAAAATATTATATGACTGAAGTCTGATTGATTTTGATTTCCCTTGCTATCTTGAGTATAGGGAAAACGGTACTATTTATTCTGCCATAGGCGACACTACTAACATTTTCTAAATTTACCACTTTTTACAATAAAAACCTGGATAAAACATTTATGTGAGGTGTTAGTACTTTATTATTCTATTTTAAAAATTGAAGCCAAATAGTATCATGACCAATTTCCAACAGAGTAGGTTTATTGAAGCCAAATAGTATCATGGCCAATTTCCAACGGAGTAGGTTTATTGAAGCCAAATAGTATCATGACCAATTTCCAACGGAGTTGGTTTATGTTATCCATGCCCACCGTCATTTTACACCAAATCTATGAAATTTTGGAAGCCTTTTTTTATAATTCTCTAGAAAATGGAAAATTATATATGTCTCATATAATAAAAGATAGAAACTACACAATGAAGCACTATAGAAATATTTACTGCACAAATTGCCAAGAATATGAACAATTCTTTACTCAGAAGTGTATAAATTCTATCTAAATTTATCCTCAAGTGGGCCTCTTTTTTTCTTAAGTGGACAATTTTAACACTGAAAATGCTTCTAGTATGACCAAATATTGCCTTACTCCATAAACAGTACAAACTTAACCAGACAATTTCCTATTTTGAAAGATTATGTCTAGAGAAATACCAAAGCGATACAAATAAGGAATCACACAGCAAAAAAGGCAAATCTATCCCTTAAAAATATTTGTCATGACTTGAATTCTTGGTTTTCCAATTGAATACATCATTGCGAAAGGTGAAAACAAACACAAATGAACAATAATTTGGTGAAGTTTATACAATATAGTTAATATTGAAATCCTAGAATAAAGTTTTATATCAGTACCCATCAATTTGACTTATTATGATGAATGAGCACTTTTCTCAACACAGTATTGTTCTCAGTTAAAATTTCTATTCTTTGTGATGAAAATTAAATGTACTTATCAAATGCTTCAATAGTTATCAAAGGTACCAGGATTATAAATATCAAGGATCAAAATATTATATGACTGAAGTCTGATTGATTTTGATTTCCCTTGCTATCTTGAGTATAGGGAAAACGGTACTATTTATTCTGCCATAGGCGACACTACTAACATTTTCTAAATTTACCACTTTTTATAATAAAAACCTGGATAAAACATTTATGTGAGGTATTAGTACTTTATTATTCTATTTTAAAAATTGAAGCCAAATAGTATCATGACCAATTTCCAACGGAGTTGGTTTATGTTATCCATGCCCACCGTCATTTTACACCAAATTTATGAAATGTTGGAAGCCTTTTTTAATAATTCTCTAGAAAATATTTCAATGGGTTTTAAAATTTATATTGTAAATATACACACTGTAGTTATTAATAGATAAATACAAAAAATATATTGTACCCTTACATCCAATTGCAGCGCTCTTAAGTTAACTTCCTATGTAGGGAAAACGGTAGTATTACATTTTCCCAGCATTAGGTTGGCCTTTTGTGTACCCAAGGCAGGTGAAGGAAGTCAAATTAGGAGCGCTGTGATTGGATGTAAGGGTACAATACATTTTTTTATTTATCTATGAATAACTGCAGTGTGTAAATTTACAATATAAATTTTAAAACCTATTGAACATTTTTCTAGAGAATTATTCGAAAAGGCTTCCAAAGTTTCATGAAGGAGTAGGTGCGGTAAGGACCGATTTTGGCCTCAAATTTCAGGTTCATATGACGAAAGACTTTTACCACTTTTTAAACACTTAAGTGTCTATTTTACTTGAATTAATTTGTTTATGTGAAAGATTTTAACAGATTTAGTTATTAAAAACCATCCGATTCAAGCTAAAATATGAAAAATCTACCAAATATGCCGAAAAATGTCATTTTTCAGTTGGTTTTTGGTAAAAATGAACGTGGCCGCATCCGTGTTCACCCTCAACCTTTATATATGTTATGTATTTTCATCAAATACAACTCACATTTTAATATTAAGGATGAACACGAATGCGGCCACTTTCGTTTTACACGAAAACCGTCTAAAATTTTACTAAAATGCTAGAATTATGAAGATTTCAATAATTTAGCATGACTTAATGGTGCTAGTACCGGATATATGTGCATTGTATTGTCAAAAACAGCCCATATTTATGTAGCAGAAGCATTCTACTGTCTAATGAATAACTAAAAGTTTACATTTTAACAATTTTGTAAAACTGCTATATTTTGGGGCCAAAAAGGGGTCTTACTGAACCTACTCCTTTTGTGTAAAATGACGGTGGGCATGGATAACATAAACAAGCTCCGTTGGAAATTGGTCATGATACTATTTGGCTTAATTTTTTTAAATAGAGTAATAGAGTACTAACACCACACATAACTGTTTTATCCAGGTTTTTATTATAAAAAGTGGTAAATTTTGAAAGTGTTAGTATTGTCGCCTATGGCAGAATAAATAGTACCGTTTTCCCAGGAGTGCTTTATATGGAATATACATTAATGCATTATTCAAGGAAATTTTCCACAATATTTGTTTTGAAATACTTAACTTAATAATTTACCAGTGACACTTTCACTACTTTCAAAAAAGTAAAATCACAAAAATACTGAACTTAGAGGAAAATCAATTCGGAAAGTCCATAATCACATGGCAAATCAAATAACAAAATGATCCATAACGGTTAATCTTACATGGGTATATCAACGAGTGAGTTGAGATAAATAAACACTAAAAATTGGGTCAAATTAAAAGACTACCGTCCAAAAAAACCACAACATTTATATAGGAAAAAATACACTTTGTGGTAAATTTTCCAGTGTGAAATTGAGTCTTTGTCGGGGAACGGATAGTAATTTTCTGGAATTAAGGTTTAAAATTTACCAGATCAAGCAATTATAATTTCTAATATCAAATCTCGGGAAATCTGTCGCATTAATCTAGATATCGGTAACTCTTACCGCTAATATTAGATTTGCATACATTGATTTTTTTTAAAGTAATTACCTTAGGTAGGGTTCAATTGGTCAAAGCACTGAACTATATATGTTTCACTCTATTTTTGCAGAGGTAGGCATTCGTATACTAGTAGATGGGCAGTATCTATCTGAAGGTCTGTGGAAATTTTCCGATGGTTCATTGATGAACATGTTAGAGTTTGTACCTAAGCAGCCAGATAGTTTCATGCAAAATGGTACAGATAGTTCCGGGCAGGATGACGAAGAATCTTCCGATGAGGTTGATGAAGATTGTATTGTACTTGTGAACGACGGCGGCACGATCAGAATGGACAATGTCAACTGTGATGAAAAAATTATTTTCATTTGTGAAATAGAGTTAATACAGGCTTAGGAACTAGGGAGTACAAGTTGTTATTATAATACTGTAAAGTGCAATATATAACTTTTGTCAAGAAAGAAAAGATATTCCGGATTAACACCTATATGTGGCAAATATATGTATAATTTATATGATGTATGCAAAATTCAGTGTGACTATATAAAACTAAATAAGTTTTTCTCATGATTTACATGTAAAAATATTCCTTTTCGGCATAAGTGACGTCAAGTTAAATGAAGTGTTTTATGTTTTAATTTTAGTTATACATGGAAGTGTTTTATATCATGGTTGTAAATTACCGCACTTTGTGGGGTATAGTTTTGTAGATTAAATGCCAATAAAATAGTTTAGGATTTTTTTAAACTGAATTTGGGCAGAACTTTGACCACACGTGTAAGGAGTTAATATTATTTTAAATAGCTGCTCTGGGAAGAATATATGTAGGAATTATGTAAAATGTCGAAAAGATTTAACGTCCGCCCTCCATCACAGGTTCCTCTTAAAACTGTAATTTTCAATCGCTGGTTTGAGGTCATAAATCGTTTATTTTCTTTAAAAGTTGATATACTAAACTGGTATAAATAAAATTGTAAAAAGGATATACACTGTCATGAAATTCAAAATTGTTCCATTTTTGCTTTTTTTAATTTCAGATTCAAATAATTACTGATATATATTGACCCCGCTTATTTTAACTAGTACAGGACATACAAACAGTATTTTATGATAGCTTATCATTTTATTTTAATAATCATTATGTATCTTCTGATATAGAATTTAATTAATAACTACCACTGGTGTAGCCTGATCACCATTGTTTTTATAAGCCTTCAGCGGACCATAAACATAATAAAGGTAAATGTGTCTAGATCATACGATTTATTCCTCCCAAAACTTTGATATATATATTGTTTAAAAATAGCAACAATCAACATTCAATCTATCTGAGTGTGGATCAGATTGTAAATAAACTGATGCAGTTACTAAATTAAATTATATAAGTGTCTAAGAATGTAACTTTAACACACTAATGAGTGTTATAAAATTAGTTGTTATACTTTATATATTATTCACGCAATATTTCGCTAAACAAATTAGCTTCATCGGGCGTGTGCATCTATCTAGTAGGTGAAATCGGATGCATGACAAAAAATATCTTTGTAGCTTGAGCTACACAAAATTCAGCTGCAGTATGTTGGTGAAACAGAAACTAAATTCAACATCAGACTTAACAATCACCGGTCGTTCTATACAAAAGGAAGAAACTGTCCAATTACGAGACACCTCTTAAGAATAAGACATACTTTTGATAATATCACCTTTCAAATAATTGAGGTAAACCAAAATTGGGACTCCGAAAGGAGAAAACAGAGAGTAAGGTTCTGGATGCATCAGCTACGTACTCTTGAACCTGATGGACTTAATGAGAGGGATGAAAAACAGTTCTACCCAAAACCAAAGGAATAAATTATTAATTTCATTCTATTTAACTAAAACAACTATTTGTTTAGATTTAAAAATTGTTATGTACAATAAACGGCAAAAATATGTTTTATATAGACCATCAATCAATATTAAACTTTTACACGAATTTTGTGTAGCTCAAGCTACAAAGATATTTTTTGTCATGCATCCGATTTCACCTAGAGGGAAAAGGTTACTATTTATTCTGCCATAGGCGACAATACTAGTAACATTGTCTAAATTTACCAGTTTTTATAATAAAAACTCGGATAAAACAGTTATGTGTGGTGTTAGTACTTTATTACTGTATTCTGAAAATTGAAGCCAAATAGTATTATGACCAATTTCCAACGGAGCTTGTTTATGTTATCCATGCCCACCGTCATTTTACATAAAATTTATGAAACTTTGGAAGTCTTTTCGAATAATTCTCTAGAAAGTATTTCAATAGGTTTTAAAATTTATATTGTAAATTTACACACTGCAGTTATTCATAGATAAATAAAAACATATATTCAACCACAGCGCTCCTATGTTGACTTCCTTCACCTGTCTTGGGTACACAAAAGGCCAACCTAATGCTGGGAAAATGTAATATTACCGTTTTCCCTATACTGTGACACAAAGCTATAAAGAATTCTTATGCCACCATCAATGCAATACTGGGTTATTGTAGAAACCTTGACTATAATTAATACTTGTTTGTCCCCATTACTTAAAGAAACATGGATAATTTTATGTCCCCACCCCTACATGCTGATTTACCTCTTTCTCTACTTCTTTCAGATAAGGCTCAACAAACAACCCGTATCCAACTATGTCTTATCTTATTTAAAAAGAATAATAAACATTTCCATTTAAACAGATAAAAATGACAGTTCCATTCAATTTGTATACATTTTATCAAAAATTTACAACATAAGCACAAATTCAAGATTTTTCATACTAATCTCCATTCCATACTTTAGTATATGCCATTTTGTGGTTCAAAATTTCAAAGCTGGTTATAAAATCCATTATTCTGTCTTGAGATGATAAAAACAAAGATATCAGACACTTAAAACATTGAATCTGCAAAATACTCAGCTGTAAAGTTGCCTTTGTTGCCTGTTTAAATCTATGAAAAAGCTGAATTATGTCCCTTGGGAGTATTAAATTCCAACAAAAGTCCTTTCAAACAGTACAAAATGACAAATTATATATGCCTGATATAATAAAAGATAGAAACTACAAAATGAAGCACTATTGAAATATTTGTTGCATGAATTGCCAACAATGATAGCAATTCTTTACACAGGAGAGTATAAATTCTATCTAAATTTAGCCTCAAGTGGGCCTCTATTTTTCTTAGATGAACAATTCTAACAGTGAAAATGCTTTTAGTATGACCAGATACTGCCTTACTATATAAACAGTACAAACTTAACCAGACAATATCCAATTTTAATAGATTGTGTCAAGGGAAATACCCAATTGATACATTTAGGGAATTACACAGCTAAAAATATTTGTCGCGACTTTAATTTCTGGGTTTTCCAATTGAATTAATCTTTGCAAAAGGTGAAAACAAATACAAAAGAACAATAGTTTGGTGAAGTTTATACAATATAGTTAATATTGACACACTAGAATAAAGTTTTATATCAGTACCCATCAATTTGACTTATTATGATGACTCACCACTTTTCTCAACACAGTACTGTTCTCAGATAAAAATTTCTATTCTTTGTGATGAAAATCAAATATTCTTATCAAATGCTTCAAAATAGTATAATATGACTGAAGTTTGATTGATTTTGATTTCCCTTGCTATCTTGAGTATAGGGAAAACGATACTATTTATTCTGCCATAGGCAATAATATAATAAAACCTCGGATACAACAGTTATGTGTGGTGTTAGTACTTTATTACTGTATTCTAAAAATTGAAGCCAAATAGTATCATGACCAATTTCCAACAGAGCTTGTTTATGTTATCCATGCCCACCGTAATTTTGCTCCAAATTTATGAAATTTTGGAAGCCTTTTCGAATAATTCTCTAGAAAGTATTTCAATAGGTTTTAAAATTTATATTGTAAATTTACACACTGCAGTTATTCATAGATAACTAAAAAAATATATTGTACCCTTACATTCAATGAATAATTTATAAAATATAACAACTAATTTTATAACACTCATTAGTGTGTTAAAGTTACATTCTTATATATATATAAAAACGAGTCTAAATTGAAAACTACGTTCAAACCTATGATTGCGTTGGATAAAAACCGCAATTTGTATACGTGTACATGTAAAACAAATTTCGTTGTAGAAGGTTCTAAATACAGCACAAACAACATTTTCCAAAAGACCAAAAAAGTGAAAAAGTATATTCATGACTAACAGGTCGAACAACTGATGTTCTTTAACCCTTCTGACTGCCATTGGCGATTGCCAAATAAAATTGATCACAAGATGTAACAAAATGGATCTTAATATAAATTTAATACTAAACAAAAAACAATTAACGTGTGGCCACGATGTTATGCCACAAACATAAGGTGTCAATATTTTTTTGTACACCAGATCCGGATTTCGACAATAAATGTCTCTTCAGCGATGTTAGGGATCGAAACAGTATTGGGAAGGCCATATAAAAAGTACCCTCATTTTTAGAAAAAGTACCCTCATTTTTAGATAGACTCTTGAATTTTAAGAGTCAATATAGGATAAACGGATCATATAAACCGGAGGGAAAATATGATACAAGCCCAAACGAAAAAATATAAACGAGTCTAAATTGAAAACTACGTTCAAACCTATGATCGCGTTGGATAAAAACCGCAATTTTTATACGTGTGCATGTAAAACAAATTTCGTTGTAGAAGGGTCTAAATACAGCACAAACAACATTTTCCAAAAGACCAAAAAAGTCAAAAAGTATATTTAAACAAAACGCATTTGACTAACAGGTCGAACAACTGATGTTCTTTAACCCTGCCGACTGGCATTGGCAATTGCCAAATAAAATTGATCACAAGATGTAACAAAATGGATCTTGATATAAATTTAATACTAAACAGAAAACAATTAACGTGTGGCCACGATGTTATGCCACAAACATAAGGTGTCAATATTTTTTTTTGTACACCAGATCCGGATTCCGACAATAAATGTCTCTTCAGTGATGTTAGGGATCGAAACGGTATTGGGAAGGCCATATAAAAAGTACCCTCATTTTTAGAAAAAGTACCCTCATTTTTAGATAGACTCTTGAATTTTAAGAGTCAATATAGGATGAACGGATCATATTAACCGGAGGTAAAATATGATACAAGCCCAAACGAAAAAATATAAACGAGTCTAAATTGAAAACTACGTTCAAACCTATATATATACATTATATAAATTAGGATTGTTTTGCGTTGCCTTAATTCAAATAGACATACAAACTACAGAAAATGTCAGAACATTAACATTGAATACGAGTATCAGTTTTATTATTAAGTAGTATAAATAAATGTATGTAGATCTTTCGATTTCTCAAAATGCGTTTCAAAAGATTTGGAAGTTTTAGTATTGTTTTTAAACAGAACAAACTCGAAAGATATTAGCTTGCGAACAACAATCACTGACTCGTGTATTTAAGACATAAACTAGTACGCATGCATGCATTGGTTCAATAATTTTGTAAACATTAAATTTATAATAAAGTCGTTTCAGACGACTTCACGGCGCATTTAATCATCGTGTTGCTCAGTCTAGTTTTCTAGGTTTCGTTTTTTTTTTGGTTTCTATTGTATGTCTGTTTGTCTTTTTGTTTCTATTGTATGTCTGTTTTTTGTTTCTATTGTATGTCTGTTTGTCTTTTTGTTTCTATTGTATGTCTGTTTTTTGTTTCTATTGTATGCCTGTTTGTCTTTTTGTTTCTATTGTATGTCTGTTTTTTGTTTCTATTGTATGTCTGTTTGTCTTTTTGTTTCTATTGTATGTCTGTTTGTCTACTTGTTTCTATTGTATGTCTGTTTGTCTTTTTGTTTCTATTGTATGTCTGTTTGTCTTTTTGTTTCTATTGTATGTCTGTTTTTTGTTTCTATTGTATGTCTGTTTTTTGTTTCTATTGTATGTCTGTTTGTCTTTTCCTTTAAAATAATGGTGTTGTCTTTTGACAAATGAGTTTGCATAACTCTCTGGGATCTTTCGGCTCTCTTTTAAATCTCTTTTGATCCTGTATTTGGCAAATTTTATAACAATTTTATCAACATCAAAAATATACTTAAATTAAGACATTGGTTCACAGGAAATTTACTCAAAAATTTAATGCAAAGGAACGATTTTTGTTCCATATTGTTAATTTTCTTATTTTTGGACGGTGATGTTTGTTTGATATTTTTTTATGAGGTTTTTAAATCCGAAATCTTTCGGTATGCTTGTGTCTGTTTTGTATTTCAATTAACATAATCTATCATGTATTACTAGTAAATTATTTCGTCTAGAATTTTGTAACCACAAAATATTTGAATATTCTGTTATAGATATAAAGATTTATTACATTCTGTCGATACTTAAATATAATTGCATTGCACAAAAATATGTTTTTTTCGGACTAAAAGGACGTATAAACTTAGAAAATTGGAAGAAGATGCGTACTTAGTGGAATTTAATTATTTTTTTATTAATTCTTTTGGATTTGAACTCGCTAGCAAAAACGTCAATGTTTCTCTGATTTGTCTCTAGTCTTTAATAGTTTTGTTCGATTTTTTTGTTCATTTTATCGTTCCGCCAAATTAATCACCGTGAAACACCTTACGTTTGTTCTGATATTTTGCTGTTACACATTGTCCAATGATACAAAAAGGGGAAAAGGGGTAGGGCGCCTTGACATATGTTTTATTAAGCCAAATATGAATAAAGACAACAGTAGTATACCGCTGTTCGAAAGTCATAAACCGATTGAGAGAAAACAAATCCGGGTTACAAACTAAACCCGAGGGAAACACATCAACTTTTAGATGAAAAAAACGAAGCAACAGAAACACTGACGTGCAAAAAAAAACGACAATGCAACACACACAGAAACGAACTATAAAAGAGGGACGAAAGATACCAAAGTAACAGTCAAACTCATAAATTGAAAATAAACTGACAACGCCATGACTAAAAATGAAAAAGACAAACAGATAAACAAAAGTACACATTACACAACATAGAAAACTACAGAATAAGCAACACGAACCTAACCAAAAACTAGGGGTGATCTCAGGTGCTCCGGAAAGGTAAGCAGATCCTGCTCCACTTGTGGCACCCGTGAGATATAATATAACAACTGCCATTTTCCTGACTTGGTACAGGACATTTTTAGAAAAAAAATGGTTGGTTTAACCTGTTTTTGTGGCTAGCCAAACCTCCGAGCTTTATGGCTATGTTGAATATACTGCTAAAATGACAACTTACATGACTGGACACAATACAAAAAAAAACAAGAACACCAAAGACTGCAAAATACATAAATAAATAATATGATACAGAATTTTGACATTTAACCACAGAATAACAATTAATATGTAAAATAATTTAGGACAGTACAGCTAAATAGAATTACGAAATGTGTGTCTGTAGCACGAATTGATCAACGCCACAAAAAGTAACGTCACAGGTAAATTTCAAAAATTGGATATAACAGTGCCATACTGCTGTTTGAAAGTCATAAATCGATTGATAGAAAACTAATCCGGGTCACAAACTGAAACGGAGGGAAATACATCAACTATAATATTGTCCCAACTCAACAGCTTGTAGTTGTCCTTTGTTTGTTGTTTGGTATCTAAATCAGGTCGTACGTTTTCTCTTAAAATCTTCAAAGATTTAAGACAGGTTAACAGAGAATAAGGGCAACAATCGTGTATAATAGTGCGAAAAATAATAAAACGAATATTTGATACCCTTGCATAAGATTCACACGATAAACTTTATACTTACATTGTAGTTTCCTTGGTTGATAAAATGAAGAAGATGTGGTATGATTGCCAATGAGACAACTCTCCACAACATCCACAGAAGACGATATCTATAGTGGACCGTACGGCCTCCAAAAGAGATATAAAATCCATACCGCAATGACAAATGTATAACTATTCAAACAATGAAACTAACGGCCAGATTTATGTACAAAATTGTAAATGACAAACAAAAATGATAAAAAGCAACAAACGGCAACCACTAAATACAGACACCTGTTTGGGACAGGATCATTCATAGCGTTTCGTGGTTTAGCTAGATGGACTTGATGAAGTTGATCCGGTTTGTTTCATCAAATTGTCATCGGAAGCTTTAGCCCCAAGTATAACATATTTAATAAACTTAAATGTACTAAAAGGTGTTTTCCCAGTAAATCTTAAATTAACTAAAGAAAATCCAACATTTAAAAAAGGCGATAAACATATGCCAGAAAACTACAGACCTGTATATCAATACTTCCTACATTATCAAAAATATTTGAAAAACATGTCGCAAAACATTTTTATCTATATCTGTCAAAAATATAAAGGATTCCGATCTAACCACTCATGTCAGACAGCACTTACCAAATTAATTGTCACCTGGCTCAAATGTATTGGTGATGGCAATCATGTAGGAACAATCTTTCTAGATTTAAAAAAAAAGGCATTTGATCTGGTTAATCACGCAAATTTCTGCCATAAATTACATTTAAACAAAGTCTCTAATTATAACCATTCAATAAAATGATTTGAGTCGTACCTGTCTAATAGAAAACAAAAAGTGTGCTCTGGTAATACAGCCTCAGAATCTAAATATATCAAATATAGGGTTCCCCAGCGTTCATTTTAGATCCTCTTCTGTTTTTTTTTCATAAATGATATGACTTTAGAAGTCACTCATACATCCATTGATATGTATGCTGATGATACAACACTTCAAACATATGGAACAAATAAGGAAGAGATAGAAAGAAAACTAAATTACGATGCCAACACCATAAATAATTGGTGTCTGAACAATAGGATTGTTATAATTCCTTTAAAAACTGTTTCTATGTTAGTTGGAACAAATAAGAAACGGACTTTGCTTGGAAATGATATGAATATATCTATACAAGATATCCCAATAACACCCGTTGAAATACAGAAACTTTTGGATGTATATATTGAAAAAAATTTGGACTGGAAATTTCAAATTGACTATGAATGTAAATACTTAAAAGCTCTCGTATCGCACTGCTATCTAGAATTAAGAAATGTTTAGATATCAGTAGTAGAAAGCTGTTTTATAATGCTTATAGCTTATATTCTGCCCATATTTGATTTTTGTTGCTCAATATGTGGAAATTGCTATGAAGATGAATATAAAAAAATCCTTCCAATGCAGAAAAGAGCTGCAAGGATTATATATGATGCATCAATACTAACACCTAGTATAAATTTATTTAAAGAGCTAAAATGGTTGAATTTAAAATCTAGAATTTTTTATAATAAACTTCTTCTTGTTCATAAAATTCTAAACGATAAAGCACCCTATTACTTAAAGGAACTCTGCTGTCCAATTATTAACCGACATAGTAGAAATCTAAGGTCATCTGCAAATAATAATTTTGCTGTTGTACGACCGAACATAAATTCAATGAAGAAATAGTTTGCATATAGCTTATCAATACTTTGGAATATACTATCAAATGAAAAAAAATGTTGTGAAAACCTGGACACTTTAAAACAAAAATATGTAAATTTCTTGACTGTACATGATTTATAACAACTCACTCAAATATTTTAATGGTTTTGTATTTTATGTATATATATATTTTCTCTTGTTCCACAGACAATTTAAAGTTAGCATGAATATTGTATCTACATAATATGTTCAAAATTGTAATCTTTCTAATATTTGTACCGTTTGTTCTTAGTGAGGGCCTCAATGTAGATTACCGAAAGCTAATTGAGTCACCCTCTTTAAATGAAGTCATTACTTACTTACTTACGGCGTGTCAACCCTCCTAAAAACCGGGACAGTGGTGAAACAATACTATGTATTAACAAACTATAAAAATCGTAAAAAAGCGCTAAACGCATATCGTATCGACAGATCGTAATTTACTTTATACTGCAACTAGTATTGTTTATTTCCTAAATTTTGTAACATAGCTATATTTTGTATAATGTCAATTTCATCATGGAACACTTTCTCCACAATCAGGGGTTCATTAAGGGATGAAAATAAATTTGACAATTATGTTACGAATGAAAAAACTATCAATGTATTAGTTTAACTTGCAGTATAAAAACAATATAAGGTCAATGTCATAAAAATATAAACTTTTTTGAGACCGTATGCGTACTTTTTCAATATACGCATACGGTCGGACCGTACGCGTACGGTCTGACTAATATTAGGAATTTGGTCAAGTTTACTAGATACAAATGTATATAACAGATCAACATAAATAAAAAAATAAAAACGTAATATTTTAACTATTTGTAAAAGATCGGGCTTATTTAATCTGTTAATCTCCTGTACTTAGCATGTCAGAAATTCATTATGCTCATTGAAATTGAAGTTATAGGAAGTAAACATAATGTGGGAGGACAATTGTTTAAGAATATTTAGGAACTTTACAAAAAATGCATATGCAAAGGAACATGCATGAACAAAACATGTTAATTTAAAAAATATATGACGTTCCTTGTGGAAGCAAGTGTCATCTTGGGCCAGAGTAACAAAATATGATTCACGAATATAAAATTAAACAAAATTTAATATTTGATTTTAATTGTTCGCTTATTCACTTTATCCATCTTATTGTAATAATAACAATTTGTATACCTAAAAATAAAGATTTTGACGAATGTTTGTTAACATTTAACCCATATGATCCCAAAACATGTATGTTCAGCTGGACCGTACGCGTAAACTCATACGGTCCGACCGTACGCGTATGGTCGGACCGTACGCGTACGGTCCAAATACTCGTATGGTCTGGAACATATATATTTCGGACAAGAATTTATTAGGACCACTAAATAAAACAAAAACTATGTGTACAGATATATAACACTAGTTTTCTACTTGACATTATTTAACTTAAGGGAGATGTTCAGAAAACATTTAATCAGACTAATCTTTATTGTTGCGTGACCTTTTTACAATTTAAAGGAAGTAATGAAAAGTGTTACGGAAAATACGTTTTGTTCAACACTTAAGGAAGTCATCAAATAACATAAGATAGCGCTAATTGCTTCAAACATAAATCAAATCTTCAACATGTACATTTACATGTTTCTTATGTGTTTAATTACAACTATACGCCTTGATTATGTCGATTCTGGTTTTACTTCATGTCACATAACTGGTAAAGCAAAAGCAAAATTTGCCGACTGTTCTTCGAGAGGACTTCAAAATGTTCCAATGGATTTACCAGATGATATAGTTAAACTAGATCTGAGACGAAACTCAATCGTCACCATATCAGCAAAAGCGTTCATACGTTATCGGATTTTGCAGGTATTAATTCTCGATGAAAACAGGATTGCATATTTAGAAGAAAATACTTTCACAGGTCTGACAAAGTTAAATCAGTTGTCAATGCTGGAGAATAATCTTGATCTAAATGCATCGTATCATTTCAATGTATTTTCGCCACTCGTGTCCTTGAAAATTTTAAATATCGAGAGAAATATAAATAAAACAAATGGAGGAAAAGTGTTTTATCCATTCTTTGGTGAACTGCATAATCTATCCGTTTTGGCCGTGGACTTATCTATATATCCCGTTTTTAAGAATAGCGGTTTGAATAAACTAACAAAATTGAATACTTTGAAGTTTGACTATTGTTATTTGGATAAAATGACCAACAAAACATTTTCAGACATGCCAGAAACAGTTGTCAGTATTACTTTCACTGGATGTATAATACATTCAGTTGCAGAGGCTAACTTTCTTGGACCGTTTCCTTTTTTAAATCGCCTTCTGCTTAAACGTGTTTGCGTTGAATACGAATCTGCTTTGAAAATTTTGTATCCGTTCAAAAACAAAACAATGGAAGAGATAAACTTTAATGAGGTTAATCCTGGATATTGCGATGGAGAAGTCAGATCTCCAAATGCTGTTATTATTACTGCTGACATGATTAAATATTTACAAAATATGTGTGTCCGAAAATTGTTTATGATAAAAGTTGGTATTGTTGACTTCAAACCAAAATCACTTCTATTTTACCAATATCCAGAATGTTTTGAAGAAATAGTATTTTCTGGAAATAGATTATCAATCATGAATGGATTCAAAATAATGGAATTAATTACTCTTAGTAAAAAAGTATCTAATCTTTCAAGATTTCAATTGTCCGGTATTCTTGAATCAAATACTTCGCTTCATGAAAGTACTGCATCTTTGGGGATTAGATCCGAGTTTATAGAAGAAGGATCAACTCGATATTCAAATTTGAACAAGCGTAGGAAAGATAAATTTCAAATTACAGTTCCATTCCCTCAAAATCTAAAATCCTTAATGTTGAGCAATTTTGTTGGAGTTGAAGGCACTGTACCACAAACAATTACTTTCGATAATATCAGCAGTTTGGTTTCGCTTGATCTGTCCTATTTCAGAATGAATCATTTTCCTGATGTTTTGTTTACTGGTACAAATAAATTAAAATACGTAGACCTCTCTGGAATTGATTCTACTTTGTATGCAGGAAAAGAAAACATTCCGTTGTTCCAAAAAATTAAGGAAATAACATTAAAACAGGCAAACCTTCGGACAACTCTCAAAAGTAGTAGCCGCATCTTCAGCCTAGTACCAACAATAACAAAGCTAGATATTTCAAATAACTTCTTGCGGTTTGTACCAAATGACGCTTTCAAATCTAATCAGAATCTATGTAACCTTAATATTGGCTACAATTTGTTTTCTGAAATACCAATAGCTGTCATGACATTGTCGAAGCTAAGCCATCTTACATTGGAACGTAATACTCTCCAAACAATCAATTCAACATTAAGAGATTGGTTTGATATGCAGAATGAACGAATGAAAACAAAACTAACATTAAATTTAATTGGAAATGTTTTCAAATGCACTTGCGAAAATTCTGATTTTATTTTGTGGCTTTTTCGTACAAAGATTATATTTGACAATAAGAACATAACATTCAAGTGTTCATTGGTGAATGGAACCCTTACGAATACAAGAAGGGTTTATGAAGAATTTCATCAACTTTTTAGAGACTGTAAAAGTGAAATTTGGCTTCGTGTTGGAGTTTGTTTGTTAGTTGGATTCATCGCATTTACTTTACCAATTGCAATTATAGTTAACTTTAGGTGGCGAATAGCATATTGTATATACCGTACATTTAAAAAGGTTGTCGAAAAAAATATGAAATCCAAATTTAGATATGACATATATTTATCTTGTGCAGATGATAGTTTAGGCTGGGTAAAAAATACTTTGATTCCAAAACTTGAAAATTCATGGGAAATGTCTGTGTGTATAGAGGATCGAGATATCTTAGCTGGAAATATACGAGGGGATGCAATTGCACAGTCAATAATGGAAAGCCGAAACATCATATTTATCATTTCTGGAGCATTCAGTGATAAAATTTGGGGAGATTTCGAGATTCACACAGCTAAATACGAGAAATATACAAGAAATCTTCACAAAATCATTGTAATAACAAGAAATGTCAGCGTAGAGAAGTTTCCTTTGGAACTTGGCTTAATTATCAATGACGTGGTACTCATTGATTGGTCAGACGAGGAAAGTGATAATGTTTGGGACAAATTGCGAATGACGCTTTTTTCAGAATATGTATGAAATAGCTGTTTTTAGTATAAAAAGTTTTCTATATTACAATAAATAATTATTAGAAACAATGAAAGACATGTAAATTGTAAAATAAAACCAGTCCCTACTGTCCATAAAAACGCTAGTACATAAGGAGGAAGATGGCTGGTATTTATAAGACTGAAAATTATTAACTTTAGAATTCAAATGTCAAACAAATTTATAAAATAGAAAGACTTATTAGTATCCAGAATATTTTTTTGGGGCATGTTTTTCCTTATATGCTAGAGTTTTATTTTAAATCTACAACAATTATAAGCCTTTAAACTCTATGTTCTATTTTTTAAAAGAATACGTTTTGTATGCTTTCATATTACAATCCTTTTTAACATTCACTAAGGATCATTCATGTGAATCGATAACTGCAATAGATAGTCAATAGACAGCTTTCATCATGAAACTTTTCACATATTTTAACAATTCATCAATTATGTCTTTTAAATAAATAAACAATATACATCAAATTGTAGGTATTTTCATTTCCTTGCACTTGATAATGCTTCTTGTACTGACACGATTTATAACATACACACGACGGGTGCCACATGTGGAGCAGGATCTTTTCACCCTCTGGAGCACCTGATCTGAGATGACCCTCAGCTGTTTGGCGGGTTAGTGTTGCTTAGTCTTTAATTTCATATGCTGTGTTTTGTGAGCTATTGTTTGTCTGTTGATCTTTAGCCATGACGATAGCAGTTTATTTTTTGACTAATGAGTTGAGTATGTCTCTGGTATCGTTCACCACTCTACTATACATGATTACTCTAGCTTTGAACCCAGCCTCGCTTCCATTGAAATAATGTGATTTTTTATTTGATTTTGTTTGTTACCTCGAAATGTCTATTCTAAGTAAAAAAATGTCTTTAAAAAAATGACCTTTAATTGTCGTTTTTAATAAAAATACTAATTTTGAGATGACATGTCCTACTTGTGAACAAAATATGATTAGGGGCTTTCAATTTTACTCAAACACTTTGAAAATATTCACAAAATATCAATGTTTAAGTAAGACTTTTAAGGCTTATGATATGCTTACGACAAGACACATTCACAATTCACTTGTTTGAACAGGAACGTAAATAAATGGCATTACCTCGTTGACAAATATAAACCTGCCATTTTACAGCTTATGACAAAACCTTTCGGAGGCAACGAATGCAAGTCTTCTCCGTTTTTTATAAGATTTAAACTTTGTGTGCAACAACTCATAAACCTGGCTCATAAATAGGTACACCAACCGCTTGTTTCGTCTTCAAAATACACATCGATGAATTTTGCTATGGCATGTGAATAATATCAATTCGAAGTAACTTATTTCGGTTGTATTTCACTGGTAAGAAGAAATACATTTTATAACTAGGGGTTAAGTACTGTTATTATATGCTTAGTAGTTAATACAAATAAAGTGCATGTATATCATGTATATGCTGTGGCTTTTTTCAATATCAGACACCGTATCAATCCTCAAACAATACAATCCATCGGTGTCTCGGGTGAATCCAGATGTGATATTGAAAAGCCATATAGATGCTACCAATGGAAAGCTGTACAATATTTCTTCGTTTAAGACAGCTTAATTTTTGAAATAACGACTGGTTGAAAACAACTAGTGTAATATGATTTCTATTAAAAAAGAGGGACAAAAAATACCAGAGGGACAGTCAAACTCAGTAATCGAGAAAAAAATGTAAACGTCATGGCTTAAATTAAAAGGACAAACAGACAAACCATAGTTCACATGACACAACATAGAAAACTAAGGAATAAACAAGCATTAACATAACACTTGAAAGTTCGATAGATTTAATCTGTAGCACACTTTATCAATAGTTTGAAAAGTTAAGCATAAAATGTTTCAGTTTGTTAAACCATTTATAGAATTTTCAAAGTTCTAATTTCTTTCTTGATTGAAAACTTCATTATATCATATTTACATGATTTTATGAACTGAAAGTTGCAGACTGTACGCGTTCCATATATAAGACCGTGTCAACATGTCGGAAGAACGTTTTTATATTAAAATCTACAATGTTCACTTAGTAAACACAAACCACGGGTTCGAATGTATGTCTATTATAGATTTTTTTTAATTTACCGATTGACTTTAACCAAATACTTCATAAACTGTTCATATTTCCGGAGACTGGTCTAAATTTATAAATAATGATTTAGATTAATAAAGAGTATTCAGTTCCCATAAATTATACAGTTTCTTCAAAAGAAAATAGGGTATTAATTGATTTTTGTAGTTTATTCCTTTTCTTGTCATTAATGTATCGTACGATTTTGAGTTCATATAAGTATTGCTAATTTTTGCAATTAAACTGTATCAAAATATTTTCGAAATGGAGGCTTTTTTATTTCAGCTTTTATAGTTAATTATTACTGCACGATGTTTATATGACCCTGATTCCCTTATAATGGTATTGTTCTAATGATCAGGTGTATGTGTAGATGTTGTAATATTTGTAAATATCATAAATATTGTAATGATTATGTCTCATTTAGGTGAATCATTACAAAACAAAATCATTGAACATTGCTTAGACCAAGTATCTTTAATTGATTCAATACCATTTCAACGGTTCCAAAGATTCATATTAATTATATCGCGATAAGTTTCAAAATATTCAACAATTAAATGTTGGTCTCTAATTTACGGACGCCATCACGAGTTGGTTGACCGTTATGGAATAACCGTTTCACAAATGATATCGGATATGTTCCTTACGTCGTAACTACAATCCCCTTCCCTTTCATGAATGTGACCTACCGAATTAGACCATATACCGGATTTGTTATCACATAGGCAACACGACGGGTGCCGCATGTAGAGCAGGATCTGCTTACCCTTCCGGAGCACCTGAGATCACCCCTAGCTTTTTGGTGGGGTTCGTGTTGTTTATTCTTTAGTTTTCTATGTTGTGTCGTGTGTGTTGTTGTTTGTTTGTCTTCTTCATTTTTTAGCCATGGCGTTGTCAGTTTGTTTTAGATTTATGAGTTTGATTGTCCCTTTGGTATCTTTCGTCCCTCTTTTTTAGTCTTTAAGGATGATTTCATTTTTTCCTTGTTTACATATATTTGTCATCTATCGTCAACACATTTGTGAAAAAAGAACCCTTTTCATTTAGAAATCGACAACCATGTTTTATAATGCAATCGAAATGTTTGATATAATTATTTCTCATCTAGATATAAAAACTAAAAGATTTGTAAAATGAGTTCTAATAAGACTTCGATAGGAATCTGTTTAACGCCACTTTCAACACTATTGTGTTATTTCGTGGTGGTCAGTTTTTATAATAACAGGAAGCCAAAGTGCCCGGAAAGAACCAACGACCTTCGGCCAGAAAACTGACAATTCTATTGAATTATGATTGGAGTCGAGCGCACCTGCCACCTAAGGTATTTTAATTCACAATCTTTGTGTTCACAGACCAGTGATACAGTAGTTTGAATACTTGGACCAATAGGTCACCGATGCCCTTTCAAACTGAGACAACTTTCTACCAGAGACCAAATGACAAAAACGTTAGTAACAACAGGTCCCTGTACAGCATTTTAATAATGCCCAAAAAGCCGTATCGTCAAGCGATTTATAAAAGGTACCTCCGTGCCAATGTGATAGAAAATACTCAAGTCCTGTTGTATGTACAAACTAAAACTATAAATATCATACACGGCAACAAACAACAACAAGCGGATTACGGGCTCCTGGCAATGGACAGGCATAACAGCGTTTGGCGGGATATAACATGTTTAGTAATAGTAAAAGTTCAATGATAAGTTAATATTGATATTAAAAGACCTCCGAACAAAAAGGGGTGTTCAGATGCCCAAGCCCGAAGGGCGAGGGGATTTGAACAGCCATTTTTGTGAGGAGGTCTTTTAATGTCAATATTAACTTAATCATGGAACTTTTACTGACTTACAAACCGTCAAAAATATAAGAAAAGTACATAAAAAGCACTTGCAGAAACCTAATTCCCCTGAATTGGACGAGTCTAAATGTGTTCAACTTAGATGATAGTTAAACAGTACTCAGACTGATATATACAATTAACAGTTACCAAATTGCAATGACAACGGACCGATTTAACGGCATTACATCATATAATTATTTATTTATCATAATTTGTTTAGCATTAAAATAACACCAAATGAAAGTTTTACCAAATTAGGGGGTTAATTTATATTTTTTAGTCAACTTTTCAAAATAACGATTTCTTATTTAATAAATGAGGCAATTAAAAACCCATACAGACCTCATTTATAACTGACCAATGAATATTCTGGCCAACAACTTCTTGCTATATATACTTGATAATTTTGATCTGTCAGTAATCATGAAATAGATTCGTAAAGATCAGACCTTAGAAAACAGTAAGTAAACTCTTCCAACAATATTCATCCGGTAAATGTTCATTTTATTTCTGATTCGGTAATTTTCCTACATTACGTTACATGCGAATGCAAAATAATTAGTTTTGTCTATTCAGTCCAATTAATTAATAGATCTTGCTTTTAAAAAAAATAAAAACTATGCATGCAAACTTCAATGAATAAAACCTTACTAATAACATTAACGAGACCAATTTTTCTGCACCAGATGCGCATTTCGACAATACATGTCTCTTCAGTGATGCTCGTGGCCAAAATATGTAAAATCCAAAGCTTATATAAAAGATGAAGAGCTATAATCTAAAAATTCCAAAAAGTATAGCCAAATCCGTGAAAGGAATCAGAGCTTTGCATGAGGGAGATACATTGTACATTCCTTAATTTATAAAAAAAAAAAAATGAGGTTTCACTGGCCCGATCAAAACGTGTTAGGTGAGATATATATTCGCAAGTTCAATGTATTATATGTAAACTCTTTAATGTAGTCGTCCGTTATTCCCTTTTGATGTCTAAACGAAGCAAAATCACTTGAAAAAAAAACTATCTTTCTTAGTTTTATCCTTGCCTGACAAAAAAATCATATGTTATAAATCGTATTAAAACAGTTACTGTAGATAAGAACCATAGATATAGTAAAAAAATATTTAAACCTTTTTAATAAGCAGTCAGTTATGTCATAAATTGAAGTGACCCCCCCCCCCCCCCCTAAAAACCCATAAAAATTTAAATGGAAATTGTACATTATAGCATTTTATAAGATCTTGTCTTTGTGTGCGAACGGGTCAAACAAAGACGTTAATTAAATTTGTATTCTATTTCAACGCTAAACACGTGGCATCATAGAGTAAGAGCACAGACTGGCAGGCTCAGACTCTGAATCAGAAATGTGTCCGGGTCGGTTGATTTTTCTTCCTGCGAACTAATATATTGTGAACTTTCGCAATACAAAAACCGTCTCATCCCGCTAAAATGTTTAACCCCGCCACATTATTTATGTATGTGCCTGTCCCAAGTCAGGAGCCTGTAATTCAGTGGTTGTCGTTTGTTTATGTGTTACATATTTGTTTTTCGTTCATTTTTTTTTTTATATAAATAAGGCCGTTAGTTTTCTCGTTTGAATTGTTTAGCATTGTCATATAGGGGCCTTTTATAACTGACTATGCGGTATGGGCTTTGCTCATTGTTAAAGGCCGTACGGTGACCTATAGTTTTTAATGTATGTGTCATTTTGGTCTCTTGTGGGCAGTTGTCTCGTTGGCAATCATACCACATCTTTTTTATATCAGCGTGTCGGTCAAGTAAAAAACGAGATTAATACTCTTATGATATTTACATGTTATCGTCCTGAGTATCAATTTTAAGTGAAGGGTTTTTCTTTTACTGGTTTATATTACAACTTCTTAAATTTTCACCGATCAAAATTAAAATAGGGCAGGTGAAATTTTTTAACCAAACACTTGTGATTGTTGGGAAATCTTTGACGGTAAATAATATTAAATCAAGTGTGCCTTTTCGGATACATAATATTTGACGGTAAATATTATTGAATTAACTCCGTATAACTATTATTTAGTCATGGGTCGTTTTTGAGCTGATTATTCTGTATACGCATCTTTCTATAAAAAATAAGACTGAGTGTTGACTCTAAATATTTTGATTTATCTGTTTCTTTTGGTTGCTGTCGCATTAATGTATACCTTTATCTCCTTTTATTCAAAACCAAACGATTCATTTGGGTGTAGAAATATTGACATCTCTTGACCTCTCCCGTCCCACAGTATACCCTTGCTACATGGGTGCGTTCGTTTTGCTTATCGGATATATAAATACGCAGCTTTGTCCGATCGAAATATAGTTGGAATGTATATCCGATGCCTTGTGTTGTGAAAATTTCACGCTCTTTATACCTTAAAAACATAAGAGGGAAAGACGATCTACGCACGAGTTGAATGATTGAAACAACAAGTAAGGTCATCTAAAACTTTTCAAATAAGTCGCATGGACAATTATAGTAAGTCTGTAGATGAAAAAAATATAACAAAACCGATCAGCCAGACAATATAATATAAATTGAAACGCCCAAAATAAGTTTATAAATTGTTGTCAACATTTTTTTTTTCATTTTTTGGGGGGCTTTTATTACAACTATTATACCAGTCTGAGATTTAAATAAACTTGAAACAGCAAATGTTGTCACCTAGACGAGACAGCAGTCATTACATACACTTCAATATAAGAGTTATTGCCACTCAATGAAGATTTTTTCTGTTCTTACCCCCTCCCCCTATATTAGTTTTTCTGGAAAGGATACAATGTAACCCCTGATGTGTACTACGACAACGTTTTTTAATGTTAAATACAAAAAAATTAAATGCAAAGGGGAAAATGATGGAAGAAATGCTAAGATTTACGCTTAAAAATTCAAATGTAAATACAAATGAAATATATAAAAATTGGAAAACTGTTTGAGATGATAATCAACTGAGGACAAATGATTATACATCACTAAATGAAGCTGATTAATTTATTGCTCCTTTGTGTCCAGTGGCAAATATGTCATGCGTATTCACGATTCGATGCAAAGTGTATCAATCTGAAGCAAATGCTTACAAATTTAGAGTGGCACTTTTTAAAATAAGACAGAGCGATTGCTAGAGGTAAAACGTATGCCATAATAGAATAGATTATGATCGAACTCTTAAGTTTTAAGCTATTAGCGGCCTCCTTTCCTCTTTTTTCTTCACGATAGACGAATGCCAAAAACAAAACGTCATGAATTTACATTAAAAAACGGTCCCTTTAAGTAAAGGAGATATGGACTTTTTCTTATAAATAAATTCCTATTCCAGCCAACATCTCCCGGTTCGGGACAGGTTATAATTTCCACAAAATACCGTTCGATTATTGATCGGAGATATTTAAGCAACCAAAAGCACTTTAAATAAAAAAAAAATAAAAATTGTAAATTATGGTATTTTGCTGGATGTTTTTCCCGATCCTAGTTCGGACCCCCTGATTTTAAGAGGGCGTATCTAATTAGTCAAGCCCGATTAACTTTAAGTATATTGAACCTCAACTTAAAGACCTACACCGGGTAAATAAGTTGGAGGTACAATAAGTAGACAATAAAAATCCTTTGTGAAATGAGATCGTCCCAGGTATCTTAGATAATTATTTTGCGTTGAATAACAATGAAAAATGCACGAGCAGGTTTGTAACGGTCGGTCAACCCTCCTATAACCTCGGGCATTAGTGTAATATCATCATATAAGAACCAGCATGTAAATACAATAGCTGAAAAGAGCTAGACTAATCAAAGTGATCGAAAGCATAAAACAACTTATAAAACCACGAATAAAAGACACTTAAAACTAATCACAGAGTTCTCGCAGTTACACAAAGCGACTTTCCAATGTTTTACATTGTCATATCGGGGCCTTTTATAGCTGACTATGTGGTATGGGTTTTGCTCATTGTTGAAGGCCGTGCGACGACCTATAGTTGTTAATGTCTGTGTCATTTTGGTCTCTTGTGGACAGTTTTCTCATTGGCAACATCCCACATCTTCATTTTTATAATTAAAGCCCAAAAATAAATAAATAGAAAATAAAGTAATTTAGATAGAATATCAATCAGTACGTATACACACCTTAGGGATTTGGCATAAAGACGTCCCTAAAAGACTTTGAAAACATAACATAGTAGATTGCAAAAAACAACGATTTTGTAGAACCGTGAGTATCAATTACTGTATGGTAATAGATATGTTGTTATGTTATGATATATATGTTTTAAAATCTTACAGATATTACAATTATGTATTGATAATCTTTGAGTAACGAAGGATAGCAAAGGGAAGAAAGATACCAGAGGGACAGTCAAACTCATAAATCGAAAATAAACTGACAACGCCATGGCTAAAAATGAGTGTGACTGTCTCTTTAGTATCTTTCGTCCCTCTATTATCACTGAACTAGTATACATTTTTGTTTAGGGGACTGTTGAAGAACGACTCAGGGTGCGGGAGTTTTTCGATGCATTGAAGACCAATTGGTCGCCTTCGGCTGTTGTCTGCTCGTTGGTCGGGTTGTTGTCTCTTTGACACATTCCCCATTTCGATTCTCAATTTCATACACTTCAATTTCACACGAAAAAAAACTATACTTAAACCCTGTTGTTAACAATTCCTATTTCGGGACTGTGGTGTTCTTTGATTCCGTCTTTCTGTATTTATATGTTCCAACTTGTTCGCATATGCCCATGTAAGTAATGCCGTATATATTTCTATGAACGTAATCTATGCGTCATTGGTAAATTATTAAATGACGCTTTTCATTACAATAAATTACTAAAAATTTTGAATAAAATTTGAGAGATAAAAAGTTTTTAAGATGTTTGGCTGTGTAATCATGGTAATTGACAGGATTTCACCTTCTAATTTTGACGGTAGCAAATCGATTCTTTTATCAAAAAGTGAAATATTGAACTCCAAGGAAAAATTGAAAACGGGAAAGTTATTTGATAATGGACGTCATACTCAACTCAAAAATATGCACTACAAACTAAAATTAAAAATCATAGAACACTAACAAAGGCCAGAGGCTCCTGAATTGAGACATTCCCAAAAATGCGGCGGGGTTAAACACGATGTTTTTATTTAGATCTCAATTTGCAACCCTCCCCTATACCTGTAGCCAATGTAGAAAAAACAAACGCACAACAATACGCCCAGTAAAACGCAGTATGAATATATGTTGTTATGTAGAGAATTTTAGGTTTTCCCTGATCAAGCAATTGTAATTTTTTAAATCAAGACTCAAGGGAAATATTGCATTATCCGAAATGTCGGTTACTCTTTTATTTGAGTTTCACACAATCAATTTTTGCACATTACATATCCTTATTTCGAAATTTTCCTTTACTGTGAGTGTTGAGGAAGACCGTTTATTTTTACATGTCTTGCTGGTCATATAAGTGATTTTTTTATTTTACTAATCTCTATTTTGCAAATAATGTATAAGGAAACTAAAAACAAAACAGAAAATTATTTTAACATAATTAACACAAAAATTCAAATAATATTTTATTGGATGAATCTAAAGTTTAACGTTCGTTTTCTACAACAAAACAGGAAATAATAAAAAGGTTAACACACAAAATATGGTTTGTTTATCATTAAATGAAAACACATAAGGAAGTAATCAAATTACATGATACAAGGCCAATTGTTTCAAAAAATCAATTGATCAACATGTACATTTTTCTTATATGTTTGCTTATAACTATCAGTCTGTCTAATGTCTACTGTGGTTTGTGTCACATAACAGGTAAAGCAAAAAGAAAAGTTGCCGACTGTTCTTCGAAAGGATTTTCGAATGTTCCAAGGGATTTACCAGCTGATATAGTAAAACTAGATTTAAGACGCAATTCAATCGTCAATATACCAGCAAAAGCGTTCATACGTTATCGGAACTTGCAGGAATTAATTCTTGATGGAAACAGGATTGCATCTCTAGAGGAAAATACGTTCGCAGGGCTAGAAAAGTTGAATAGTTTGTCTATGCAAGATAATAACCTTGACCTGAATGTATCGTATCATTTTAATACTAGTATATTTACGCCACTCGTATCCTTGAAAACTCTAAAAATAGAGAGAAATATGAATAAATCGAATGGAGGGGAAGTGTTATATCCATTCTTTGGTGAACTGCATAATCTATCCGTTTTGGCCGTGGACTTATCTAAATATCCCGTTTTTAAGAATAGCGGTTTGAATAAACTAACAAAGTTGAATACTTTGAAGTTTGACTATTGTTACTTGGATACAATGACCAACAAAACATTTTCAGACATGCCAGCAACAGTTGTCAACATTACTTTCACTGGGTGTATAATACATTCAGTTGCAGAGGCTAACTTTCTTAGACCGTTTCCTTCTTTAACTCGCCTTCTGCTTAAACGTGTGTGCGTTGAATACGAATCTGCTTTGAAAATTTTGTATCCGTTCCAAAACAAAACAATGGAAGAGATCAACTTTAATGAAGTTAATCCTGGATTTTGTGATGGTGCCGTGAAATCTCCAAATGCTGTGATTATAACTGCTAATATGATGAAATATTTACAAAATATTTGTGTCCGAAAACTGTTGATGATAAAAATTGGTATTGTAGACTTCAAACCACATTCACTTCTATTGTACAATCATCCGGGATGTTTTAAAGTCATGGTATTTTCTGGAAATAGATTTTCAATCATGAATGGATTCAAAATAACGGAGTTGATTACTCTAAGTAAACAACTAACTAGTCTTTCAAGATTTCAATTTTCCGGTATTCTTGAATCAAGTTCACCTTATGAAAGTACTGCCTCTTCAGGGATTAGCACAGAATGTGGAGTAACTAGATATTCAATTTTGCACAACAATAGGAAAGATGCAATTCAGGTTACAGTTCCATTCCCACAAAACCTAAAATCCTTGATGTTGAGCAATTTCATTGGAGTTGAAGGGACTGTACCACAAACAATTAAATTCAACAATATCAGCAGTTTGACTACACTTGATCTGTCCTATTTCAGAATGACTCATTTTCCTGACATTTTGTTTAACGGAACAAATAGATTAATAGAAATTGACTTGTCCGGAATTGACTCTACTTTGTATTCGGGAAGAGATAATATTCCGTTGTTGACAAAAGTAAAGGTAATTAGATTAAAACATGCAAGACTTGGGATAACTTTTAAAAGACGTCGAAAGATTTTCAGCTTAGTACCAGCGATAACAAGGCTAGATATTTCATATAACTTTCTGCGCTATGTACCAAATGATGCTTTCAAATCTAACATTAACCTGTTCACTCTTAATATGAGCTACAATTTATTTTCTGAAATACCAATAGCAGTTATGGCATTGTCGAAGCTTAGACATCTCAATTTGGAACACAATACTCTCCAAACAATAAATTTAACATTACGAAATTGGTTTGATTTGCAGAATAAACGAACGAAAATAACATTACATTTAGTTGGAAATGTTTATAAATGCAATTGCGAAAACTCTGATTTTATTCTGTGGCTTTTTCATACAAAGATTAAATTTGATAATAACAACATAACATTCAAGTGTTCGTTGGTAAATGGAACGATAACTAATACAAGAAAAGTTTATGAAGAATTCCACCAACTGTTTAGTCATTGTAAAAGTGAAATTTGGCTCCGTGTTGGGATTTGTTTGTTGGTTGGATTCGTCGCATTAACTTTACCAATTGCAATTGTAGTTAATTTTAGGTTGCGAATAGCCTATTGTATATACCGTACATTCAAAACAGTTGTCGAAAAGGATATGCAATCTAAATTTAGATATGATATTTATGTATCTTGTGCAGATGATTGTTTGGGCTGGGTAAAAAACACTTTGATTCAAAAACTCGAAAATTCATGGAATATGTCTGTATGTATAGAGGATCGAGATATTTTAGCTGGACATATTCGAGCGGATGGAATTTTACAGTCCATCCAGGAAAGCCGAAACATAATATTCATAATTTCAGAAGCATTCATAGGTAAAAGTTGGGGAGAATTCGAGATTCACAGAGCTAAGTACGAAAAATATACAAGAAAGCTTCATAAAATCGTTGTTATAACAAGAAATGTTAGTGTAGAGAAGTTTCCTTTGGAGCTTGGTTCAATTATCAATGACGTGGTACTCATTGATTGGTCAGACGAAAAAAGTGATTATGCATGGGACAAATTGCGAATGGCGCTTTTTTCAGAATATGTATAAAATTAGTTTTTATAGTGTTTATAATATAATGAACCACAATAAATTATTAGTGGAAACAATTAAAGACATATTAAAATTATGTAAAGAGATCCAGGTTTCAAAGATAATATTAGTTTTTACTGATGGTTTTTGTACATAAACATTGATAATACCACTATCTTACTGCAACTTTTCACTTATTTACAATTAATTAAGTACCTTCAGTGATATTCGGGGTCAAATTATTTGGACGTCCACAACATGTAACAACTGTTGGAGAGCTGGTTAAATTAATAGTATAAACTGAACAAAAATAAAAGAAACGTACATTTTACCTGATAAATTTTTCATACAAAAAATTTACGACGAATGCAAAGTAAAATATCACATTACCATAATGTGATCATAATATCAGACACAATTCTCATGGCTACCAATGCACAAAACATTGTCAAACTGAAATTCTTTTCAAAAACTTTGAAAAAATTATGTTGTTGTACAGGATCAACTCCTTGTTAATTGAGCGTAAGCATAATTTCACTGAGTCTGCGGCAGAATCTGCTTACCGCTCTGAAGCTTATTATATAACCGCCATTTTGTGATATGATTCGTGTTGCTCAGTGTTTAGTTTTATATAGTATGTTTTGTGTAGTTTATATGATGAATACACTGTAACAGAAGATGCTATTCTCTAGAAACCAGGGCCGTAACTAGGGTTCGAATTCAGGGGAGGCCGGGGTTTGGGGCCGCTGATTGAGCCCCTTTGATAGGGGGTAGGGGGCGCAGCCCCTCGCCGATTTTTTTTCTCTCAGTCATTGGCTAAAAATTACTCGTTTCCCTTCGATTTCCTTACTTTAAGAAACACCAGTATTGCTTGAACCTGGAAGCAACTTTTATGCAAAAACAAGCTGAGATTGCTGTTCGGGGTGAGCCAAGGCTAGTTCCGTTTTGAAGGCTTAACTTTGACCTATAATTAGTAACACTAAATACATTGTGACTGTGGATTTTTTTCTCAAATGATATGACTAAAATTACCCGTTTTCCTTCGATTTCCTTACTTTAAGAAAGATCAGTTTTGGCTTGCTGTATCCTTGGAGCAATTTTCATGCAAACAATTATTATCTGTATTTTCTGTATTTAAAGATATTTTTTTAGTAAGTGGTCAGTTCAAAAAACATATAAAGCAAGATTTTAAACGCAAGATATTTTTTTTTTATCGAGGATCTTGAATTTCAATAATGTTGATAGCTGAACAGACGTATATAACTACAACTTTCTATACTAGTCTAGTATATACTTAGTATAGAAAGTCCCTGTTACAACGAATGGGAGTGTTCACCTACTAAGGCATTGACCATAATGTTCTCGTACGATCGGGAAACTTAAAAAAACGATTCAACAGCTGATTCAGCCGGTAACGAATTTCCGATATCTTAAAAGATTCACAACACAAAAACTTCCTCTGCTTAAATAATTGAGCCCCAAATAAATGTGAATAGTTAAATTTTTATTCAAAATTATCGAAAGCATAGTTTCATATGTGTTCTCATACGAATACTGATCCTCCCTCACTACTGAATAACAGACGAACGGCCACACGAAAAAGAAAATAAAACAAATACTGAAACGGTTTACTTTCGATCAAAAACCCGAAAAATGACAGACATATCACGTATCATGATTACACTGTTAAAACTGTTAACTTGACGTGTTGTTTATAATATAAATTCAATTTCTTCGTGTACATATTGTCAATATTTTATTTTTTTACTTCAAAAAAAATTTTGTGTAGAAAATTCAGGGGAGGCAGCTGACATTGATATTGATAAAATGCATAGATAAATATACCGTACTCCAGAACCTCTGACATAAATGATTAACTGTTGAGATCAGGAAAAAGTATACATATGTTCCTGACCATATGAGTATTTGGACCATACGCGTATGGTCGGACCATATGAGTATAATACGCGTGTGTTTATTAACGGGCCGGACCATATGAGTATTTTCACCATATAGGTATTTTTTTTAATTACATTTAAAAGTTTCAATAATACAAAAATTTTATCTATCTAAACAATGTTGGTTTACCAGCATGACAGTGTATTCTTTTTATAATTCAAATACTACGTAAAATTTAAACATTGATGCCAGATAGTTAGTTTTCATCTCTTGGGGTGACATTTACTTCCACACGGTATCATAGCTTTTTTCGCATTTGCAAGTCTTGGTTGTGCATGATCCTTTTCATTTAACCATTTGTTTGCGAGTGAAAAGCCAGCCTTTTTTCAGCTGCGTACAGTTATATCGAGGTCATGGGCCGTTCCGATAAAAAGCTATAGATCTCAAATACCGTAACATGACTGCAGTACACCATATTCACAAGACAAATTAAATAAACTATGTTTCTTTCCAGTGCCTTCAAATCTTTTGTAACAGTTCAAGAATTTTTTTTTTTTTGAGTCACTCGTTATAAAAAAAATCGGTAATGACCATCGGTATAAAATGCGTTTATCCTAGTTTTCGCAATTATTATAGTATTAATATATGGACTTTTTCATATTGGCCCTGTAACATGCCCAAGGTGTTAATAATGGCCAAGGATGGTTGTAATGGCCCTGAGGCAACGCCGAGGGCCATTACAACTGTCCGAGGCCATTATTAATATCAAGGGCATGTTACAGGGCCAATATGAAAAAGTCCATATATTAATACTTTTATTAACCAACTATAAAGGCAACTTCATTCATGGATGAGAAATCAGAAATTACATCTGACATTGACCAAAAAATCCATCGTGAATGCAAAAAGACAAGTTGAAGTTCAAGCAGCTATGAAATTCATGAATCTTCTTCACTGTAAGATTCTTACTCTTTGTTTAATCGAAGCATTAAATAGAGATTAATACATGGCCTTTTCCAAATCAGCCTGGGTATCATCCCGAGACCCCCATATCAGCCCGAGACGGAGTCGAGGTGCTGATATGGGTCGAGGGATGATACCCAGGCTGATATGGAAAAGGCCATGTATTAATCACTTTATCATATACTTCCGACAATAGTTTTATGTAAGGCAAATAAACAAATGCAATAACTAAAACAGTCAAAAACTTTATAAAGAAAATAAATTGTGAATCAAATATACTGTAATTGTCCAACAACAGCATCACTACCTCCTTATATATGTATGGTAACATTTCCTATAGAGGCATTTTGAAACATTGAAAATTTGGAAAAGTTTTATGATCATTACTAATCCATGTTTGTTGTACTATAAAATGTCAATGGCATTTGATAGCAAGTACTAAACTATCCCTATAAAAGTTCCCGTAAATTTTGACGTCGTCATAAAAAACATCTGACGTCACAATGGAAAAGTAAACAACCGATACCGGAAACACCGGAAGTAACTTGCACGAGAGGCACTATTATGGGTTTTGTGCACGAGATGCACATGATATGGGTTATCAGCCCGGGTGGGAAATTATGGCTTGTGTACATCCGCTCATTTCACATATGCAAAAGCTATCATATCAATGCTAAGTATATGATAAACCCATTTAATGAAAATGTTATGAACTGGCTTTTTCTGTATTAGTCCTGTTTTAGATTTGTGGTTAGCTGTATTTGGATCCGAGACTCGAAGACTGTTCTTCAATGAAGTTGCCTAATAGTTGGTAAATAAAAGTATCAATATATAGACTTTTTCATATTGGCCCTGTAACATGCCCTTGATATTAATAATGGCCCTCGGCGTTGCCTCGGGGCCATTACAACCATCCTTGGTCATTATTAATACCTCGGGAATCACGGGTAGTAAGGTCGTCATATACAGGAGCGTTTAGTACAGTGATTTTGTCATAGTTTGGATAAGTTTGACATGACGGTGTTAAGTGTTTATGATGACAAACAATGCAAAAATGTAAACATTCAGATATTTTGTAAAAGGAACTTCTGATCAATAATTCAAGCTGGTAAGTACCTATTATAAAGTAAATTGTTTAGTACATCACAAGTTGTATCATATAGTTAATGATTTAACACAGAACAAAGCTTGCGTATGTCAAAATTTAAAAGTTGCTAATTGGTTTAACGTGCATAAAAAAGTTATTATCTATCTGTCTGTTACATCACATATTTCTTCGTGATATAATACAGCCGTCAATTATTCTGAAAAATACCTACTTTTGCAATCAATTCAAAATTACTGAAATATCTGTGTCATGGTTTGGTTCATTTGTGTCATGGTTTAGTTCATGTTCGACATGGTTCAGTTATGTAATTCTTGTCGTGTATAATGAAGAGTTAATTACTATCAAAATTAACAATTGTTTCATTTGAAACACAAAAAAGCATAAGAACGCACATACAATGTAGTAATATGTTATAAGTAGATGCAATATGATTGCCAATGAGACAACTATCCACCTAAGATCAAATGACGTAGATGTTAGCAACTATATGTCATCAAGAGGCCTTCGACATTCAACAATGTGCAAAACCAAACTTCTTAGCAAGTTATAAAAGGCTGCGACAAAATTCAATGTATAGGAATTCCAATAGAATGAAATTCAAAACAGTGTGGCTGTGGCCATTGATTGACACATTAAGGCAGCAACCATTTGATTTTCTGGGGGGGGGGCTATGGTTTTTTTTCTGTGCAAACTTTTTTTTTCGCCTTCGGCGAAGAACAATCTATTTTTTTAGCAACAAACCGAAGACAATTTTTTTCTTTCAATTTTAGCATTACATATAGTGGCAGCTGAGGGTGAAACAAACAATTTTTTTTACTCAGGGTACAAAACAAATTATTTTTTTCACCAAAACCTGGAAACAAACTTTTTTTTCCAAAAAAAACCATAGCCCCCCCCCCCCCCCCCCCCCCCCCCCCCCCCAGAAAATCAAATGGTTGCTGCCTAAATTCATTCATTGACTGGGACAATTTAGGTGAACGTTTGTATGTAAAGACCACTGCTCACTATGTACTTTCTAAAGACACTTAGGCTATGGGGTCACCAAAGGTTCTCCACACCTTAATAAAGTAATTTGAAAAATTAATGAGAAATAACACGATGTTTTGATTTATATCCATTATATAAATCAAAACATAAAGGTTATTCCTGATTGATTTGTCGAATTATTTTATAATTAAAGGCGTTAAGAAATCTTTGGTGACCCCACAGTTTAAATGTCTATCGTAGGTACGTCGTGAACAGTGGTCGTTACAGACAAACGTTCACGTAAATTGTCTCAGTCAATGGATGAATTTAATGTGTCAATCAATGGCCACAGCCATACTGTTTTGAATTTCATTCTAAGAGAACCACCAGCCTAATTTCTGTTCAAAATATATAACAAAATATGGTATACAGTTACAAACGATATTCACGGCATTACAGACACTTAACTTGAGACAGTATATACAAAATATTGCGGAGTTAAACATTTTTGTGGGCTCCCCAACCTCTTCTTCGCCTTAACCATGATTTACCAGATCGGTTTTAAACAATAAAATCAAGTTGATTTAGTGGGACCTAGTTTAAAATCAATAACAAATTATAAAAAAAACATGATTCTAAGATAGCTTCCTTTTAAATATCAGGATGGAATACTGCTGCCAATGACAAACTTGACCAAAACCATGACGAATTTCAAGACTCTTAACCGAACCATGTCAATCGCTTAACCAAACCATAGCAATTCCGATATCTTGCTTATTTTGCATTAATTTCGTGAAACAACAATTCCAATGTAGATCGTTTGACTTCCAATACATATTCAAACATCTTATTCGCTTTTCATCTGCCCGTGTGAATAGAACTGAGGCAATAGTTTAGAAAAGTAACATACATTAACCATGTCAAACTTATCCAAACTGTGACAAAATCACTGTACTAAACGCACCTCGATATGACGACCTTACTAGACCTTACAGATCATATAACAAATCATTGTTTAGACACGACATGGGTACATACAATGTACCTTTCAACGGCATATTTGACAGTCTGCTATTGCATATTAGTATTAACATCAGACTTTAAGACCGAGGGTTAAAAAATTTAGTCAAATATGAAAAGGGATAATGATAATGATATAAAATGGGTATTTTATATCTTCTATATAAGCCATACGGACAGCTTATTTGATAATTCAAAATCTACGATACTAATAACAACGTTGGAGGGTATAACATAAATGATGGGTCATCGGTGTCCATTGCAATGCAATCGTCATGAGTTGTTGCCTTATATACAAGACATTATATTGACAAGAATACCTAACTGATATTCAGTTATTTCAAATTAATTTTAATTAACTAAAAATAAAAGGTTCATATTTCACCTTTAGTATTTATTATAATTGAAGGGGAAATGTTTGATATTTAAAATTGAGCAACATTTTTTTTTTAATGTTTCTGACATACAAAAATATGTTTGATCAGCTTTCTGGTCTTTCTAGTGACATTATATCTAAACTGATCTAGTCAATTGGTATTTCTAGTGACATTATATCTAAACTGATCTAGTCAATTGATATTTCTAGTGACATTATATCTAAATTGATGTAGTCAAGACATAGATAACCCCGCCACATTATATTATTGACGTGCAAGTCCAAAGTCAGGAGCCGATAGTTCAGTGGTTTGTTGGTTTTTGTCTGTCATGTTTGTTTTTAGGTAAATTGGTTTGATAAAAACTAGGCCGAAAGTTTAAATTTTCAAAATTATGTAGCCGATGATACGTAATAGATTTTCCTGATTGTTGAAGGTCATATGGTCGCCTGTTATTGTTTTCGTCTACTTTCTGAAGTTATCTTATTGAACCCTATCTCCTTGTTTTTATATGGATGAACATCCTATTGAAAAAGTCTGTTTTGTTCTAGATGGGATCGAAGTGTTCTTAGGGCCGTGGAACTAAAACATTAGGATTATGCGATAATAATCTGTGTTCAAAATAATGAGACCTACTACATTCTATAATTTTATTATCATTAAATTTTACTAAGAAAATAAACGCGCTATTTATTTAAATAACGAGTAATAACACAAGCAATTACTTCACCTTAATGATAGTATTATTGACTAATGAAAAGGACATTTTACATTGGCTAAATTTTGAGAAGGACTCTTATGATATAATTTGTAGGTTTACTTTCATAATAATATTTAGCTCGCGTTGAGTAAAGCCACATATAAGCTTCTGTGCTAGTTTGTCGTAAATCATATAAGACTTCAAACATTCTTTCTGAAATCATAGAATTTCCATTGTCGATGACTTACTAGTATTACTTAAGATGGTATAAACTGTCAATTGAACGTAATTGTCTGTTATTTTGAAATTTTAATAAATAGCAAAATAAATATTTGGCGCGACAATAATATTCAAGATGTTTATATTAACCCTTCTTTTCAAAAAAAAAATCGACTTTTTGTGGACTCAACAATAACTGTTAATGATTTTAAAGGCCCCTTGGGTATGTTTCACTTCTCTTGAGTTAAAATCCGCGTTTCTGAAATTTCAATAAAAACTATAGAAGATTGAGAGGTTGTAAACATAGCCAGACATTAAGATTTACCAACTGCAATTTTGTTATTTCTTACTATGCGTCCTCCTCTCATTTTAAGTTGGTATTGTTTTTAAAGGATGTATTTTAACCTTTTCGAAGTTTAGCTTGTATTAATTTATTTGAAAAACCATGATAGATAAAGAGAAATAAAAAATATATGATTATATATATATGATGAGCAAAATTTGATTTAAAAACATATTAAAACATAACAAACAAGTCAACCAAATACTTATTAGATACATAGCCCTTAGAAGAAAAGTGTGTAACATTTTTTTAGGTTGCTATTATCTGGAAAACTAGAATAAAAAATCTACATAAAATCAACAATCATGGTCCTTATCTTTAAACATCGTCAATTGAGACGTTACATGTAATGACATATAGACAAATTTCGAAGACATTACATGTAAAGATAGACAATTGCTCGAGACGTTACATGTTAAGATAAACAAGTACCAAAGACGTAACTTGTAAAGATAGACAAAAATACCAAAGACAGTACATGTAACAATAGACAAATGCCTGACACGTTACATGTAAAGATAGACTAGTACCAGTAGCTCCTTTCACAAAAAAACTTAAGTGTAAAATTACTCTTTCGATAAAAATATTCAGTTGAATTATTAAGGAATATTTTAGACTTACGATAAATTTTACACTTAAGTTTTTTTGTGAAAGGAGCTACTGGTACTAGTCTATCTTTACATGTAACGTGTCAGGCATTTGTCTATTGTTACATGTACTGTCTTTGGTATTTTTGTCTATCTACGTTACATGTTAAGATAGACAAGTTCCAGAGACGTTACATGTTAAGATAGACAAGTTCCTAAGACATTACATGTAAAAGATAGACAAATACCAGAGACGTTACATGTAAAGATAGAGAAATTCCAAAGACCTTACATGTAAAGATAGACAAGTTCTAAAGACCTTACATGTAAAGATAGAGAAGTTCCTAAGACCTTACATGTAAAGATAGACAAGTTCTAAAGACCTTACATGTAAAGATAGACAAGTTCTAAAGACCTTACATGTTAAGATAGACAATATAAAAAAGAAGATGTGGTATGATTGCCAATGAGACAACTATCCACAAAATACCAAAATGACAGACATTAACAACTACAGGTTACCGTACGGCCTTCAACAATGAGCAAAGCCCATACCGCAAAGTCAGCTATAAAAGGCCCCGATAATTAGACAATGTAAAACAATTTACAAAGATTTACAAAGTTCCAAAGACCTTATTAATTACATGTAAAGATAGACAAGTTCTAAAGACCTTACTTGTAAAGATAGACAAGTTCCTAAGACCTTACATGTAAAGATAGACAAGTTCCTAAGACCTTACATGTAAAGATAGACAAGTTCCAGAGACGTTACATGTTAAGATAGACAACATTCAGAGACCTTACATGTAAAGATAGAGAAGTTCCTAAGACCTTACATGTAAAGATAGACAAATTCCTAAGACGTTAAATGTAAAAGATAGACACGTACTAAAGAAGTTACATGTAAAGATAGACAAGTACCTAAGACATTAGATGTTAAAAGATTGACAAGTACTAAAGACTTACATGTAAATTGGACAATTGATAGAGACGTTACACGTAAAGATAGACAACTGCTTCAGACGCATTTCCTTATACCGCAGTCCCACTAGGCCACGATCGCACTACGATCTGTGAGTGAAAAAAAAGCAAATTTTGATGATCGTAGGACGATCGTGTAGATCGCAGTAAGGTCGTATCACGTTCGTGGTGAGGTCTTCAAGATCGTGATGAGCGTGGCCAACTTTGAACATGTTCAAAACAATCGTGGTGCGGTCGTGGCGAAATCAGTCGTAGTAGAAGCGTAGTGAGAGCGCACTAAGGTCGTAGTAAGTTCGCACAGGTCGCTGTACCATCGTAGCGAGAACGTACCGAAAGCGTGATTCTATTCGGAGAGACTGCACTACGATCTCACAGCGACGTTATTACGACCTCACTACGACCATCACGTTCTCACCGCGACCCAACTACGCTTCCACTATGACTATACCACGTTTACACCACGCTGTTCAAGACCATAGTACGATTCTAGCACGCCCTTGCCGTCCTCATCACGCTCTTCTTACGACCTGACTACGTTCATACTACGACCATCATTCTCATTGTCATTTTCACATAAAATATATTATATACCTCCAGGTTTTGTTTGTCTGTATGTAGTTCTTGTCCATTTTCTCTGACGGCTCAATCATGCTTCTCGTTTATATAGATTAGACTCGGTTTTCCCGTTTGAATGGTTTTACACTTAGTCTAGTAATTTTTGGGGTCCTTTATAGCTTGCTGTTCGGTGTGCGTATTGAAGACCGTACCTTGGCCTATAATTGTTTACTTTTATAAATTGTTACTTGGATGGAGAGTTGTCTCACGTGTTTTAAAAGATTTTGATGGCATGACTGGTTTTTTTTCGAGAAATCTGTGTATTAATCAGAAATAGAAGGAATGGAATTGTATCAATATTGAACACGATGTTGACGTTATTTACTGATAACGTAGACTAGTAAGATCCGGTATGAACGTAGTATAATCGTGGTCGCAAAATAAACGCGGTGAGAACGTTGTATAATCGTAGTGGGATCGTTGTAGAAGTGTAATGAGGACGTAGTAGCATCGTGAAAGCAACGAAAATTTACATTTTCATGCCGCTCATACCGCGACCTCACCACGATCTGAATTTATTTTAGATCGCGGTGCGCGTAGTGCGATCGTGGTCTAGTGAGACTGGGGCTTAAAACATTACATGTAAAGACAGACAAGTGCCTGATACATTACATGTAAAGATAGACAAGTCCTAGAGATGTTACATGGAAAGATAAATTACTTCGTAAGACATTACAAGTAACAAACGACAAGTGCTTGGGACGTTACATGTAAAGAAAGACAAATCCCTGAGACTTAACATGTAAAGATAGAGAAGTTCATAGGACGTTACATTTAAAGAAAGAGAACTTCCTAACACATTACATGTAAAGATAGCCAAGTGCCAGCGACGGTACATGTGAAGATAGACAAGTTCCTAAGTCTTTACATGTAAAGATGGACAAGAGCCAGCCACGCACGATGAAGAGATGGACAAGTTCGTAAGACATTACATGTAACAATAGACAAGTGCGTGCGACGTTACATAAAAAAGATAGACAAGTTCATATGACGTTACATGTAAAGAAAGATAATTTCCTAAGACATTACACGTAAAAATAGCCAAGTGCCGGCGACGTTACGAAGATATACAAGTTCCTAAGACATTACATGTAAAGATAGATAAGTGCAATATCTATTGAACTTATCATCTATCTTTACATGTAATATATTAGGAACTTGTATATCTTCATATGTAACGTCGCTGGCACTTGGCTATCTTTACATGTAATGTCTTAGGAAATTCTCTTTCTTTACATGTAACGTCCTATGAACTTGCCTGTCTTTACATGTTAAGTCTCAGGCACTTGTAGTTGCCTGAGACGTTACTTGTTTTAATATATATAAGTGCCTGGGACGTTACATGTACAGATAGATAAGTGCTAGTAATGTATTTTGGTTAGCCTTACTTGCATATTGTACTTACGGAAACGTCTAGCTTAATAATGAAACAGTCCAAAAACCAGAATTGATAATTGCAGAAGTACATCCTCACGTTCCATAAATTAGCTGACAAAACTATGATAAATCGATTGATCCCATAAAAGATAAACGAGTACTACTGATCCTTGAAATGCAGTGTTCATCGCGTCTGTGCTTGAGAATACTCCGTTGTTAAATTCTCCTAAATGCTTTTGACATCATAGAATTTCATATATAACACTAAGAATAAGTGGTATGTTTGCCATTGAGACAGCTCTTCGCGAGATATCAAATTACGTAGAAGATAAAAAAAAAAAAATATGAGTTGTTCAATTTACATACATACTCAGTTTGTGTAATTGAAATTGTATTCTCTTGTTATTATGAGCAACACGTCAGATACCACATGTGAGACAGAATCTGCTTACCCTTCCGGAGCACCTGAGATAACCCCAGTTTTTTGTGAGGTTGGAGTTGCTAGTGTTTAGTTTTGTTTATTCTGTTTTGTGTAATTTTGTTTGTCTATTTTTCCTTTAAACATGGCGTTATCAGTTTATTTTCGATTTATGAGTTTGAATATCCCTCTGGTATTTTTCGCCCCTATTTTAATTACTGCCTTGAAAACAAAGAGGTTTAGAGCGCGTGTATGTAGTACTGCCGTACGGCTCTTAAATGTCTGGTTTCACTGTTTCCTAATTTTTATTGATCAGTTTAAAGATTATCGCATTTTTCGATCTTTTAATCCTAACCTATACGGTGCTGTCTTTATTTCACAATAACGGATTCGAGGTAAGTCAACAATTTAAGTTGACAGTTTACTTGATACTGCAACAAGGAAATAGAGTATGCTTTATTTATGTAATTCAAATGTTTATATGCTGTTTTATCATTTATAATGTATTGAATGCCTAAAATTTTAAGTTATGTGTTTTGATCTCATGTGTCTTTTCGTTCTAAATGTTCTTCAACTTCGTATTTGATTTTGCCTTGTAAAAGTTGCGAGATGGGTGCCACTGATAAGTCATTTGTCGACGAAATGAGCATCCACGGTGGGTATGGTTGTCCTGCGAGAGAACGTTCTGTGCTGGTGATTTGGTCCTGTCAGGTGCTGGTGGGTCCTGATTCTGTGCTGGTGGGTTTGTTTACATTGTATCAGAACGGCAATAAAACGACAGTGTTGTTGCTTAATTTTTCTCTGATGCATCATAAGTACCATGGAAAGTATATTACAACAATATTATATTGCAAAAGTCGTGCAAGTTCGTTAAACGGAATTGTCCTGACGCTGTGCTCGTGATAAGAAAAACGGTCCTGGTTCTGTGCTCCTATGTCCTGGTTCTGTGCCTTTATATTTTAGTTAAAAGTGACATATATTCAAGATCATTGATGCTGTACTGTTATTGACTAATTAACTGTTGTCTGCTTTCTTGAAATTGACATTGTTGTGAATCTGTTTACTGTTATTATGAGAGAAAAATACCCATATTTTTTTTTTTTTTTTTTAAATTAACTGTAATCTTATTTATTGGCCTGTTAATGGAACCCTTCTTGCCCCCTTTTAAGATAAGAAAATATGTTTACGATTTTCGGGATTACGATCATTTTGCAAGATCACCAAAATACGTTGTAATTTATACAATACTTATATAAAGTAGATGATGTGGTATGTTTGTTGTCAATGGACTTTCCATAAGAAACCAAAGGAAGTATGTGTTAACAACCATACGTCATCGTACGACCTTCAACAATAACCCATAAAATAAAAATGTAAAAGGTTTTGCATAAAAATGGAGAGCAAAAATATAGAACAAAAGACTTTCTGAGCGTTTGAATCATATGTCTTTAGCAGCTTAAAACACATTTGTTTGTGAACAATTTAGTGCTGACTATAAGAATGACAATAGTATTGCGGGTTTGTTTGTTTGGTTTTTTTTTAGGGGATGGGGGATAAGTTAGAGCGAGGTTACAGTGAAAGTTTTAAGCTTGGAATAGTTTCCCGTAAGATTTAAAAGTTGTATTTTAAAAGAAAAATGTATCTTATAGCTATTAAGAACCACTTGCTGTAGCTGTAAGATTTTTTCATCGTAATTTTTTTGTCTGAACGGTTATCAGGTATTTTTTTTTTCGAAAGTTCGATAGAACACTTAAAAAAAATCACTATTCAATGAAAGGGCAGACTAGAATATGTCAATTTCAAAAATTAAAATACCTCGTAGCTTCATACTACCAATTGAGTATAAAACAAGTATATAAGTTTAAAAAAGAAATTCTTAGATTAAACACCTACATTTAACTTTAAAAGGTAATAACAGTTTAAAACAATACAAATCTACACACACACAAAACTGGCTTAATTTCAACTGGTTATCAACCCGAATCGCTATAAGATCATATATAAGCTCACCTGTGTCGAGGGGTCGTGTGAGGTTCATGTATTGCCTTGGCGTCCGCAATTACAAAAAGATATAATCTGAAATTACTTGACCAAATGTTACCAAATGATTTTTCCCGAGTGAATCTAGGAAAAACAATATTCATTAACAAACATGACCACTGTCTGTTAAAATGTATTCGAGTTTTTAGTTACAGCCGATTCCATTGAGTATGTAGGCAGGGTTTATATCTTTGGTTAGCTTGCTTGTTAGCTAAACCGTGAAGTCATTGTTAGGTAAGGTATACTACCCTCCTTTCGAAGTAGCCTAGTCCTACAGACAGAAAGATGTGTCATTTGTCGGACTAGTCTACTCTTAAAGTAGGGTAGTTTACATAACCTAACAATGTCTTTTCTGTTCTGCAAGCAAGATAACCAAGGATATTCCCTTTGTCTACACACTCATTGAAATCGGCTTTAATATTGAAAAAGTTCAACCAATTAGGGCAAAAATTACCGAGTAAAAAAAAATCAAAAGGCCAATGTCTATCTACCTTGCACATTTCAGAAATTTCAGATCAGATAACGAAACTGGGTCCAGCAACATTTATAAGCAATTTAAAATTTTGACCCTCACAGTTTCCATTCACCACAAATATTCTCGTTACAACGAATCATTTTAAATACAAAAATACCAGTTGCAGCCTTTTGTTTATCTATTAATATATGTACAGGGGTAAAGCTATGAAAGGCAACAGGGTCACCAGAGTGAGGAGTCCATGTCATCTGAAATAATGCTAGTAAGCATAGATCTAGAAAGCGACAGATAATCATGACATTAAAAAAAACTCTCTTCTTTTCGACTTTTTTCAAACAAATTGACACATAAAATGAATTATATAGTATTGTGGAATTTTTAACTTCTGTTAAATTCATTGGTTACACCTTTTCAGGGCCGTAACTAGCCACTTTTAATAGTGAGGCAAAGTATATTCGGCGAGCGTAGCGAGGTGAATTTATTTTGACGAGGGAGCTCAAGGCCCCCAGAAGCTCTGAGAAAAATAATGCAAAATCCTGAATTCTGAGCCTTTCCAGGACTTCTCCTTACATTGAAATCTTTAGCTATTTTTTCGACAATATTCTGGTCTCAAAGCAAATCCATAGATTCATTGCAATTTAAAACTTTTAGGTTTTTATGTGATTAAAGGGACAACATTTAAAGACCGATATGTAGGATAAAGCAAAAATCGTAATTCTCATAATCATTAATACCAGATCTGTCTGTCTGTTCGTCTTGGTACTGTGCTGACTTTGGTGATTTTTTTTATGACTAGATTAAAATAGAGTGACAGTACAGTATAATACTTTAAGCACTAGTACTGCTTTTAAGTAAACACTAGGAACCATCTTGACCATGTTTAACGGTATTAATGATTCTTTTATTATTGAAGACCCTCCAGCAACTATCAAGATGAAGGACAGGAATAAAAACTTTGGCCATTGATTATTTGTATTTTTTCTATGCATTGACTTTGTGTGTGATTAGGTCCGGTGCATGTTTTACTCCATATTCCTTTACTTTCCGTTAAAGGGTCTGAACACGACTTTATGCAAGTTTAACCCTTCAATGTAAAAGGTCATATGGCAATACATTGTTGTTTTTTTTCAAATGATTTGAAACTGGAAAATTGATGGTCTTACTTTAATCTAAACCATGTCAGCTATCTAGTTTTATCCACAGGCGCTTGGGTATATGATACAGATATTTTTTTATTTTTGTTGTTGATTAAAATATTCAATTTCTATGTTTATACATATATCTATCGCTTCTGTGCATGTCTCGCCTAGTTTCGAGTGATTTAAACGATTCAGAGAAAATAACCAATTTCACAATCAATACTAAGAAACATCAGTGAAACGAACATTTTTTTCTGTGTCCAGTAGCATCGCATATTCTTAAAATATTTTCTCGCACATTATGTCTGGACATCGGTTGACATGCAACATTGCACACGTTTACAAATGAAAATCAACATTCAGACTATAGTCATAACGTAGGACATTAAATGAACAAAAGACGAACCCGGGACACAAAAGTACAAACAATAGACCATCAACTCTGAAAACCAAAAGTAAAATAGAAACATGGATCACAAAAAACATGCAGGGGCGACATCAGCTATTGAAGAGAACTTGCTTCTTGCAAGAGACTCTCCGTGAAAACAATTTGATATGAAGACAATCTTTTGTTTCAGTTTTTTTGTTTGTTTGTTTTTTGAAATTTCCATCATGAGGCATTTGCCTCATTAGCCTCAATGTAGTTACGGCCCTGGTCAATCAAAGTTTTTTTTTTTGCTAGCTTTTATAGAAGAGCTGTACTATATAATACAAAGAAGCATCATTAAATTGAACTGTAAAATATTTCTTGGTACCTTCTTAATTCCTTTATAAGTCTTATGTAAACATAATAATGACAATAACTGCTGTGAGCACAAGATTCACTGCACACTTTTAAAGTTCTGCTTCATCAAACATTAAAATGTGAACTTAAGGTTTGAGACTTTTTTAATCGACACGATTGAGATTTTTGTATATGAGAACACGGTTTATCTATTAGTTGAAAATGCGGCTTTGAACTAGCTTTCAGTACCTGCGAGCATTGATTTCGTTGTTCAATAATGTGTGTCTTTGTGTTATTATTTTATGTGATAAATTGTTGTGTTGGTACACCACTGTACCACTATAACAATGAAGGAGGAAATGAGGAGGGTTGATTGGGTGGAAGTGGGGAGGGGTATGCTGAGCGCTAACTAACATGTCTATGCGGCATGGGCTTTGATCATTGTTGAAGCATCAATGTAAGGGGCATTTAATATCTTAATAAAACTATTCTTATTTTAGATACTATATCTTGTTATCTGATATTGGACGAAAGATGTTGCCATTTTATGTAATTATGTAATACAAGTTACGATCATTTGAAAACACATATTAAACAGCCAAATGGATGCACAAGAGCTAAAATAGGAGTCATAGATCCTATTGACAACAATTATCTGCCCAATTTTATTGATTTTTTAACATTTGTTTCAAATGTGACCAACTTCTTATCCAAAATCACCAGCACCGTATCAGGACCCACCAGCACAATGACAGGACCCACCAGCACAGTATCAGGACATGCATAAATTGAGAAAATGCTAAATTTTAATAAATTGCAATGTTTTTTCACAAAATAATTTTGTCGTGTGGATTGCGGTATAGAAAGCGGACTCTATGAGCATTTTTGTTTTATTTTTTCAGTTCTTGATTTTCTGAAAATGAGCATTTTTGTGTTAAGCTTACTGAAACAGTTTAGAGGGTCAACTTTTTAATGGTTTACATATGAACCCATAAGAAACAAAATAGAAAAATCTCAACTGTTTTCTTCAATTTTTTATGATTGAAAACGTCAAAAATCATCATTTTCGTCTTTGTTTACATTTTTTAATTGATCACCAGCACCCGTCAGGACCGAATCACCAGCACAGAACGTTCTCTCGCAGGACAACCATAACCACCGTGGCATCGGTCTACAAAATAGTAAGCCTGGTTTCGTTCATTTTTTTTTTGGGTGTATATATTGTATGGAAAAATAAGTCTCCACAAATCTCTCTTTTTTTCTTTTTCTTTTTCTCCTTCTGAAGTAAAGCTATTATATTTTGTAGATATTTTCTAGATGAGGTTAAGTGAATGATTTTGAGATGCTATTGGATAGTTGCAATGTTTGTAAGAAAAAACAAGATTTGTGACTATTTCATGCCCTATATACATGTAGTACCCAAACATGACCTTTCAAAAGACTAATAATCTGAAAAGGCCCAACAGGTGGAGTGTTTATGGTTTTCCAGGAATCCCTGGGGTGTAATTTTACTCCAGGGCCTCCGTAGTACAAGTTTCCCACTTCTTACAAAAATGGTGGTAAGCATTGGGTTTTTATTGTGATTTAATTTGTTTGACCTTGAATATATTGAGAGACTGGTATTTGATTTACGGTTCACAAATTGTGTAGCAAAATGATATACAAGAATTCAAAGAAGTTATGTGATGGTTTCCTTTGCACAATATTATATTCGTGTTTGTGAGATCAACCACATTAAATAAATATGTTTTCACATCATAAACACATTTTATAAATTTCTCATTATTCAATTTTCAAGGAAGATATTCAGACAAACTTGTTTCAAATTATTTTTTCGTTTTCCGTTGCTCATTGTTTTCCCAAAAACAGGAAATAAAAGTTTTACGGCCATCATACAATTCGTTTTATTATCAAATGAAAGCAAAACGGGAAGTTAAAAACTGTATTCGTATCCATTGATTGTTTTTAAAGTCTAATGATCAACATGCACATATACATTTTTCTGATATTTTTGATTATAATCTTGCGTTTCTCTTACGTCTACTGCAGTTCATGTCACATAACGGGTAACGCCAAATCCAAAGTTGCCGACTGTTCTTTGAGAGGATTTTTGAATGTTCCAAGAGATTTACCAGATGATATAGTAGAACTGAATCTGAGAGGAAATGAAATCGTCAATATACCAGCACAAGCGTTCATACGTTATCGGACGTTGCAGGTATTAATTCTTGATAACAACAAGATTTCCTACTTGGAGGACAATACATTCGCAGGGCTTGGAACATTAGATAAGCTGTCAATGTTTGGGAACAATCTTGATACGAACGAATCATATCCGTTGGATATATTTTCGCCACTCGTGTCTTTGACAACTCTAAATATATCGAGAAATATGAAAAACACAAACAGAAAGACAGTTTTTTATCCGTCCTTTGGTGAACTGTATAATCTAATTAATTTGGCAGTGGACCTGACAGGTGATTCTGTATTTAATATGAGTGGTTCCAACCTAACAAAGTTAAACACGCTGTTGTTTGACTGTTGTTATTTGGATAGAATGACCAACAAAACATTTTTTGACATGCCATCATCAATTGTAAGTATAACCTTCACGGGACATGATGGATGTACGATATTCTCTGTGGCAGAGGCTGACTTTCTAAGACCTTTTCCGTCTTTACGTATTCTTCGTTTAAAACGAGTGTGCCTTGAATTAGAATCTGCATTGAAAATGTTATATCCTTTCGAAAACAAAAAAATGAATGAGATAAAATTTGAAGAGGTTAATCAAGGATATTGTGATGGACTAGTCAGAACCCCATTTGCTGTAACAATCACTGCTGAAATGATGAAATATTTACAAAACATTTGTGTGCAGAAATTGGTGATGATAAGAAATGGTATTGTTGATTTCAAACCAAACTCACTTCTACTTCATTATCATCCTGAATGTTTTAAAGAAGTTGAATTTTCTGGAAATAGATTTTCAATCATGAACGGTTTCAAACTGACAGAATTACTTACGCTGATTGTAAAAGTATCTAATCTTTCAACATTTCATTTCTCCGGTCTTTTTGGAGGCATCCCATATTCAAGAAACGATTTAAACCAATATCCACTTTTTAACAAACTTAGGAAATGTCAAGTTACGATATCAGTTCCGTTTCCTAAAAATTTAACAACGTTGATTTTAAGCAATTTTGTAGGATTTCAAGAGATTATACCACAGAATTCAATCCATTTTATGAATATAAGCAGTTTGAGATATCTCGATCTGTCCAATTTTAGAATGAATTATTTTCCTGATGTTTCGTTCAATGGTACAAATAATATAAGATATACTGATCTTTCTGGCATTAATTCTATTTTGTATTCAAACAAAAGCATTCCGTTACTTCAAAAAACAAATATTCTAATATTAAAACAAGCAAGGCTTGGACTTACTTTCAAGAAGGGAACGAGAATATTCAAGTTGGTACCATCAGTTACAAAGCTAGACATTTCATATAATTACTTGTGGTTTGTACCAAACGACGCTTTCAAAACTAACAAGAATTTGTGTAACCTTAACATGGGTTACAATTTGTTTTCTGAAATACCTATAGCAGTCATGACATTATCGAAGCTAAGTCATCTTACTTTGGTACATAATAATATTCAAACAATAAATGCTACATTAAGAGATTGGTTCGATATGCAAAATGAACGAATGAAAACAAACTTGACCTTGAGTTTAGTTGGAAATGTTTTCAAATGCACTTGCGAAAATTCTGATTTTATTTTGTGGCTTTTTTATACAAAGATTATATTTGATAATAACAACATAACATTCAAGTGTTCATTAGTGAATGGAACCATAACAAATACAAGAAAAGTTTATGAAGAATTCCACCAACTGTTTAGTCATTGTAAAAGTGAAATTTGGCTCCGTGTTGGGGTTTGTTTGTTGGTTGGATTCATCGCATTTACTTTACCAATTGCAATTGTAGTTAATTTTAGGTGGCGAATAGCATATTGTATATACCGTACATTCAAAAAGGTTGTCGAAAAGGATATGAAATCTAAACTTAGATATGACATATATTTATCTTGTGCAGATGATTGTTTGGGATGGGTTAAAGATACTTTGATTAAAAAACTCGAAAATTCATGGAAAATGTCTGTGTGTATAGAAGAACGAGATATTTTAGCTGGAAAGATTCGCGCTGATGCAATTTTGCAGTCGATTCAGGAAAGCAGAAACATTATTTTCATCATTTCTGAAGCATTCAGAGATAAAATTTGGGGAGAGTTCGAGATTCACAGAGCTAAATACGAAAAATATACAAGAAATCTCCATAAAATCATTGTCATAACAAGAAATGTAAGTGTTGAGAATTTCCCTTTGGAGCTTGGCTCAATCATCAATGACGTGGTACTCCTTGATTGGTCGGACGAGGAAAGTGATAATGTGTGGGACAAATTGCGAATGACACTTTTTTCAGAATACTTATGATATTACTTTCTTCGTTGTGTTAACATTATAAAACACAATATTATTTTAAAAATATTTCAAGGATTTGTGATTCGTAAAAAACTTGATCATGTTTGTTCGTATTTACGCAGTTCTTAGGACAATACCGTTGTGTTTAGCTTTTCGTATTATAAAAATCAGAATATTGTACAGGGCATACATTATGTAACTATAAATACATTTTAGAATATCCCCATGCAATAGTTGATTAATAATATAAAAATCGTAGCCTCTGTTCGCGATCAGTACGATGTTATATATCGATCTAGAGACGCATATCGACCACGTACTTCTTCCTCATATCATACGCTTATCGTAGGTCAATACGAGGCTCAAACAAAGGCTCTACTTGTAGATTGCAATATAAAATCAAAAATTTAAAGCCAAACCAAACAACATACAGCACCGATTGGTTGACTATAGGTTGCACTTTGTAAATACAGCTGTTTCTCAAACTACGCCTCTTTTGGGGAGATTTAGAATATTCATAGAAAATTAATTTTGTTTACATACTGGTTCCTAGTTATGCTCTCTGTGTTCCATCTCATAGAGACATAACTTGGGAATGTTACCAGCTAATACACATGTGCATATTGTTTACATTGAACTTGATTCTGTGGTAACCCTTCATTCGAGGTAGGGGTAGTTAAGAAACTTACTAAATAGTGTTAGTTTAAACTCTGAAAAGTTCAGGGCATATAAACGTTAAAAATATGCCGCACAGCCCTATATTTTGACATTTGAAAAAAATTGTAGTGCATATGAACTTTCAATTCTAGGATAAGTTTTTTTTCAAAATTTCATAGTAAAAGTGGTACAGTTTTAGCCGTAAAAGGAGTTCCTATGGGAAATTGCATTGTCAATAATTACAGAAATGCAACCTTAAATTTAATGAGCTAAAATTGATAGACTTCTTAGTCTTTGTACAGTTTATATAAGTCTATACTGACAATAAAGAAACACACACTGAGTATTAACTTAAATGTTGTTCTCTTTATTTGCTAGACCGTGTACGGATTTTCGACTATCCATTGATGCTCAATGCCAACATATTTGAATTTTAAGTTTCAAAGCCTTATACAGAAGATGAAGGGCTAATAAAACCAAACTTTTAATATATGACTCGCCAAACAACATTCGTGAAAAATGTTGCTCAAACTAGCTCGGTTGTTTCTCGGTTGAAGATGCTTCAAACTAACTTAGTTATGATTTTTTTTCAGCAAAAAGATGAATAACTGCAATTTTATTCCGTCTAATCGACATATCCCGTCATGAAACATAAAAACATATTTTGAAATGCTGATCAGTTGTGTTGTCATATCTCTAATTCAAAATAATTATATATTCAACCTATTTTTTTCAATTTTACATCTCCGAATATTTTACATTATTATAATTTTATTTTCACGAAAACCATTCATATCTAGAGTTAAACATGTATCAATTTTCTATATGACAATTTTCAAACAATGCTTCATACCTTGTAATGACGGATGATGTTCTGGAAGTCCCTTACTACTAAAAATGGCATGCTGTTTTTCTAAATATCTACAATAGAAACTTCGCTAGAATACTAAAAGTGATTAAAATATATATTTTTTTAAAAGTTACATTCATGAAAATTCATTTGCTAGTTTTAGTAATAAATATCAAAAACACTCAATTTATTTCGTCAGAATAGGGCTAGTTTACATTATGTTCTTACTTGAAGTTGACGCATATTTGGTCTGAAACCATTATATAATTGTTTCAATGATTGTTCGATAATAGTTTCCAATAGAGATTAATTCTATTTTCTATCCTTGCTCTGGATCGTACTGTTACTTGTGGATGGATCATTACTCGGACTTTTCGGTTCTGACACGGTTCATAACATGCATTGAATCTTTCTTCTCCGCTGTCAGGTCTGTTTGCTTATCTTTTTATTTTTTATCTTTATTATAAATTCTCCACGCATATTCAAGGAGTAAGATAAATAAATTTTAAACCAGAATGATTTAGCATTCTTCATGGCCGTTTATCCAAAACAGTGCTTTAATCTAGGTCCATACCGCTTTTTGTCTGCGAGGAAAAGGTCAGCACAAAATAATTTTTAATTCATGAAATTGAGAATGGAAATGAAAAATGTGTCAAAGAGACAATAACTCGACCGAAGAGCACACAACAGCCAAAAGCCAGCAATGGGTCTTCAATGCAGCGAAAAAAACCCTCACCAGGAGGCGTACACCATTTTTTTTATTCATTCCGCGAAGTTTTATAAAGGATAAGGAAACTTAAATTCATACTCCCTGAAGAGTTGATCTAACGTGGATTTTGCTTTTGTTTTTAGGATGCTTTGGATATATGATTTGTATTTGATCTAAGCACTTTTATGAAATTATAACAGAGGTTTGTGTCTATCATGGATTTCTGAATTTCAGACAAGTATTTACATCTAATCCTTATACATTACTTTTAAACATTCAACTTTGCTGGGAAGATATTCATAGGACGAACGAAATATAAGTTATAGCAAAACTTTATTCTAGCCAAAAAGGTCAGATAAGGTAATGCAAATTCAATTCTTGATTAAAATGATCATTTAGGCTTAAAGACGTTTGTGATCTTCTGGATTTTATATGAAGAAAACCTCCGATCCTCGATTGTAAAATGGGCATTTAAATATATTTTACATTACAACTTTACAAAATACTATTTTATCGGTACAATAAATATCACTTTTTTGTAAGACTAAAAATAATACTTCCTACACAAATGCGAATAAAAGTGTACAACTCTAACAAAATGAAATGTTACAGGAAATATTTAAGAAAACCTTGTTTATAAATTTGTTTCGTAACCTAGTGTCTTGAACAAGAACAAGTTGGATAAATGCTTTTGGAATATTCCCATGGACCGCCGTTACATTGTCACCTAGTATGTTGAAAATCCTAGTCGTACCAAGATACACCAGGTTCTGAATTTGTTCCTACTTTCGTTTTTCTCTTATATTTTAAAACATTTTTCTATATTCTTTGCAATTTATAGAACCCAATTATTCTCTAAATTATTTGCTTGCACTTATTTTTCTCTATTCTAAATGTTTTCTCATTTAGATCCCATACATGTAATCATCATGCATGTTCACAGATTCAGCAATGCAGTGAAAGTACGTGACATATACTGAACGAAGGTCTTTTTAAGTATTATAGAATATTTAAAAGACTTATAACCTTAGCCAAATATTATGTCAGTGACCTTATGATAAAGATTTTATTACACTTAATATTTCAGTTTTGTATTATCTTGTTCCTCTAAATTTAATTATTAGATGCATTTTTTTCTTATAACTTTCATAATTTATTTTTTCAAAGAAGTTTTGTGAAACAAATTAAACAGGTTATATAACTAGGCTATTTGGTCGGCTATAAAAAGGTCATGAGTATTTATTGTTAAATTAATCTTTCAAATAAAAGATTTGATTAAATCTTTAATCGCAAATTAGTGAAACAGTTAAATCGAATAAAACAATGTTTTGGATAATTGTCTGCTTGGTATTCCCTTATACGTTCGGTAAGTAACTAGCAATTGTTTATTTGCAAAAATCTTTATATTTTTAATCATGATTGTCCATTTTACCTAAATATTCTGTTCACTGAAACTTGTAGTTTTATCTAAAAAAGAAAATGAAATCATTTAAACATTCTGTCAGTAAATATGCTGGATAATGTATTATTCTAATACGCCCGACTTTAATTTTCCTTGTTAGCAGGTTAGCGGCTGTGTTATGACCCAAGAACACAGTTAATTATTACGTATGGCTTTTTTGTAGACAAAACTATTAAATTTAAAAAATCGCACTTGCTCTTTTTCTACTTTAATTTAGGACAAATTGTATTGTTATTAGAATTAGTTGTTGCAGAAACTATTATAATATGAGAGAAACTTAACTTTGCAAAATAAAGGTTCGACACAGTTAGAACTACATGTTTTTGATTGAGTTAAGCCAATTTAATTGATACTTTATAGTGTGTCTTTCGTTATTGGGATGTTACATGTACACCACTACGTCATGTTAGGCCGGATGAAGATTGGCACTTGTTTAAAAGTTTAAATCCGCTGCATTTGTTTGCACCTGTCTTAAGTCAGGAGGAATCTGTTGTTCAGTGGTTATCGTTTGTTGAATATGTGGTTTATAGGTGTTTCTTGCTTCTCGTTTTTATATAGATTAGACCGTGGGTATTCTGGTTTGAATGGTTTCACACTAGTCGTTTTAGAGCCCTTTATAACTTGCTTATTAGAATGAGCCATGTTGAAGGCCGTACTTTGGCCTATATTGGTTTACTTTTTTACTAATTGTGACTTGGTTAGAGAGTTGTCTCATTCTTATATCTAATACGTCAACTTGACCGAAATCATCAATTGATCATCTATAGAAATTATTGCCTTGCAATTTTGGTTAAGTTTTTATTTACCGAAAGCATGATAAAAAGAGAAAAGTTTAAATTGTGTAGATTAAACATCAAAATAATAATTGATGCAAGATCTACACAAACAATGCAAGGCGATAGATTAAAGCTCGTGTGAGCCTCTTGTTTTAAAAATGATTGTCAAAATAGAAAATGGCTATGTGTGGTTTTCCTCGACTGAAACGAACAATCAGAGTTTCATATGTTTCAGTTTACAATGCATGTTTCAACATTGGATAGGACAACCGATTATAATTTTACTTTATCATATATTTAGCAGTTAATACAGTAGTTTTGAATATTTGACAAATAGCCTGTTGTTTAATCCATATCTCTTTATCATACCTCTACCCTTTATCACACCCCTACTCATTTTTTTTCTCATTTTTACATGAAGTCCGTTTTAATTTATGTAAGCTTCTCAAGAAATATTTTTCCTTAAGGATTTATTTAGGTTATCTGAGGTAAAATTAGATAAATCAAGAATTCAAAATTGATACTTTAAGCTTGAAGAGTATGAGTTAAGGATAAAAATAGGCTAAAATATTGATTGGTCATAGATCACTTTTCGAGATATTAGATTTATAAAATATGGTGGGAAAAGGCTGACTAGGACTTTTACCTTATATTTGCATTGGTATTATTTGGGTCTCAAATAAAAAAAGGAGAAAATCAAGAATATTCCAAAATTCAAAACCTCACCTATAAAAGTACATCCTTAAGGATGTTCGCTGCTCAGTTTCAAAATAAATAACTTTTCATAAAACTAGTATGTATTGATAGGGAATAAATTAAGGAATAAAAAAAGCAAAAAAAAATATCGGGGGTCAATGTGCTTGTTTTCGAGATATTAGCTATTGGAGTTTTGGCGGGAAAGTTTTCTCTGTTGATTTTTCATAGCTTTATCATTGACTAGTTAAAATTCTCAAATACTATTAAAAAATAAATAAAATTTTAAAAAACTTTTACAAATGACTTATAATTATACATGTAACAGATTTATAAAAAGAAAAATGGGGGTTCATGGGCAATTTTTTTAAGGCATTCAAATGGATAAAACCAGAGGATTCCGAAAATCTGACAAAAACTCCAAAACATGACAAGCAGACATCCTTCGGATGAGTAATTGAGCAGTTCTTTTAAAGCTTTAAAACAAGACAAAAGTAGAACTGAGGGTAACCCAGGTGCTAGGGATCAGAAAACAGTTCATATATACTCTCCTGTTGAAATATATGATAGCGTATAAAACATGGCAGACTCCGTATCACATGCCGTAAGGCCCTCGGGCTGATATTGGTATCTCGGGATGATACGCCATATGATACGGATTTTGCCATGCAATATTATCAGATTATTACATGGCATTTTTCATATCGCATGTATTATCAGCCCTAGGTTCAATGTCAGCCCAAGAGCCGCATGGCTCGAGGGCTGATATTGACCGAGGGCTGATTATACATGCGATATGAAAAATGACATGTTATGATCTTTTTATCATATGCTTCAACAGTAGAGAAAAATAACAGATTCATATATTGATCCTTCTACGTGGTTCCCGAAAAGAAGTTGAAAGAAATCTTTTTATCATATGCTTCAACAGTAGAGAAAAATAACAGATTCATATATTGATCCTTCTACGTGGTTCCCGAAAAGAAGTTGAAAGAGTAAAAAGTTCACGGACGTCGGACCCAAAATTTGATACATTCAATATGAAATCTTTCCATCATATGCCTCAACAGAGAAAAAAAAACCCAATATTGTTTGGAAAAGTCAACTTTTTTAAAGTAACTTTCTAAATTATGTTTCAGAAAAACTTAAAAAATGAATTTATTTAATTTTTTTTTTAAATTAAATTTAATTATTTTACACAATATACTTTCCAGTATTCAAATAATTGTTTTTTACACTACTTTGTAATGTTTTTCATTGAAAACGTAGCATTGAGGTGTATTTTCCGGAATTTGCCGAGTCTCACCGGAATGCCATGTGATAACGTTACGGAAAGGCATGTGATAACAATCGAAGCATGTGATAAACTTTACATATCAGCCCGCTAAGCACCAATTCGAAAAATATGGAAAATACTTTAATTTAATGCTATTATCATACGGTAAAAATCATATGTTATTTAGTCTAAGTATATGATAATCTCTATTTACATGCACACAACTAAAAAAAACATGCCAAAATCCAATTCATATTAAAAAAAAAGCATTGAGGCAAGATCTACAAAAATTTCCAGGAGAACCAATCATGCTCTTTGAAGAATTTTGTACAAAAAGTGATGCCTATAAAAAAAAATTCCCTTGAATTTGACAGTTGTAGGTAATTAATCCTACATTTTCTTGCAGTAAAACATTTCTGTATCATAAACATATGTCTTGTGTATTTCAAAGCATCATTATTTGTTTATTTAGGATTTCAATGAAATATTTTGTAAACTTGAGGTTACATGTTTACTAAACCTTGTACACAGATTAAATAAGGGTTAACTTCCAGTGATGGTTATTTTCTAATATGCAATGAAATGTTATGTGAAATTTTTTCTATAGTACTGGACAGGATAAACTTTACTCATGCCAAGTATTTCTTTATTTGAAACAAATATAAATTCTGCACATTCTTTTTGAAAAGTGAAAATTTAACAAAGACTAATACGGGGAAATCAATGGTGGTATTACACCTTCAAATGCATAGTCAGATCTGAGAGTGTTTGATGTTGGTAAATCCAGAAAGTGCCTTTGACGCATGCAATACATAAACTGTTATCTTTATTATAAATTTTCTTGCAATTCTAGGACAGGATCCATGTTCAGACTCTGGAACAGGAACAATATCGCGCAATATCTTAGATGTGCCGTTTTGTGACGCCAGTTTAAATCCCATTTGGTACAAAATAGATGAAAAGACCGGTGAAGATATATATACCGAATGTGTTACGTTCGGAACTTGTGGAACAGTGTATCCGTTATGGATGGACGGTAACATTGTTTTTACTTTTATATCTATTTTTATGTCTTATATGCATGCATAATTCTAGCTCCTTCATGCAATGACACTAAATGTTTTTATATTAAAAGTTACAATTAGCTTGTTTGTGACAAAATAATCAATTAATTAATTGGTCATGATGGTATGGTAATCTGGGTACAGCTTTGCTGGATCATATTGTACTCAACTCATTCTTAAACAAAAGTGTACGAATGGTGATACACACTTATCCTCTCAGCTGGTATTATCAGGAAATTAAGTAAATAATGATTAATGTCTGTGATGGTTGTGATGCTTAACGAAGTTTACTTCGATCTGCTTGTCTTTTTGTACATAATTAGGTTCAGGACAAGAGCAAAATACATAGTATAACAATCAAAATATAACTATCAAAGTAGAAAAAGTAAAAATACAAAATACAAAAGCAATAAAAGTTTGAACAGAACAAAATATTTAATATTTCGACCAGAATAACACTTTTTTAAAGATTGTTTTAAAAGTGTACAAATAAAACAAAATGCATTTGTGTAACTGTTATTTGAACAATAGCTAGCTGATTCCAAGATAAAAGAGAGTACTTTGTAAAGTCTGCAAAATATATTAGTTCCTAATGTTCAATCTCGTAGCATCCGAGGTTCGAATTTTCAATTAAAGACGGCTTCCTATTTTGCCGTTTCCTAATATGTTTTACTCTGATTGTTCCACCAGGCAGTATACCAGCAACAAGTGAGGGTATCGTTGATAGGAATGTTTGCCAAGTAACACCGGGAAACTGTTGTAATAGAACATATGCCATACAAGTGAAAAACTGTGGAGACTTCAGAGTTTACAAGTTGACATTTACATATGGTTGTTATCAAGCGTACTGTTTTAGTAAGTTAATACCTTAAAACTATTAGCATTCAAATCGTTTATGTTGCTATAATGCAGACGTTATCAAAAGGAGAATTTAAATCAGTACATGTAGTAATTCCAAGAGAGATCGAAAGAAAATCATGAAATTCATATCATATGTTGGTAATATTGGAGTTCTAAAAAATCTATTTAATCAACACCTTCTTCCTCGTCTATAGTATATATTCACCTTTTATGGAGGGTCAACGGATTAAAAAAAATATTCGTTTATTGAACATAATCTTAAGATTAGTCCAATTACATTTAAACTTGTCATAATAGTTAATCTTTGTAGTACATGTAGTACATGTACATTTGTAAATAGTCCGATACATAAATGTTTTTTTGTGTATATGGTTTCTTTATTCTACATTGGCTAGTGGTATAGGGGGAGGGGTTGATATTTCACAGAACATGTTTAACCCCGCCGCATTTTGCGCCTATCCCAAGTCAGAAGTCTCTAGACTGGCCTTTGTTAGTTAGTCTTGTATGTTTTTTTTAATTTGAGGTATATGTTTTGGGGTTAAGTGTGACGTCCATTTTGACTAAACTGGTACACAATTTTATCTAGGGTCCAGCTGAGGACCACCTTATGGTGCAGTATTTTGTCGCTGCGTTGAAGGCCTATTAGAGATCTTCGGCTGTTGTTTGTCCTATGGTTGGGTTATTGTCTCTTTGACATATTCCCCATTTCAATTCTCAATTTTATCATAATGGAAACAATCTGTAGAATCTGACATTCAATAGTTGAAACTATGTCTGCAAAATTGGTTTAAAAAATTTCTCCTCTCGAAAAAAAAGAATAAGTCTTAAAGCACATCCGTTCTCTTTGATTATCAAACAACCATCGTTTGTGTTTATTCAAAATTAAGTCATTGAAGGACTATATAATGGAGATGATAAATGCATCTAAACAGTTTTAAAAGAGGGACGAAAGATACCAAAGGGAAGGTCAAACTCATAGATAGAAAATAAACTGACAACGCCTTGGCTAAACATAAAAAGACAAACAGACGAATAACAGTACAGAAGACGCAACATAGAAAACTAAAGACTAAGCAACACGAACCCCACCAAAAAATGGGGGTTTTCTCATGTGCTCCGGAAGGGTACGCAGATCCTGCTCCACATGTGACACCCGTCGTGTTGCTATTGTTATTGGAAATCTGGTAAATAGTCTAATTTGGTAGGCCACATTCGGAAAAGGGAAGGGTATTGTAGTTCCGACATAAGGAACATATCCGATATCATATGTGAAACGGTTATTTCATAACGATCAACCAACTCGTGATGGCGTCCGTAAAATTTACGAAGGGATGATTTCAACTTCACCATTTGGAACTCTTTTAATAGCTTCCTTGTGAGTGCAATCACCTGCAAGGAAAGCATGATAAGAAATACAAGCCCGGGCATTTTGTTTCAATTGGGAGATATCTACTCCGTATGCAGACGCTGCTGGAATGTTGCTACAGAAAAATGGAAAGTTCACAATTTGGAAGTTGAAATCATCAGCTTACTTCAGGAAAATTGTTCGACATTTCATGCATTGCTTTAGATAAAGCAAGTTGAATTTTTTAAAGTAAAGAACTGTTTGATTTCCAAGATTGATTTGTTACAGATTATATTTTTAAGGCGTCAGAGATACGTGTGTGTAGTAGAAAAAAAAACAATCATACAGGTTATACAATTAAAGACCATTCTTTCTAAAATAAAAATAACAAACCAATTGAAAGCATATTAAAGTTTTAAACTCAGTAAGAAAAACATTATCACAATTTCAATCGCAGTATGATATAATTGTGTGATTCAAGGCATGATACATCGATGATTTAAACATGTAAAAGAAAGTCGTGGGTTTGAGGACATCATATTTACCAGTCAAAACTTGGACTGTTGAGCAAAGGGAGAAAACTGTTAAAACAAAAATCACTTATGGTTAGAACTCGGTATTCTTTAAATTATCACCAGAAAAAATTAGAAAATTCAAAACTTTTAAAAATTCGAAATGAATAGTAAAACAATGAAACAAAACTAAAGTTCAAAGTCTGAATAATTATTTTATGTTAGTCATTATTACTCAGACAAGTAAAACACAAAACGAACATTCAACTATGTAGTTTGCTGTCAACACATCAGTAAAAAAAATTGGGCATCTCTTTGCATTAGGTATTTATATTTTGTTATGCAACAGATTTCCTGAATATACTACTTTTTGGATAACTTGGCAGTCAAAAGTGCATTGCGAGTCCATTTACAAATAAATGTGAATAACATTAACGCATGTAAGAGGAAAAAAAAAAGAAAACCCAGAACAACCTGTATACTCTTTTATATATCTCTTTCACGCATTTTATGGGAAAATTGACACAATCGTTCCCTAATTATTATTAATCTATATTTTACGTAAAATCAACAAGATATCCATATGTTAAGTTTATAGGAGATATATATAGACATAAAAATGAAACCATATATGAAATAATCACACACATACATTCTTTTAATTTCAGAGGCGTCAGACGAAGTTACCGATTGTACTGAAAAGGGCAATTTTAAATGCGGTGGAGGCAATACCAAAGTGTTAATAGCTGTTAGTTTAGTTGTTGTATTTGGTGTACTTATTGTTGGTACTATCGTCTGGTAAGTATTACAAACGTGTTTATATTAATTTCCATGTACATAGTATTAGAATGATAGAAACTATGTTTTGTGCAAGACGAACACGGTGGGTTGGATTTTGAACATGGTAACTTAAACAGGTAAAAGAGCGTACGCAGATTATCACCCTACACATATACGTTGTCCTTACCTATTAATTCCGCGCGCTAAACAGAAAAACGGAAACTTCTATTTCATGAAGTTTTTACCTAGCAAGGAAACTATCTCCTGTACTAGAGGTGAGCGATACCACGAAGGTTACATTGTATGGATTACCGAATAAATTTGATAACTCCTATCGATCCTATCGAAGATCTCCAAACAACACATCATTATCTAAACTAAAGGAAAAGTCCTTTACGAAATAATTGGAAGACGACCAATGAATGGGTTCCTAAATAACTTTAAACACAATGTGTTTCTGTCTTGTAATTTTATCCCCTTTTTATTTAAAATGCATGTATAATAGCTTTTTCATTTTTCAGGTGTTATTTTAGAAGGAAACCAAGTCTCATAAGGAAGCCTATTCTGGCAAACGAAAATACGAGCAATAGAAATAGTCAGCCACCTATTGTCCATATCAACGAACCAGCTAATCATTTTTCAGCCGAATCAGTGATGTGAGGCAAAGACTTTTATTATGCCGAATTATCTGGCATAGATGGCTTAAACAATCGTTTCAAAAGTTTTTATTTTTATTTACATGTATAATCAATGTTATATTATTTAAGATATTAAAAAAATGAGTTAATTCACAATATCTAATTTCTATGTTTAGTGTACCATTAAATCTGAAGAAAGAGCTGAATCGGCAAATATATATATTGTACATGTATATTTTTACATTATAATGAAATGCATATGGTTGTGACAACAGCACCATAGTAAATGTTTGAAACAAAAACTGTCGAAATCGAATTATTTATAATTAGCTATACAATTATACATCATAGTCAGCTTTCGTCTAACCCGTAAATATCACACATTTTATAAATCATTGGTTGAATTTAATTACCTTTGATACTTTCCATATTCAAAATCTTGAAATAACAAAGACATGACCGACATTATTCAAACTTATCCTAAAACAGTAAACAGTACAGAAGTTTAAGAAAAAACAATAACCAAAAACACGAAGTTAAAAGGCTTGGGTTTAATTCCTTTTTGCAAGTGGCATCTGTTTTCTTGCTAGTGACAATCATTAAATCGATGGTAAAAAACTAGTCTGAAAAGAAAAAGGAGAAAGTGTTATGCTACTACCACTGGAACATATTCAGTGTCTGTAAAGTGCGCATTCTAAAGTATGATTTTCACTGTATATGCCATAACTTTGTGATGTAGAATGATAAATAAACAGACGATTTATTTTTTATTTTTGAAGAAAATGAGTTAAAATGTTTTTGTTTAGAAATAAATAATACTAGTAAGACAATGTAAGAGATGCGAACGGGGTTTTATCGCGCTTAAAGCCACCCAGCTGTAATATATATACCGAAATAGGTGAAAATTTAGGACATTTCACGAACATATCGTGCAGGTGATTTAAAACGAGCAGGTAAGATGTTGTTGCAGAAAATAATTCATTTCAACACAGTTATTAAAGTTGTATAACGTAGAATAGGTTTTGTCATTCAGGGGCCGGTAACAAGAAGCATTCGTATGTCTTACGAACGTCTAAAGGGCGTCTTAAAATTTAAGAATGTAACAAGACCCTACCTCAGACCTATCTTAGAATGATTGACAGCCCTTAATGTTTTGAAAAAGTGCATGATTTAAGAACGACTCTTACGTCTTCCTTAAAGCATTCTTACTAATTCCGGTAACACAAAATCATTCTTAAATTTTGGTCGGTTATTAAGTGTTCTTAAAACAAACTTAGCAACTTAGGGGTGTACCAAGAACAATTCGCAATAGCTTCACTTGACATTTTTTGTAAGAGTGGTCCCGACTACTCTTAGCTGTACATTCACTTGTTAATATTAGAACAAGTTGCTTTAAAAAGTTAATACGTCAACCTTAGAACTGTTGTATTCTATTTATTAATTCATCTAAATAGGAAGGTATATATCAGTGTTTTCTTGGCCATGTATGAGGAGGATGGTAGTTTCTCTTTTTTGTAAATCATTACAATTTTTGCTTGTTGAGAGAAGTGTTAAATATAAAGCAAGGAGAAATTTGTGACTATTTTCAATTTTAAACCAAGAGTTCCAAATGATGAATTTCAAATCATCACTTCTTAAATTTAACGGAAGCCATCATGAGTTGGTTGACCAATTATTTACCGGCTTTGTAATATAATGAGCAACACGATGGGCGCCACACGTGGAGCAGGATTTGCTCACCCTTCTGAATAATCTAAAATCATCTTCAGTTTTTAGAGGGTTGGGTGTTGTTGCTGTATACCTTTTTTTTTTTACATTTTTGCCTATTGTGTCTTTTTGTTCACGCATCGTTATCAATATCATGGAATTTGACAAGACTGTCATACAAGTGAGAGGTTCAACTCTTTAAACCAGGTTCAATCCATCATTTGTTTACACTTTGAAAATGCCGGCAACAAGTTAGGAATATGACAAGTGTCGTCCATTCGTTTGATGTGTTTAATCATTTGATTTTGCCATTTGGTTAAGGACTTATAATTTCCGTTTTGAGTTTTCCTCGGCGTTAAGTATTTTTGTGATTTTTAAAGAAGGCTTTTAAAATGTGAAAAAGAATATTGTTTAAAGTAAAAAAATATTAGAAGGTGTGGTATGAGTGCCAATGAGACAACTCTCCATCCAAATTACTTATTATAAAAGTAAACCATTATAACTTAGTAATTTGACCGAAATGTACGGTAGGATAGAGAAATAAGCCAACGTCATTTGAGACTCGTCATTTATAATCGATTCAAATCCTACCAATGGCCTGGTGAATAATAGGGCCCTCTAAAGGATTGTCCTGAGACAAGCATATTTTTATTAAAATAATAATGTTCTATAAGCAGTTACAATAATTTCATGTTTGAAGCGGTGCAAATTTTTTAATTCAATTTTACTTTTATCAAATAAAGGACCGGAAATAATAATGGTGGTCTGCGGCAAGAATTGCAATCGTAACTACTCGGCCATTCTCGCTATGCAGTACAATTTCTTCGTGCAACCAGAAAGGCCGAGTAGTTCCGATTGACAAGAATTGTTTTCCTTAGGTTAAATGGGTAGTTGATTGTTATGCGCATTTCATCGTTCATTAAAACGTTTCTATGAGTCATTGAAGGTGATTCTAATTTCTTTGCGAGGAACCAAAAACGGAGACATCAGAAAATTATCAAGAACTCGTAACTTAAAAACTATTACGATGCAACTTAAGGGAGAAATAAGAGCGATCTACGAACAACCTGAGGGAGCTTTGATTTACACTCTTTGAGTGATCTTAGAATTATCTTATCTTCCCCTTAATTCAATACTTACGACCTCTCTTAATAAAATTTCTTGTTACCGGCCCCAGTTTCTTTATATTGAACTAAATTCTACTATGATGCTTTCGTTATGCGAGTCATGTTTACGGTCGAATAATGATACTATACTTTCATTTTCACTGTAGAGCGATTCATTAGTATTGTATATGCGGTGCATTATCACTATATGGTTAATTATTTTTTTTTATCTATTTAAGCCTTAATTTAGCCGTCTTGCTCAAACAATATATAGAGTAAGAGATGGATTTGATAAAGTTTAACCTGCGGAGGAAAGTTTGATTTAACACTCTAATAAATTCAATAGAAACAACATTTATTTCAAATGTATTCCATTTGATTTCTTATAAATTGTAGGGATCTTTATCTTTGGTTTTATTTATCCATTTCCATGACACTTCATCACTAACTACGTACATCTTGATATAGATTAAAAACGTTGTTTTTCCCGTTTGAAAGGTTTTAAACTGGGGCCCTTTATAACTTGCTGTTCGGTGTGAGCCAAGACTCCATGCTGAAGACCGTATTTTGACCTTTTTTTGGTTCTACTTTTATAAATTGTGACTCGGATGGAGAGTTGTCTCATTGTCACATATGACATCTTCTTATATCTCAGTATCTATAGCTCAAACCAAAACGGAACGGGATAAAAAAAAAAAACATATATATATAGTACGTCTGAGTCAGTGACAACTCTACAACAGATGTATCCATCGGATCGCCATCAATGATGGTGATACATGGCTGTGTACATAATGTATATACAACTCGTCTAAACATCAACCCAACAATGTTAGATCTGTAAATTTGCTTTCGCAAATTTTTGGTTCTTCCCTCGCCGGGATTCGAACCCATGCTACTGTGATATCGTGACACCAAATCGCCTGCACTGCAGCCGTCCCGCTAGACCACACGAGAGCCTAGGTGGTCATTTGAAAATATCATAAATACTAACGTCATCAACTAAGTTTTTTTTCATTTGTTGCAAGTCCATTTATCACATAAATCTACAATTAAAATTCCTCGCATCTTCGAAAATTCCACATCAGAAATGATTGCACTAATAGTGATAATTCATCGCATCTATAGTTAACATGGATCGCTTTCAATAATGGATATGCTATATTATGTTGCTTTTATAACACTTATTTGAACTTTAATACTATGTTTGTACATTTAAAAGATATATCACAATGAAAATATGTTGAAACTTTTCTTCAAATCAATTATTTTGGTATTTTCGAAACGTAAACAAATACAGTTTTCCCATGATCCTTTATTCTACAGTGGACATACTCGCATATGATAGTGAAAATAAACTATCTGCATTCGCACTTTATATACACTGATATTGATGGTCATCTGTCACACAGTTACCCTGATTTACCGAAACGTTTAAACAAGTCCTGTCTCAAACGGTAAACCCGGTAAAATAAAATGTATTACCAATATATTATCAAGGTAATACCCCTTTGATCATATACATGCCTATTTGTTACTTCTCAAGGTAACACTTTTTAATTTGTAAATACAGCTATTTTACAAACTGCCCCGCTTTTGGGGAGATATATATACTATTCATAGGTATTTTGTATTATCAATACAAAGGTGCGGGGTATTTGGAATTCTGATGGTCACCCTAAATGAAGGGAAGGGGTGTACAGAATACAAGTAAACGTTTAAACTTTAAGAAGTTCAGGGCATTTAAATGTTGAAAATATTCCTCACGGCCCTATATTTTGATCTTTGAATGAAATAGTACACAGCTACTTTTGCATAGGTATTATTTCTGTACCAAAAATCTGTAGTACTGGAAACCTACTTTTAATATTCAGTACTCTATTGCAACTTTAAAATTGTTGTAATATTAAGGTGATTGTATTTTACAGTACTTGTTTTGTACTTGAAATTTAAGAACGACAGATTTTTGGTTTATACACCGTTACATGATCAGCATTTTGAAAGTTTGTTAATTTCAAATCCTTTAAAGTTATGATTTTCAAACATGGAATGTTGTGATCACTGTTTCTGTACCTAAATTTTAAGTACAAATCAAGAACTAAATATTACAATAATTTTAAAGTAGCAAAATAGTACTAAATATAAAAAGTAAATTTCCAGTACTACAGATCTCAAGTACAGTATAGTAGTACATTTGCAAACGTAGCAGTGTAGTGTATATCATATTTGGCGCTATGATATTTTTTTTACAAAGCTTCATAGTACAGATGACACAGTTTAAGCTTTAAAGGGGATTCCTATGGGAAACTGCATTGTCTTATATTTACAGAAATGCAAACTAAAGTACTCATGTATTTGATTATATATCCATAGCTTCAAATTGTTCGAATTTCCTGATAACGAAAATCACTTTTGTTAATGTCAATTTGAATGATAAAAGAAACAGAAATATGAAAAGACAAGTCGCAAAATCGAACACATCTTTGTCTTTAGCTACTATTATTATCTAAACTCAACCTCTGTAAACCCCAATAGTGTCATTTGCAAGCTCAAACGCTGCGAACATACACTAAGGATTTGTTCCTAACGGAGTTATAATTCCTTGCAGAAAAAATACCATTCTAGCCTGTTCTCAACCTTGTAGTCATATTCATCAATCGAGATCTGTTTTTTCATCAGCTGGATATGAAATACAAGTCAACTAAATCTCCCCGCCCTTAAAGCAATAGAACAGTAAATTAAATGCACACATTCAGATAAAATGTAAAAATGTCCCGACCGGAAAACTCAAACATCATCCCACCCTTTCCCCCCCCCCCCCCCCCCCCCAAAAAAAAATGGCATTAAATTAACATATATTCATCATATAATTTGATGTTACAACTGACTTGCAATTAAATATTACCCTTAGTTAGCATAACACAACATTGGCATTGTTAAAAGTACGTTCGCTTGACCTGCTTTTTGAACCGATTATCAATTCTATAAAAATGATAAAACAACAAACCATATTGATTAAAATTCATATCAAGAAATCTGGAATACCAGAACGTTGCTATGCAAAATGCACAATATCATAGCATCACTTATTCAACAAGCAACAATAAACAGAATACTGTTGAAATAAAACTTGTATAAATAATTGATGCTGGTATATAATGCCTGGATTAACGTGACATGGAAATCAAATGAGCTTGAAATTCATCTGTCACAGGCCAAAGTCACATGCAAATTGTAAACTGTACAAATTGATCACCAAGCATTTACAATACTTAAGCAAGTTACAATTTTAAGAAGATGATTTCGGACTCTGATGATCACTTTATCACACTTCGGATTTTTAGTTGATCGTCTGAGTAATACAACACTGATTGGGTAATTAGGGCGGATTTTTATGGCATTGCAACGTACATAAAATACCCATCATATAACATTATAAAAGAACTGGACTGCGACTTTCTTTACGATGACATATAAAAAATGCAGCAGACAGGACATGTTTTGTCTTTGCGTTAATTTAACTATTTACAGGACATCTATTGAATGCTGTCTCAGAGAACGATATGTAAATTGCATCAAAAAAAATTTATCGGGATAATTAGTAATAATATTAAGTAATAGTTATTGAAATTGAGATGGAAAACAATAATACGAATCGTAGAAAACTGCTGAGACAATCAAATGTGAACGATCTGACATTTTGTCCCGACAGCCGTGATACTGACGACTCTATGTCTGTTTTTAAATGGAAAGGTTATATAAAGAACTTGCTACAGTATGAGTATATGCTGCATAAAAAAATAGGTAAGTATTGTTAAACTGTTGTATTAAATTATAATGTCGGTACCTCTACACCACTGGGTGGATGTCACTGCTGGTGGACGTTTCGGCCCCGAGGGTATCACCAACCCAGTAGTCAGCACTTCGGTGTTGACATGCATATCAATTATATGGTCATTTTTATAAATTTCCTGTTTACAAAGATTTGAATATTTCGAAAAGCTAAGGATTTTATTATCCCAGGCATATATTACCTTAGCCGTATTTGGCACAACTTTTTGGAATTATGGGTCCTCAATGCTCTTCAACTTTGTACTTGTTTAGCTTAATAACTATTTTGATCAGAGCGTCACTGATGAGTCTTATATAGACGAAACGTGCGTCTGGAGTATCAAATTATGATCCTAGTACCTATGATAACTAATTAGAACCTGTCTTTAAATAAACGCTAGAAGTTAAGATTGTTGGCAAACAGAAATGAGTCGAACTCAATTCGAATAAAACTGTTTGATTAATTCAACTGCCTAGTTAATGAAACAAACATTGTAGTCATAGATGATTTTGTACAAATTTCTTAGTAGGAAAATTCCTTTTCATTAGGTCAGCTTAAAATAATGATATCAAAATAATGACATTTATAAATATTTATTGACTTTTCGACATTTATATGCTCATTTATCATCATCATCAACATCAACAGTTTTTTAAGATATATTGCGTTTCACACGGCTCTGTTAATCTTGTCAAAGAAAATCAAAGTCATATGATGTAAGGCGATAGGGCAGTCATATATCACGTACAAAGGTCTGGTAAATATTTACCAATACCTATACTTTTACCCCAAAATAGTATAAGTTGTAGTCGTTCTAAATGCAAAGATCTACGAATAAAAGATGAAATTGATATAATGATCGATTTTGTCTCAGTTTGTCTGTGTGAAAAAATCAAGTTGCATGCAATATACATTTTACTTTTAATTATGACATAGGAGTGGAATTCTTTTAAGTAAGGATAAAACATATGCACAAGACAAATGTGAATTGGCTTTTTTAATATAAAAATCAAATGATTAGATAGAAAATAATTTTACGTGACATGGACGAGTTTTCTATCAGGAATTACTGAATAAAACGTCAATTAAAGGCAACAGTAGTTAACCGCTGTTCGAAATTCATAAATCAATTGAGAAAAAAAACCAAATCCACGTTACAAACTAAAACTGAGGGAAACAATTCAGATATAAGAGGAGAACTACGACACAACAGAAACACAACACAAACTTGTAACGCACACAGAAACGAACTATAAAATATAATGGCCATTTTCCTGACTTGGTACAGGATATTCTAGGACAAAATTGTGGGTTAAACCTGGTTGTGTGGCTAGCCAAACCTCGCACTTTCATTGCAATGTTAAATATAACACCAAAGTGACACCATTACATGACGGGAATACAGTAATAATAAATGCAAGAACATTTAGGACAGAGAATTATAATTACACAAATAAACAATACAATATAGTACATTTCGACAACGAAACAACAAAAACCCTGAAGTGACAAAAAGCGAACGACAATGCAACACACAGAGAAAAAAACTATACGATAACAATTGCCATTTTCTTGACTTATTACAGCAAATTTTTGTTTAAAAAATGTTGGGTTAAACCTGGTTTTGCGGCTACCAAACCTCGCGCTTTTATGGCAATATTAAATATAACATTAAAAGGCAAAACTACAGTGCTAATAAATACAAGAACAGTCAGGACAAAGAAATGCATAAATGAACATTTAAGTTCGACCTTATTTCTTTTCAAAATATAAAATATAGAAAATAAAAAATAAAAAGATGTGTACTATTGCCAATGGCAACTTTCCAAAAGAGGTCAAAATTGTAACTTCAACCATAAAAGTCGCCGACATATAAAATAAGACCCCACACAGCTGAAAAGTTATATAACTACTGAATTACGAGGTCCTGGCATTAGACAGACTCATACATAATCTGCATCTTTAAAGGCGTCCAACCTTACCCTAAGATGAGATAAGAACAACGTATGAACTATAAAAAAATCACGAAATATTTTTTTATTTGACTGGTCACTTTATTTTTTCCATTTATTTATTTGTTCCGACATTTTCATTCATCTCGTTATTATCCCCCTAAACATCATATCCTTTACCATTTTTGTCAGTACATATGTAGATGCTATAAAAAATATTCAATCAATTGGTTTCCTTGCAATAGTTAAGGGTGTAATGGAATTTAAATGCACTTGTTTAAGATTAAATTTAATATGAAACAGGATTCTGTAAATAATTAATGTTTCATTTAGAGGCACTTTAACATATTTATTATTTATCAGTCGTTTGTCGATTCTAATCAGTAGCAACAGTCACGTTCTACGGATATAGGTGACGTTATAGTTTACCCGTATACCATGATAACTTAACGAAAATTATAATTAACCAAATTTCTCTAATTCTAAGTCGGACTGTAAAACTGATAATTAAACTATCTCGATTGGATTAATTCGATAATCCACTTGTATCAATGTAATAATCGATATTTATACTTACAAATTATAAATAAACAATGATTATTTTTTGTGTTAAATTGCATTTTCTACATTGACTCGCATTGTTTATTATTATGACTTTGCGTTAAGACTCCCTTATGTTATATCTTTATACTGATTATGTTTGAAATTTTGTTAACATTTTCGATGCACCGATTTTATCAATAATGCCATTGGAGCTCCCAGAGCCAGTGGTAGACTTTAAGTTGATTATTATCTTTTGTACTGCATAACATATCAAATTATTGACTATATATGTCATTAGTAGGCAGACAGTAATCAGAACGTATCGTCTATAATAAATTGTAGATTAATAATTGTTCTTTATGTGTATCATTAACAGAAATCAAAATGGTTTTAAAATGTAGCAATTTGTCTTACTTGAAATACTAAAAAAGAACTTGATGCTCTGAATAACATTGTATTACGTCGTCAAGTAGCACAACTGTATACCCTAGCTGCAAATCATACGATTGTGAAACGATTCAATTACAAAAGATATTATTAAAGCAATGAAGTAACTTGTTTGTCTCAGACAATTTTCATCTATGGCCAGCCCTCCTTTTACAATAAATGTGATGTAGTACTTTCTACTCGACACATAAACAAGAAATAATTTACAACCGTTGCTTTTACATGTTTACATCACCGCAGACGATTAAGTTTTTTTGCAGGATGATTTTCTTCTGGGGAATGTTCTATTGAATTCAAGGCGTAGTCCGTTTTTGCACAATTGTAAATTTTATATTATTTGTTTGAATTGTTATGCCTTGATACAACCGGCGACTTCAAAGTCTAAGACATAAAATTGACTATCTGTCTAAATCGACATAATATTTGTTAATTTGGGGATATTGTTTAAATGTCGTTTGATGTTTCAATGGGTACACACTGTTCTTCATTTGGACCGTCTTGTTTTTGTAATTATATGAAGCCATATTCGAACAAAACCCTTCTCAGAGGTTTTTTTGTGTTCTTTCTTTTATCGTAAATTTTTAAAAGCCAAAATAAAGAGAAAACTGTTGAATTTAACTTGTGTAAATAATTGATGTTGCTTTCCATTTCCTGGATTAACTTTGCATTAAAAGCAAATGAGCTTGAAATTCATCTGTCACAGACTAAAGTCATGTAAATAGTTAAATGTACGCCCTGATCAGCAAGAATATACAACACTCAAACACGTTACAATTTGATGAAAGTTATTTCGGACTTTTATAATTGCTTTGCCAAGTTTCGATTATTTGTTGGTTCTCAGTGTGATATAGAATAGATAGTGTAATTTAAAGAGATTATTAAAGAAATCAAGTAAAATTACGGACTTAATGGGAACGGTTATTCTATGCATTTTGCAACATACTTAGCTTGAGTTTAATAAAGTATTACAATACTTTTAGAATCATACCGTCGCAGTTTCAACCATAATAAGTAATTTTACCAGAATGATAGATATCATGCATTTGTTTATATATTCCAAGTTGTTTTCCAGTATCCCAACTTAATTTCCACTGACATAAGATAACATGTAATCAAATGTCCCTTACCTATCATACGATTTTAATTATGTTTCATAGTTTTTCAATTTTTTTTCAAAAACGTTGTGGATAAACGCTCCGTTATTCTATATGTTAAATTTTATTTTTGTAGTTAACTGACGTTCTTTCGTTCTATGTATACTCCCTCTGTCTATTGGTTTTTATTCTTTGTGCAAAACATATTTTTGATCAGCATAATTTTCAGAAATATCAAAAAATGTGTTTGTCAGAATTTAGTTCTCAATGAAAATTGAGGATTGAGACAACAACGTCCGCTATATTTTAATTTCTTAATAAAAGGATTTCCAATTTATTATAAAATGTATAGATAAAATTGATCCCTGTGTAAGTTAACCATACCCCAACATCAAAGATATTATAACATATATATTGAGCAGTTTTAAAAAAAATTATTCTTACCTCTTAAAATATTGAGGTCATTTCTTAGTTGAACAAGTCAAGATGAGAACGCTACCTGACTTCAAAAACATTGAGGCGATTATCTCAGATGGTGCCATTAAAACAAAATACATATATGGTTTGGCGATATCTGGCCACAGCTTTTATTCATAATATGATAGATTCATATGATATAAAATATATATATATAGAGATAGATAGATAGACCATAGATGTATATGTATATGTAGATAGATAAATGGTCGGTTACCCGAAGATAATATGGCAACCAGATAAATAGATAGATAGATATATAACATGTAACAATATACTTTATATTCAGGTTGCACTATAGTAAAAAATTCTTCTTCTTTTTCTCCTTCTTCTTCTATATGAAAATGTAAAGGTGCACCATGGGATACACTGGTACTTTAAATTTAGAAAACACCGTGGGATACACAAGTGTAGTATGTATTATCCAAAAACCTAAAATTTCATAGTTAACATTAAGATTCTATGCAGCGCATTCTGCCACATTGACGGAGGAAAACAGAGACTCTGTCAACCGCCATAAAAGGGGCACTTCGCTGCAAAGCTGTGAACCAGATCTGAGATAACTACAGATAGATAGATAGATATTTAATTTAAACTACAGATAGATAGATAGATATTTACTTTAAACTTCAGATAGATATATAGATATTTAATTTAAACTACAGATGGATAGATATTTAATTTAAAGTACAACTGGCACATTTATATGTTAAATACTAGTACTCTAGATGATATTTTGTAAACAACTGTTCAAAAACATATTTACCTACACAGATCAAAATACTAAACAAAACTACACCAAACCATAAGATAGTTGATCGTATTTGTATATCATAAAATATAGTATATTATAGTATATCAACAAATTTTATTCAAGATGTTTAACAATTCATTTCAAAGCATGTTAAGGTGACAAGTAAAAAAAAATCCAGTTGAAAAATTTCTGGTCTGATCGAAAATCATAATATTTTATGTAGCAGCCCTGACAGCTAATTATAAAGGCAATAATATAGTTGTATATTATATAGCAGCACCAGTCCATGTTTTGCATTGGTCAAATTTGAGACCATCCTTACTTAAGAATGATGAACCGCATAATCCATCTGATCATGTTCTTCATCTCATTGTGCAAAAACCCACTCTGGACCTACCTGTGTCATTACCTGCTACATGCATGTTATATTAAAAAATATGGTGGATCCTCATTGTTTCATTGTTCTGAGTTAACTTTTAACATACTTGACAAATATGCCACCACAAAGATTCATTTCCGTGCCTAGACCCAAGTCAACCCCATCTGGAGGATGTCAGTCTGCTACAAAAACATACTTACTATTGAGGATTCTACTATCCAAACATCAAAGCTAATAGGATCTCCTATAATTCTTGTAAGGCAAATAGCTACATGGAAGTATATGTTACATAGTAAACCAGTACAATTTAAAGCATAATTAATCGAGGAAATTAATAATTCTTCTGTAAAACCCTGTATTAAGTTGTCAGCATTGGATCTCCAACCCTTAACTAATTCTCCAAAAACAATTGAAAAGACAGCTTCAAATACACTGAATTAATTCCAAGTTTAACCAACACAAGATAAGGAAATATTTTCTAGACTTCAGCATGACTAGGTTATGGTAAATGAAAAATTTGTACCAGATCAGTGATAATGAATGTCATACTAAACTCTGATATATATGAACTAAAATAAAAGTTCATACAAGGCTAACATAGGCCAGAGGCTCCAGACTTGGAACAGGTACTAAAATGCGGAGGGGTTAAACAAGTCTTTTTTTAAAATCTCAACCAAATGAATTAGAAACAAACACACAACAATACGCACAGTAAAAATGACACAGTTTAAAAATTCGGAGTCTAATATCAGAATAGGTAACAAAACAAACAAACAAAAAACTAAAAATGACGATATTACATAAATTAACAACGGACTACTATTAGTTACCGACATACCAGCTGCAGACCTAAATTTAACTGTTCGAAAGACTGTCTTCATTATATGAAAGATCTAGTACCATCCCTTCATTGGGGGTTTGGTATCATATCATCATAAAATATATTAGAGGAACATAACCCGTATCATACCCGCAACTGGTATAAAAATAAAGGAGTTTTAGTCCGATGAAAAGAAGCCAAAATATGCCATTTTTTATGCAGGCAACAGTATCCCTTCTTTATATAAGTTTGCTTTAATGTTTTGTTAGCTTTTGAGGTAAATGCTGACATTTGTACGTTGTAAAGTATATTACCATAAAAGATTGGGTGGAATACCTGAATGTGTAAGATGTCTATGTAGAAGTGAAATTCTTATAATGTAAACTGCCCATAAATACAAGGCAAGAATAACTGGATCAACTCAGGCAAATGCAAATGTAAAAGAAAACTATGAGGACCTGTATACTAGAGTCTAAATTCATGTAAGAAGAAACAAACATTTAGTATAACAACAGCAACCACTCTCTCTCTCTCTCTCTTTTCTTGGGTTTGAACCAGGTTGCTCAAATGAAAACTTATTTCCATTAGAGGTCTAGGTGACTTGAAACTTGAATTATCATAAAAAGGTCTAGAGTATGCAAAGTTAACATGGTAAAAGTCTCCTGTTAGGACATCCAGCAAGTTATAAAGGATGACCTGTGATACACAAAAAAAAAAAACACAACCAAGCTGCGTAACATCATCTAGGTACCCTCATAATGAAAAGCATAACATTTCAAATTAGTTCCAGCGGTCATACTAACTGAAGTTCAACCGTACTAAAATTTTCATTAATAAATATATATCAACCATAATTTCGAATCAACTGTAGCCCAGCAACCAGTAGAGTCAATGGAAATGCAAATGAAAAGTTCCTCATAATGCTTCCAGCCTAAATTAACAAACTTGGCACCTAAACGTACAGCGTAGGATACCAATATTTTGAGCAACTCCTAGATTCTCCCAGGATGAAGATTACAATACATTCTAGTATATATATATAAATTAAAGCTGTTGTCGACACCTATATACTAAAGATTTTTAACTGGTTTGGAGCAGACTGCAAGACAAGCTGTAAATAATTACCTAATTGTATTAGTTTTTGCTAATATTACATGTACACACATGTATATTTCCGCTTATCTGCATCTGACAAATTGCACAAAACTCTGTAATAGTCTCATTTTAAAAGTTGTAAAAATAATGAAAATGTCCCACACAGCTGGAATGGGCTTTGTTCATTGTTGAAGGCCGTACGGTGACCTATAGTTGTTAATGTGTGTGTCATTTTGGTCTTTTGTGGATAGTTGTCTCATTGGCAATCATACCACATCTTCTTTTTATATATGAGACTGGTTGGTAGGGTTTGGGCAAACAGAAATATTTGCAGTCTGTCCTAAAATAGTGATCAATAAAAATACACTTCTATAAGTTTTGTCCTTTATAATTGTGGTACTTTATTGCAACATCTGTATTCATGCAGTACATCATATCTGATTTTAAGTATTCAGATTATTAATCAAGACAAATAATATTATATCAATCGATAGCGTTCTCCATTCCAAATCATATGATAATATACAAAACAACATTTAAAAGTTTCACATATAATACATTTATATAATAATATATAATTGTAACCTCATATTTAAGAATTGTTTTTTATTCTAACACATGATGCGGCATCCCATATAAATTTGTAAAAATAACACATTCAGCAATATTTTGTGGATTTGAGTTTAGAAACTGAGATATAATCATTACACAAATCTTTTAAATCTAAACCATAAGATAAGAAAAAAAGTTGCCTTAATCTTTATACGTATGTTTGTTATATGTTAGAATGTCATGTACATGAGGGGGTTTAACTTAAAAGTAATATACTGCTTTTAATTAGTAAATCTGACGATTACCTGATAAATTATCAACTGGAACATACTAATGCAGAGCTCTAGGGGTTTGCATAAATAACGTCTGATGATGATCCAATGTACAAATATATGTGACATAAAGAAGTTCAGTTAGTGGCGTGATGAGTCGTGAATCCAGTCCAGTCTGGTGACCCATCTATCAAAACGGTTGTGTCATTGTTGTCTATGTCTCTAGTCTAACTGTTACAACCCTTGGCAGCCTTCTGTGGTCGAGCCAGGTCGCACTCTTCACTTTCTAACTGATCTTCCCAACATTGTGCTACAACTCAACAAAAAGTAAATATTAGTTCCACCATGCTACATAGCATTGACATTACAAAATCAAATGACTGTACAAAGAAACAATAACAATAAAAATATTACGTATACTCTTAGTTGGGTCGATGATGTTACAATAATGTAAAAAGAACAATAATTCAAAATTAGTATATATTTAATTTAAAACATTAATAATTAGTAAAATCAAAGATATTTTTACATTATGGAATGTTCAATTAGATGATGAAAATTCAAAACATTTTATGCTTTTGGGAGATAGCAGTGGTCAATCGAACCAAACTTTACATGTAAATCTCTTTTTTATTTTGACAAAATGGTCATTGTGGAAAATAAGAAACAAAATCAAATATGATGGGATAAAAATGTCCTCTACATATATTTTGAATCTTTGGAAATCATACATGATAACACATCTGAAATATGTACCCTGTTACTTATCGAATAATACATTAGACAAAGAGAAAATAAACACATTAATTAATTTTATACTATAAGTACATACCTCGCAGGAGGTAACAGTCACGATGTTATGTGGTCTGGTTTTTTTTATATCTCTTTAATTTATATTGATTACGGTAATCCATGGTTTAAAGATGCACTCGATTATGTTATAATGTTATGTGAATCTGGTTTATAGGTGCACTCCTTTATGTTATAATGTTATATTATTTATAACTAGTATTACATTCTAGAAAGATATTTCTTTTTTCACTCATTGTCATATAAAAGAATATAAGTATTATTACATGTATACTATTTTTTTCTGATAATACAGTGCACTTTTTCAGCCTTCTGCTTCCCGGACAGTTTGGTTTAAATGTAAACGGGAATCCACAGTTTGCATCCTGGGCAACTGAGGAAATTGTAAACAGGAAATATTTGGAATAAACAAATATCAATTTAAAAAAAAAAAATTAAAAAAAATTAGTATATATACATGATATATATTTATTAATTCTGAAATCCATATATAGTCAGTTGATAGTAACATAGTGTAATATTTGTATATAGTTAAGTTATTACAATATTTATTCAAGCTGTGGCCTGTTGATGACATTATGGCTAAATTCTTGATTTATCTGAACTATTCATACCATATCGACCTAGTCTAGCCTAGAGAGTAGTAGCAACTATACAGGTCACTGTGATGACTAATGTTGACAGACAATAACAATCAAAGCCAAGGAGTAAACAAAGACTCACAAAATCAAAGGACATTTACATCAACAGTTATAAATAATGATTAAGAAACAACACGAACTCCACTAAAAACCGGGAGTGAAATCAGGTGCTCCGGAAGGGTAAGCATTTCCTGCACCGTATACGGCACCCGTCGTGTTATTTCTTTGTTCAGTTCGGTAATGATGGAACTCGACACTCTGACAGTTTTTAGTACACAAGTGTGTAGGTACACGCAAAATTTATAGCAGGATATATACAGATTATGATATATGTTTGCTTAAATCCACCAGCAAGCTAACATTTAGAAATAACTTCTTTTGACAACTGCTTCTAAACTCCGAGTATGGTTTCTGTGCAAAATTTCCAAGATTTTTGTTATTTGTATCGAAAGTTAAACTTCCGGTTACGAACCTGGGTCTTTCGCCCCAAAGAGTACGTCCCTTTTACGTTCATATCCTTTCATGGAATATTTGCTGTATATGTGCTATGAAAGATCTAGATACACAATTACCGAATTATACCCATTTAAGGAAAATTTACTTTTAAATTCGGGAGTTCATCAGATAACGCCTGCCCCACAACATTAAAACATTAAAGACACGTTACTAACCTGGATGATCTGTTACAGCGCAAATACAATTTGTTAGGCTTACCCATAGGCACTAGACGATCTGTCAACACTCAATTTCAATAGTATTTTAAGATATGAGAAAAAAGTAATATAAAAAAAACAATTAAAAAAAATTAAACTCGTCGTCATTGATATATATATATATATATTTGCGAAAACAAATTTACAGATCTAACATTGTTGGGTTGATGTTTAGAAGAGTTGTATATATATGACATTACCTGAAGATCTGTGGAAGCAGTGAAAGTACTAGTAAAAAAGTGATGCATTGAAACCGTTTTTATCTTTTAATAATTTTCTTATATGTTACCAGCATACGGACTTTACTTAACTTTTTCTTATATATACATGTCACTGACTCAGACGTACTTATTACATTATGTACACAGCCATGTATCACCATCATTGATGGCGATCCGATGGATACATCTGTTGTAGGGTTGTCACTGACTCAGACGTACTTATGAATATAATTATTTTCTGTGACTGTATCTTACATTAATTTGTAGGATCCTTTACTATAGATAATTTAGCTGATCTGTAACAATAACATCTTCATGCCTTATATATCATGTACTGTAGTACGCCGCTAGATTAAAACTGACGTGGAAAGGTAACACATGCCCACCGAAAGCTCTTTTTTTGAGAGCCCAGGTGGTCGTGTGGTCTAGCGGGACGGCTGCAGTGCAGGCGATTTGGTGTCACGATATCACAGTAGCATGGGTTCGAATCCCGGCGAGGGAAGAACCAAAAATTTGCGAAAGCAAATTTACAGATCTAACATTGTTGGGTTGATGTTTAGACGAGTTGTATATATATATATATATACAACTCGTATATATATATATATATATATATATACACACACACACACACGAATACATGCATCTAATTTGATGTAGACATACAATGACGAAATCATTATTATAATCTGCAAATATTAGGACACTATTGCATCTAATTACTCATACATGTATTTGTAAAAATTTAATAATTATAAAAATGAAAACGAAAAATGGGACCAATTTCTTTCAATCTTTGCATGTGCTCTCCACGTGGCGATGAAATACGGTTAAAAGGTGACGATCGATAAAATGAATTCCTTCTAAGATTACTTCTAATAAATATTGGAAGCATGAGGCAGGTTATAACCATTCAATACTAACACCACTTTACCATTTCAATTTTACCGCTTACGAAATTTAAACAGCTTGCTTGCTGCGATGAAATTCTAAAAAGGACTAAATTACGTCACAGAATATAACGTCACTCATGTAAGGTAAATTTAAAACATGAAACGCAATCCGTCAGTGGCCCCAGCAATAACTGAACTTAAGTCTATTTACTTAAATTCCATTATGAATATTGAAATACAAATACATATACAGGTTTATATAAAAAAAAAAACCTCAAGAAATACAAAATATATTCGGGCCTTTGACATATTAATCTTGTGTTTGAAAGTCCTGTTTCAATTTAGTAACTTGTAAATAAAAAACGAGAATATTATTTTCAGATACCGTTATTTTTATGTTCACACTTAAATTTGGTTTCGAAGTTTTAAAAATGTACAATTAAAGAAAACAATATATTGGACAAGGGTTAAGCTGAATTCTCAAATAATGATCGGTGTATGTACTTACTGGTAGATGCATCAATTGTTTCCTTGGAAGATTGATGACAATAAAAATCATCCAGAATAATTTTTTTTAAATTGCAGATTGGTTGATTTTAGCAAATAAAGCCAAAACATTCAAGCAGTTGATGCTCCACGTCGGCATACTTTTATGCAATAGGCCAAATAGGAGAATATGTTTTATCCAAGCTATATATAACATCATCATAAAAGTGAAATATAGTATTTATTGACTCCTCGAAAATTTTTACCGATATATCATCTTTTGCTGGCTACTTTCATAGATAAATTGTTTTTTTCACACGAACTTTGTATGGCTTGTCCATCCAAATTGATACCATTTGATGTAATTGAATACAGTAAACAAATATCACCAGCTAATTAAAAGAAAAAAATCTCATAAAAATTTATCAAAATATTGCTTTGAAAGAACAAAGTAGAAAACACTCAAGCTTCATTTAAATACATATTTTTTTAAAAGCAGCAAAGGAATGTGTTGTACGTTAGACTACAATATTTGTGTCAGACAAGTAAGAGTTGTCCTTCTTTTTACTATGAGTTTCGTTTTATTTAACTTGAATCAAATTTCTATTGTATAAATAAAGTATGTATTTACGTGAATTTGAAAATTTCTTAATCAATCAAATTTATTGTGTTGAAATCATTTTATATTACGTAAAGCTTGATCTATCTTTTTCCATTTACTTACTCATTTTGTAACCCCGGAAATTTCTGGTTTAAGAATGTCTGCTCATCTCAATATCGTGTTGCTTTTTTTTTAGTTTTCTATGTTGTGTCATTTGTACTATTGTTTGTCTGTTTGTCTTTTTCATTTTTCGCCATGGAGTTGTCAGTTTATATTCGATTTATGAGTTTGACTGTCCCTCTGGTATCTTTCGTCCCTCTTTTATATGTCTGCAAATAAAGAAATCAAAAACTGTAGATAAATCTGCAATTATAAAGAAATCGATAATTCAAACAAGGTTTATTACAATTCCTATACGTGACCACACGTTGAACTTTCTCCTCTTCAATTTAAACAGCTTAATAAAAAAAATCTAATAATATTTATCGGGTTACGGTACGGTCACTATCACATAACCTAAAGCGTGTATAACCGACCTAAACTGATATTGCTAATAATGTGCATGGATATTGTACTACTCTCTCCTTTTATTGTATCTATAACAAGAGAAACTTTGTTTGTACACTGGCATGTTTGTTTGGAATTGTTTGCAGTGCATTGTTATCCAATCGTTTGATGTGGTTTAGGCTTTTTATTTTACTATTTGCAATGGACTACCGCTTTGAACTTTCCTCGGAGTTCAATGTTTTTGTTATTTTACTTTTTGCTGTAACTTTGGAGTTTTATATACCTTTAAAATTACTGACTAAATTAAGGTTGTTTTTTTTTTTAATTTTGGTGGCCAAAACCTGGTACAAATATTCTAGACGTTCCTGTGCTTTTTGGGTTTGATATCATGTGTAAGTAATGCAAAAAAAAGCTAAGTTAGAAAAAAAGCTTTAATATGGTGTACAATATGAAAAAAAGAATGGAAACGGAGTGTATTATGTACTGTAAACACAATATTGAAACCATAGTTCTGCTCATGTATTGGATGTAAATTTCCTTGAACATTACACAGATGTTACCCTTCCTTAGACAATAGTGTCTATATGCCGGTTTGTTTTGCTTTGTTGTTTTATACATTAAAGTGATTAAGATTATAACACAGTGTGGACTTTTGTGCTCCATTTTTATTTTTACATTTTTACCTATTGTGTCTTTTTGTTTTGGAACAAAACATAACGTTCTATGTGACTGTCATACAAGTGCGAGGTAAGCTAGATATAAAACCAGGTATCATACAGCATTTTCTAAATAAGGAAATGCAGTACCAAGTCAGGAATATGACTGTTGTTTTCCAGTGGTTTGATGTATTTGAGTTTTTTTTTTTTTTTTTTTTTTGCCATTTGAGAAAATGACTTTCCGCTTTGAATATTCCTTGAAGTTAGGTAATTTTGTTTATTTACTTTTCATTTTGCTCGTTTGACTATTTTGCACGTTGGATTTGAGTTGTTGGTGTTTATATCTTTATGGTGGTAAATCTAGGGGAAAACTGCAGAAATATTATTTAAATGTAAACAACGATAGATAATTTACCAATCGTGTTTCTACTTTGTTAACCATTGCATTTGTAATTAATTGATTTTTACTTTATCGAAAAAGTTAAGTCTGTATAAGGTATATAACGGCAACAATGGTATATCGCTGTTCGAAAATATGTACCATCATTGACAATTAATTTATTTTGTTTGACGTCCGACTCGTTTATTGTTTATCTTTTATCGTGCATTATGAAAAAAGATGTTAGCATAAGTGACGCGCTTGCCATTTAATACTTAGGCACTACATGTATTGTTGTCTGCTCTAAATGACGCTAGGTAACATTTTAGTTGACATTGTCATTGGTATTAGTTTATTTGCGATTTTTCATGCATTACGTAGATTTTTGTATTAAAGCAGTTGTTGAAGCAATTACAGGCGCAGGATGTTCTTCGCTGTTTTGAAGACCCACTATTGGCCTTGACTTGTTTTCTGTCCTTTGGTCAGGTTATTTCTTTTTGAGGCATTCCCCGTTTCCAATCTTAATTTTGTTCAACACTTTATAGATGTGTTTACTTTGATATATTATCTGATTTTACCCCCGAAAACATATTAAATATTTCTTCCAACTTTAAGCACTGAGTACTGTGTATCTTTCTCTTCGCCTATTTTAGTATCAGACAATGATAATTATATTTTGATTCTTTGGAGAAAAAACTAATATTAAAAATATCTATATTACTTCCTTGTAGAGATATATTTGGTTTTTATTACTGACAATGTTCATGGAATAGCAATTTGAAACAATGGTTAGAAGGTGTCTTAGCAATAAAACAGCTGGTTTATTAGTTTGTGAATTGTAGAAAATTGTCATAACAATGTTTCATTTTTACATAATAATTGATTACAGCAATGACATTTGAAGGTAACTTGAACAACTCAATATTTTCTGCTAGTTCATGTACACTCATAGTGATAATATTTAAATGTCTAGTCATTAATTCGATCATTTATTGTTCAACATTACCTGAAACATTCAACTTCGTTTGATTTATCTTTTAATATTGAGGAAGATTTTGGAAAATGTTTTACTGTTTAAAAAGATTTGATTTGATTTTTGGTGTTTGAACGCCACTTTTAAGCACCGCATTTAGGCGGCCAATGTTATTGATGGAGGAAGCCGTAGTACCCGAACAAAACCATCGACATTCGATAGAAACACTGACAATCCTAGTCAATTAAGATCGGAGTCGAATGCACCTGCATGAGTGCGGCTCGAACTCACAACCTCAGTGTTGACTGGCTAGTGGTTACAGTAATAACTACTTAGTCCACTCGGTCACCGAGGCCCCCTGTTTAAAAAGAGACTGATTTTGATTGGTTAGTTTTAAATTATCGGACGGATGAACTGCATAAAAACAGGATGAAGATTTTTCCTTTAAACCAAATAACCAGTTGTTGAGATTGGGCAAATTCTCATAAAGAGTACACATCGGTTTATTATACTGCCCATGTGTTTATTTCTTCAATATATAGGTAAACAAAACGGTCGCTGAACTTTACAATCTTTAGCGTAATTTTTCGTACATAATACATGTTTTTTTTCTAAAATGTCCTGTGCCAAAACAGTAATATGGCAGTTAGTATGAATTCGTTTCTATGTATATTCAGGTTTGTATTTGTTGCACTTCTGTGTTCCTGTTGTTCCTTCGTTTTCCTCGTATAGTTGATGCAAATCCCTCGATTTTAAATTATGACCCGGGTTTGTTTTCTCTCAGTCGATTTATGAATTTTGAACAACGGTGTATTACTGTTGCCTTACTTTGTCCATCTTTCTCTTCAATCATTTTCGCAATCTTGAACCTTTGAATTTTAAAGAAGAGAATTTAACATATGCGGGTACAACTTTGATTTTTTTTCTACCATTCAAAATATCCATTGTTTCACTTTCATCTTTCACGACAAGTGGTGTCTCTTACAGACATAAAAGATTATAAATGTTGAACACAGTCGTTGCCTTTTTAACCCTAATTTTTTGGAGCTAGATTGTATTCTGTCAAAATATTTAAAGAGCAGATGCATAGATTTTTTTATCGTATTTATTTTATGTACCTTGTTTTCTACATGTATCTATCTCCAGCGTGAGTGAACTGCTAAAAACCTTCAAATTTGTACAGTTAAGGGTTATGTACCCTTGTGTTGATTCGATGCTAAACATATTGAAATTTTACAGAAAATCCACAGCCTTTTTCCCTTGACTCTCATATTTGGCAGATTATTGCATGCAGTTACAGCAATGATTTCCTTTAAAAAAGGTAGACAAATTGAATAATGGTTAAAACAAGTATAAATTTTGACCAAAGCAAGTACACTTGACTTTAGTGACTCAGTTTATTTTTAGAATTTAAAGGTTGTTTATAACTTTTTGGTAAACAATAAACTCTAGCACATCATAGAAAAACAAGTGAGTAATCTATGTTTAAAATTTTATTATAAACAATAAACTCTAGCACATCATAGAAAAACAAGTGAGTAATCTATGTTTAAAATTTTATAACAAAAATATCTGTATTAAAGTCTGTGAAATGTTTACAAAAATCTTGGTTTTATTTGCCCCAAAATTTCCTTTTTTCTATTAAAAGCAATGAAACAATAAATAATAATGCTTTGCACGAAGTTTCCCCATGGGATATGTACAAAATGGTCCATCTCTATTATTCATTGTCTTTGCTGTTCTGATACTATTGAAGTTTGAAACTTTCGTAATTCACATGGCTACAGAAGGGGTTCAGTTAAAATCAGTGTTGTAATTAAGATGTGGAGTAGTGTCAACACGCATACATCTTGGTTAGTGTGTCAAAAATGTTCCACAGACAGGAAATAAAATTGAGAATGGAAATGGGGAATGTGTCAAAGAGACAACAACCCGACCATAGATCTAGAGCAGACAACAGCAGAAGGTCATAAACAGGTCTTCAATGCAGCGATAAATTCCCGCACCCGGAGGCGTCCTTCAGCTGGCCCCTAAACAATTATATATACTAGTTCAGTGATAATGAACGCCATACTAAACTCCAAATGGAGCACAAGAAACTAAAATTGAAAATAATACAAGACTAACAAAGGCCAGAGGCTCCTGACTTGGGACAGGCGCAAAAATGCGGCGGGGTTAAACATGTTTATGAGATCGTCCCCCTCCCCTATACCTCTACCCAATGTAGAAAAGTAAAGGCATAACAATACGCACATTAAAATGCAGTTCAAGCGAAGTCCAAGTCTGATGTCAGAAGATGTAACCAAAGAAAATAAACAAAATGACAACAATACATAAATAACATCAGACTACTAGCAGTTAACTGACATGAAAACTGTCATTTGTGTGCTTTATAAAGAATATTTCCATAAAATATTGGATGTGAAATGCCTGAACGTATAAGAAGTCTGCATGTTGAGCTATATTTACGAATGATGTCCTTATACCGATGATAAAATTTAGTAAATGTTTTGACTAGTTTGTGATATTGAAAACCCTGGTGTAATAATTTTTCAGTAATACATAAATTTCTCTTGTTATAATCTAAAACATTGTTACATACACGAGCGAATCGTACAAGTTGAGATATATAAACACTGTAAGATGGTGACAAGGGAACGTCACCATCTAAAAATGGATAATTAACAATAGGAAATGAAAAATCATCTTTTTTACCATAAATTTTAGTATTAAGCTTTCCGTTATTGATATAGATATCAAGATCGAGGAAAGGGCAGTGGTCATTGTTAGTATTAGTAAGTTCAACAGAATAAATTTCTTTAGTATACATACTGAAGTCGTCATTATTGAGAACCAAAATATCATCCAAATATCTAAAAGTATTATTAAATTTGTGTACCAGATGTTGTTTCGATAGGTCTTTGCTGATTTTTGTCATAAATTGTAACTCATAGCAATACAAAACAGTTCCGCAATAAGTTGTGCACAGTTAGTCCCCATTGGAATTCCGATAACCTGATGATATACGGAATCTCCAAAGCGAACAAAAATGTTAACTAATTAAAATTCAAGGGCAGATATAGTATCAAAGCATGTCAAATTGACATAGTTTTTTTGTTTATTGCTACTAAAAATGACCAAAAAGAGTTTGATCATATATATTCACATTCTGACTTTTTAAATGCCCATTTAATTAGTTGTGTGATTTTTTTCTTAATGAGAATGTGATGCAATGTGGTATATAGGCTAGAAAAATCAAAACTTTACAAGTTCGGATGTCTGGAGATATGTTGATCCGGGATATGTAGTGGCAGGAATTAATGAGTACTGAAAATAATCCAGTCTGGCCCTTTGATGTTATTATACACGCAACCAATGGCTCTGGTGCTTTAGTTATTGAGCACGTGGTGAACAAAGACTTCAACGACATGAATTTTTATAGAACATGATAACTGTTCCTGGCTCTTCTATGTTCTAGTGGTTCCCAACCTAGTTAAGTCTAAGTCATTTTGGATACGCAACCAGGTTCCCTCGAGAAGAAGTCCCCCATTGCAAATCTGGCAGTCTGGCGTAGTACGTTTTCGAGTTGTTGGATTTGCTGATGCTGGTAGTGATCCATGACAGCACTAGCATACTTGCGGACAGGCCTAACTTAAGTTGTGTTGACATTTTACTTCCTAAGGACAACTCCGGAGGTTCATACGCAGGAATCCAATAGATATTGATGTTTTTGCTGTGACCTGATTAATATACTCACGCATAGACAGGTCATTGCTGATGTATAAACCAATTTCCCCCTTTGACGCTTTCAGGGGTGTGGCCGTGCAGATAGTAAGTGCATATGTGTGTTTGCGTTTCATGCTGATATGGATGGTGGTACATTTATGAGGGTAGAATGCTATTTCCCAATTGTTTTCCCATTTTTCTAGTTTATCTGGGTCGTCTTGCAGCTTGGTGGAATCGTTAGCGAATTGAATAGGACGATACAACAGGTAGTCATCAGCAAACTTTTACGCTTGAGTTTACAGATTCTGGGAGGTCGCTAATATAAACCAGAAAGAGCAGGGGTCCCATTACTGTACACCGTGGCACACCAGTAACTACCTCTTCTTCGTCTGAAGTTGTTTCCTCCACTACACAGGTAAAATAGCTACGGACGTTTTACGTCCGTAAAAAATCCGTAATACGTCCGTATTATACGGCACGTCTACGGACGAATAGTACCACGGACGCAAAACGTCCGTTGCTTCCCATCCGTAAAACATCTGTAAAACGTCCGTAATATGGATATTTAGTATCTTTCCATTCTTTTAACTGTAAAACATGAATTCAGCAGCAGACGAGCGTCCATGGATGAGTTGCGTCATAGTGTAAAAAACGGCAACGGTGATTTTTCCGGGTTTTCGTATTCCACTTGTCAAGCTTTCGAGAATACATTTACGATCATTTACGCACGGGGGGGGGGGGGGGGGGGGGGGTAACTTCAATATTTTTTTGGTAGGGGTGAGCCATTTTTGCCTAAAAAAAAACATACCCATTTTAATATAACATTCACTGAAATTCAGTACCTATAGTTATATAAATATTTAAGAAAGAATGACCTATACTTATATACAATATTTAAAATATGACGTCAAAACGTTATCGAAGATCAAATCAGGAGACAATTTCCGGGGTTCTTTTGGAAACTTATTTGAGAGGGGGGAACTTTCAAATGAATTGATTTAATCTAATATAATAATTGACCATAAATAATGTAAGATTCTCCATAGCATATTTATATATGATATGTAGATCATACCCCAAATCAATATACAGTTATCAAACGTAAATGCATTTAAATATAGAATGTCATTAAAAATGAGGGTCATTCTTATATATAAAATCTCGCAAAATTATGACCCATATTTTTGGTACATCCCCGTATACCCAATAATAGGAAGTTACCCCCCCCCCCCCCCCGTGCATTTACGGTATATGATTGAGAGTTAGTCCGGAACCCGGTCTGGAATCAAGAATGGGGATTTAAGTATTGAAAAAAAATACAAAAAAGTTCAGAAGTGGTACACTGAGTATTTTAAAATAGGCCTCTGTTATAAACAAGGATTTGTCTACAAATCAGTCACGGCGGCTTTCTTCTTCTTCTTCTTCTTTAATCTAGCGTCGTACTACAGTACATGATATATAAGCCATGGAGATGTTATTGTTACAAATTAATGCAAGATACAGTCACAGAAAATAATTATATGTATAAGAACGTCTAAGTCAGTGACAACTCTACAGCAGATTTATCCATCGGATCACCAGCAATGATGGTGATACATGGCTGTGTATATATATATATACAATCTTTATGAATTTGGTATGATCAATATATATGTCTGTATGTTTGTCATGTTTGTGTATAACCAATGTGTATTGTCTTGGTATCAATCCTATGATTTTGGATTTCAAACCAATAACTGACTTACTTACTATACACATCCTAGCTTAAATCAGAGAAGAATTAAAGTCTTGGACACTTATTATGGGCGGGGAGGAAATGGGGGGGGGGGGGGGTCACTTATGTATTCATTTAAGTGCAATCAAAATTTTACCAATCGGACAGACCTTCAGTTAAAAATTCGTGTCAAGCTCTTTTGTAATCATGATTATTAGGAAACATCTTATAAGTGTTCCTATTGTCTCCTTGATTTACTCGATACAATTAAGATTCTAATAATAGCCAGTGCTACATTATCAGCCTGATAGATCCTTGAAATGGCTAAATTTTGGACTTGATCATCAATTGTTCCAAGGTGAAACAATATATTTTGTTTTATAATTCTCCTCCTATATTCAACGTAAAGATCACAAGATCTTGTGAACGACATCAAAAGTTCAATGTGGAATAAACAAAACTTTATTAACATAGTTTTTTCACTGCCCCCTCCTCCCCCCCCCCCCCCCCCCACCTTCTTTACTTAATTTTGGAAAAAAATGATTGAATATACATGTAAAATTGATGTGGGATAAGCAAAACTTGCAGCAATGTTTACCCATCCACCACACCCCTAAACTATTTGATTTTTTTTTTATCCTACATTGATCTTTTGGTGTCATCAGTGTGTCCCTTATGTTATCATGTTTTTCAATATGTCGATTCAAATCACAATTGTACTTACTATTTAAAATTTGCAATTGAGATGTAGGTTGCCAAATTTTGAGAAGCCACGGGAAGTTCCGAACTGTTCACTAGTACATGGCATGACTAGTGAGGCCTGTTTTTTTAACAGTCAGTGCCCCCCATCCCCTTTATAAAAATTTCTGGATCAGTCAGTTTATGTTTAATGGTAAGTTTAAAGGGGTCTTTAAATATTGATATTTTTATCTTTTATTCTCTGTCTTATCTCGTTTGATTGGATTTTTTGTTATAAATTAATGTAATTGGTATCCTCTTTCCAAGTTCATCGTTAACAATAGACCTACAGCAAAAGGCCCTGTACTGTAATTTTCTGTCTTGCCTAAAAATACTTTAAATAGTACCCCTTTCTTCCCATAGTACTGATTTCATAAATGCTTGCTTGCAATCTAATTAAAAACCAATCTCTCATCGCTCCTGTTTCTGATATGTCGCGCGACATATCAGAAACAGGAGCGATGAGAGATCGGTTTTTTAATTAGATTGGCTTGCTTGAAACACAAATAAAATAGAAGCAGGTAATTTGCTCTAATTCCACACCAAAGGAGGATAAATGTATAACATTTTAATGTTGCCGGCATTTTTCTACATACATTGATTCTGAGACCTCTTTAACATATACATTCTAACTATAAGGGCTTTAATATATTAAAGGGCGGGTATAAGGGACGAAGTAACACCAAGTGACTATTGCATTGGTTGTTGTGATTAAAACACGATAAGAGTGTTTCCTTCCCCCTGCATCTTATGATCCTCATTTTATGATCCTCATTGAACAGTAGAAACTACTTCAGCAGTTCAGACATTAAACAATCTGAAACTTTTCAGGTACTTTCTATATGCTCATGTGCAATTTCTTGTTAGCATAGTTTTGTACTTGGACAGATAATCAGAATGATCAACAATCAAGTATATTAGACAACAGTCAGGTCTATTGCCATTGGTGAAACCTGGTATGAGGTAATTTTAATTTAGCCTTGTACAATATATACATAGACTACAGTCATTTTTCCTCAAGCATTGCACATATTAGGTTAAATGTTAGATATTTTATTTTGTTTTAACTGCATTCATGGCAATTATTTAACCATCCATCATTAGCATGATTAGTTGGTTGTTTGATAGACACCAAGCAGGGGCGGATCCACGTGGGCGGATCCAGCCATTTTAAAAAGAGGGGGGGGGGGGGGGTTCCAACTATATGTCCCAATTCAAATGCATTGATCAGCCCCCCAAAAAAGGGGGGGTTCCAACCCCCGGACCCCCTGGTTCTGCCACTGCCAAGCACTCTTTGTATTTATAATTCAACTTAATTGTAATTACAACCTTTAGAAAAAAATATATATAGAAAGATTTTTTTCAATTAGGTCAAATAAAATAATATCTGTGTTCATGCTATTCAGCTATTACATCTTTGAAAAAATAGGATAGGAAGGGATTTTTTTTATTTTACATTTTACATATTTTTCATTGACTCTTTGGGCTGATGGGAGAGAAATTCTGACATTAACAGTGCTTATTGATAATCAGTACGCTATTTCTAGGCTTAAAATATAGGGTAGTTGCGAATGGATGTTCATAATGAACAAAAGTTAATTATTTTAATAATAAAAAATTATATTAGTACATGCATGTTATGTATGTTAGATGGAACCTGTATTTAAAGACCACCTGTCTTATCATTTTGCTTTCATTTTTGATATTTTTAAACAGCACTTACAGCTGTATAAGCTGAATCTTTTTTTATAGATACAGATAGGTTACTGACTGATGAGCATCATTTGCTCAAAGTAATAAAGAATTGAATTGTATGTACTCATATTATGCAAATATTTAAAGTTATAGCCTTGAAGCAGAGATTCACTATACATATGTATGTCTGGCATGCAGAATGTTAAAAGCAAGTTAAGAATTTTACTTTATACATGTATAAGCAGTCATGCGTATATCATGCATGGTACTTTTACATCTTTGAATATGATACAGCCGTAATACTGATGTTGTAGAAACGTCCGTAATACGTATGTTTAAGATACGTCCGTGAAACGGACAATCCGTTTTACGTCAGTTTTTACACGTACGTTTTACGGATGTATTTTTACAGACGTTTTACGGACGTAACCGTTTCATCCGTAATACATCCGTATTACGGATGTTTTACGGACGTTTATTACCACGGCCGTGAAACGTCCGTAGCTATTTTACCTGTGTAGTCGATTGTTTGACTTTATTGCTTGAAATGTTGTATGGACACCTATTTGACTATTGGTATAAATTTATGACCCCTAGATTTCATTTTAGTTTTATGGATCGTGTGGCTATTTCAAACAGATAACGGTACAGTTTATAAGCATATCAGCAATATTTAAACTTTTTCTAAATATTAAACTAATAAAAGAACTGTATGTGAATTGATGTATATTAAACATTTATTTTAGAAAGAAGGTAAATTTCTAAAAAGAGTACAAGTATCCGTACAAGTATATCCCAAAACGCATTATATCGGATAGACTAAAAATGATCAGGAGAAAGTGCTCTGGGTCATCGTATGATTGCTGACTTGAATTACCATACATGTAATTTATATTAAAGGTATGCACATCTTTCCAATTACAAAAGGGACAATGTAAGATCAAAGAAACAAACCTTAATCCGATCCGCTTATTTCATATCATTTTCTGTAATCCTATAGTATTAGTAGTTTATGATACATTTATCAAAACAATAAGATGAAGCCATTGAAATAATAATACACTATACATTAATAAAATATTTTCCCATGATAACAATGATCTTCTTCATATAAACGAAAAAAACAATAAACTTATAAGACACGCAACTATATTTCGCCCCAAAAGCGTATTTATACAGATGATCTTCTCAGTATTGAATTTTATGAATGACATATTTTATTGTACTTCATTCTCAGACTGGTTTTTGGATTTTAAATAATAATATTGAGTCTATTGAGATACTTAACATTTATAATGTAATTTAAAGGCAACAAGAGTGTCCCACTCCAAAAATTTGATACACTATGAATTCAATCTTTAACACGACTGGTTGTAAGTAACACTCACGTCCGTATCAAATAAAAATCTGAGAGTCCTTGATTGGCACAACAGACAACATTCTGTTATTTAATCATCTTAAATGAAGTACATTTCGTAATCCTGTTACAGACTATAGGATGTAACATGGACCATATGTTTTATCCAGAAGACAAGTTTTGACTATTACTGGGATTCAGACAAATCAAAACGAATTACCAACTATCTACCAAAGCGGAAAAGTGACGGCAAAAGGCAATGAATTATATCAAAAAAGAGCAATTTATTTACAAAACTAATGAATAGTGTTCGATTTTCACAAGAATGGGATATTAGTTGTATTTGAAAATATTACAGAAATGAACCATTTGTATACAGACTGAACATTGCTATAAATTTGAAACCTTGACGTGAAGTCTTTGCAACATAGACAGTTACTGACATGAGAAAACAATGAAATATTATGTCTAATTCATATTTTTTAAGTTCTAAACAATGAATACGCTTTTAATGGTCTTACTGTGGTCAAAACACTGCCACCAAGGGGAAAAGTGCGATATAAGTTGTCCACAAAAGGATATATCAATTGTCATGTCCATTATCTGAGTTTATCCGGACAGGTATTTCCGTACTTTTGACGAATCGTATTGGATTTTGGCAAGAATATATCTAGGAATTAAGTTAATACGACAAAATCTTTTCAATATGTTTTAATGTGTTTTCGGAAAGAACTAGACAGCGTTAATTGCCAAGATGTAAATTATAGCTGAATTGCGTTAAATGAATAATAAGTTAGCTTTAAAAAGGAAATAATGGACTCTGATGAAAATAACCTAGGATTATACAATCTTGTTCAGAATGTGTGGGAATATTACAAATATCGTTTGCTGCATCTGTCGTTGGCTCCTGGCGAAAAGCTGAAGAGTTCTATTGATGATGACGTCTTTGGTGAGTTTATTTTTTATAGAACTTATTATAAAAACACCGATAATGTAAATGTTTGCTCTTTCATCTAGAAAAGTCTAGGTTTAGTATTTAGAAGGTCAAACCAAGCTAAACTGCTTTCGTACGCACTGTCAACGTACAATTTTTCGTGGTCGTCGATTCAACCTAATTCGTTTCACAGATGATAGACTACAGTACTGTCCCCTTTTCACGAATGTGACGTGACCAGCCAAGTAAAACGTGACAATGGATTTTTACTAACATTAGCAACACGACTGGTACCATATGTGAAGCAGGATATGCTTACCCTTCCGGACAACCCGCATTTTTTTTTTTTTTGCAGCGTTCTTAATGCTTAGTCTTTAGTCATCCTTGTTGTGTTTCGTGTACTATTTTTGTCTGTTGATCTTTTTCAATTTTAGCTACGGCGTTGTCGGTTCATTTTCATTGGATAGTTTGAATGACCCTCTTGTATCTTTTGCCTCTCTTTTAACGTGTTATACTGAAATGGATTTGATGAATCAAGTATAATGAAAATTGTTGATAATAAACGGATATTTATTAGAGTATCTTTAAACAGCTGAGCTGTTTATGAGCGCTTTATTTGTTCAGTTATAAACAATCTGAAATGTACAGATGCATTAATGCCAAAGACTTACAACAGTTGTCTCTGAATTATACAAAATCGGATAAATTCTGATGAAACATTTCTAATTCTTTTGAAAACATATTTTCGAAAATTAACGATGTTTGATTATAAATAACTTTTATGATCAAACGAGGATTGAGTATATAAAAAAAGTATGTATCTTATATAAACAGGTAATGTTTAACGATTGATACCTTTACAACCAGATCATGTGTTTCTGAAATTCTTTTTAATAGCCTAGGATATTCATACATGTGTGGGATCAGCTAAATCAGAAATTTGAAATACGAGTAGGTGCATGCGATTATATGTCATCATTAGACCCTCTTATTCAACGTTTCGGATCAACAAACACCAAAACAATTAATGTTTATGAATCTATATAGGTTGCATTTCTGTAAATATTGACAATGCTATTTTCCAATTGGAACTCCTTTTACGGCTAAAACTGTACCACTTTTACTATGAAGTTTTGAAAAAAATCATATCCTGGAATTGAAAGTTCATATGCACTACAATTTTTTTCAAAGGTCAAACTATAAGGCTGTGAGGCATATTTTCAATTTTTGTATGCCCTGAACTTCTCAGAGTTTAAACTAACACTTAGCCCGACTGTAGGGTTACCACATATTTCAATATAAACAATGTACACATGTATATTAACTGGTAACATTCACAAGATATGTCTCTGTGAGATTGAGATGCAGCATAAGAGTGCATAACTGGGAACCAGTATGTAAACAAAGTTAATTTTCTATGAGTATTCGAGATCTCCCTAAAAGAGGCGTGGTTTGACAAACAGCTGTATTTACAAAGTGCAACCTATAAATGCATATGGACTCCCAATTATTTATCAAACATGACTTTTTTGTTGGTTGTGTTAGTGTCTCATTTATGTAATTTCCAAATCCTCACTTATTTATATGCATGTAAAGATAATTTTCAAGATCTGAAATAATGGCTAGATCCGTCTTCTCTCAGAGCAGAATAAAATTGATCGTTAAGCCATCAGGCTAAATGTGTTATGGGGCTATATTGACCTGCTACGTGTCGACAGATGTTATTTCCAAATCCATAGTGTTCGGAAAGACAAAAACGTTCATTATTATATTTTCTTATTTTTTTTAACGTAATTCACATCTGAAAAAAAAACTATAGTTTGCAAGACTTAAACTACAGTTTTAGTCGGGGTTTATGACGCAAAATCTAATATATTCAAATTGAACATGATAATAATTGTGTGTTCACGTTAGTTTCTAGTATACCCTGAAAACAATAATGGCAGTCAAAACTGCCGCGCGTCATAACACTTTGTAGAGCCTACCTAAATTTAACGTTAATTGGGTCCCTGAGACTATGAGCAAACAAAAATCAACTATTCAAATTCTGCAAGTTACTTCAAACGATCTTGTCCTTTGTTGATAATTTGATCAAAAGTTATTGCTAGGAAAATATCTTATTACATGAATTCAAAAGTCATATCGAATATTTGATAGACAAATTGTAGTAAAGTATATATATTTATAAATTATTTCAAACAGTTTTTTGGTTTTTTTTAGTGAAAAGTCTATTAGTTTGTACTCGATTTGTATGAAAGTAGTATAGCCGTGTGTTTTGCAACATCATTCTAAAGAGAAAACATAAATTGAATGGAATAAAATTGTCCATTGAAGTAGGTACATTTGCTTTGTTTATCTTATCTAATAAATGTAAAGTAAACTGTTTTAGATTGATTGTTACATGTTTTTGTAAAGTTAACAAACTAATATCCTTGGTGTTTAATTAATTTGTGATTAATCATCTAGATCTGTTACATCTTTATTTCGTATCATCGGTGATTTTTAAATTATTTGTAATTAATCATCACCAAAATTTGTATGCAATCCGCCACTTTTTTGGCACGTTGCGAACATGTATATATAAAGGGTAAACATAAATATAAGATAGCTTTTAAAAAGAAAGAAATGAAATCTGAAGACAATAACATAAGATTATACCATTTTGTGCATAAGCTGAGGAAATTATACACTCGTCGTTTGCAGCAAGTATCGTCTGCAATTTGCGAAAACCTGAATAATTCATGTGACGATGACGTCTTTGGTGAGTTGAAATACACCGTTAAATAATCAATAGTGTTCGATTTTCACAAGAAAAAAAATTAAGTTTAAGAGTATAAAAGACAAAACTAGTATTAGCTATAAATGTTTTCGTAAAAACTGTGACATATTTCGTGATAGATCGATTAGCTTGCAATTCGATAAAACTTCTTATATCTGAAATGTTTTACTAGAAACGAATTGATTGAAATGGTGTAATAAAAAATGTTGATAATAAAGGGATATTTATTGGAACATCATGAAACAGTGGAGTTGTTTATGGGAGCTTTATTTGTTCAATCATAAACAATTTGAAATTTATAGATGCAGTAATGCAATTCATTTACAACAGTTGCATTTAAATAATACAAAATAGGATAACTTCTAATTGAACATTTCCAATTCTTTGAAAAACATGTAATTGAAAGAAATAACAGGGATTAAAAATAATCTACCTAAATGAATAGAGTAAAACGTTTTTTTTCTCTTATCATATTTACTTTATATTACTTTACATATTGAACAAGTCACATTTAACTGTTTGTACCGATGCAGTGGTATATCATGTGTTTCTGCATAAACTCATCATAGATACTATGAATTAAATTATGTATTTGCGCAAACGCGCGTTTCGTCTACAAAAGATTCATCAGTCACGCTCGAATCCAAAAAGTTAAAAAGGCCAAAAAAAGTACAAATTGGAAGAGCATTGAGGACCAACATTCCTGAAGTACTTCTCTGTCGTCATCATTAGATCCGCTTATACAGGTTTGGAATAACCCAAACCAACAACTTCATATGTGCATGAGATTACATAAATATGTACATGAGATAGCCTATGTATAAATATAGTATCTTTACGTGCATAAAGCTTCACATTTATTCACAAAACCATTACATTTCTTGTGGCTGTGTTGCAATTTTTTTTGTGGATACGTATATTTAAATATTGAATGTATAATCATTCATAGAATAGTTCGACCTGTACAGTTATGACTTGTTCCGATTCCGTCTACTCTCTGAGCAGTACTCGCTTGATTCGTTCAGAAAGTGTGTCAAGCTTCATTGAAGCTACATCTTTTTTATGTGATGTCCTACACGTACACATATTTAAAATCAATCTTCTTGGTTTGCATCGGGAATAGAGAATTACTTTGTATTTCTTTTCTGAATAAAATGTCATAACATAAATAAAGTTATGCCTCGTGCACAATAGAATACAGCCTGTATAGTTTACACAACTTTGACCCCAGTTTTATGTTGGGGTTCATGTTTCGAAATCTAAACTTTCGACATTGTTTACATTTGATAGATAATCATCTTATTTTTATACATTATTTCATATATAAAAATATTTGGTTTCCAATCACGGCTTCTATATAACTATACAAAAGCACACGTTCACTGTTTCAACATTTCAAGACACAAGTGATTTTGTTGTTTAAAAAATAGGTTTTCAAAGGAAACTTTTCGCTTTCCGAAATAATGTCTCTTCAAAAGACAACAACGACACTATACAAAATAATCTGCATTTGTAAAGTCGCATTGTGTTAACTTAATTTTACAATGAAGCTGTCATCTTTAACACCTGAATTTAGTAGTTTGTTAACTTGACATCTTGATGACTATCCACATAAGTATACATATTGAACTGTCCCTCTGGTATCTTTCGCCCCTCTTTTTTACATTTTGACATGTTTAAAACGAAAAAAAGTCACCGAATCTTCATATTGTTAAAAAACGTATTTATTTTTCAGAGAAAACGCATCATAATGTGAATAAAAGGTAATTTGGAATTAAAATATGAGAAAATAGCATTTTAAAGGGGCACTAGCTACGAGATATATAAAACATCAAAAGTACGATTTGTTTTGTTCAATCATTAATGAAAGTGCAATAGTGAAATAATAAGTTGCTCTTATCAGCTAAAATGGTTCAATTTTGTCATATTAAGCTAATAAACTTTGATGATGAATTATTCACTTGTAAGTGAATAATTCGATCTCAGTAAATACTTATTCATGTGAACTCCAATCTAACCCCGTAGAAAGAGATAGAATAACGCATGCATTGTCTGTGTACGGGTATTTAAAGGAAAAAAATGTCAACATTGAAAGTGAAACAAAGGTAAATAATTTGATTAACTGATTCGATCCACACAAAATTATTCCTTTAAAAGTAAAAACGACCATAACCATAAATTTTTAATCTTTATTACAAAATTTAACAAACCTATAAAAATCCAATTGCACGATCCTTAATCTATTTATATCTATGTTTCTGTTTACATCGCTTATATGGTCATAGAAGGTCAACTCGATAGTTAATTAGATTGCGTCTTGGCTAAAATTCACCCGAAACGAAGCTACATCTTATAGGGACCATGTCCTGTAAATTGTTTAATTTAAACTTTTGATAGTTTGGAAAAATGTTATACATTGTTATAAATAAATTATGAGAATTTGAGTCAAATCGGTAAACATGAATTTGAAAGCTATTGCCCCTTTAAAATGAAATGTTTACAGAGTATCAACAGAAAAAAATGGGGTCATCGTTTGTGTTTTCCTGCTATCACATAAATACAAAAAAAATCCTATAGATTCCTTTATAAGTTACATTCCAGCAGTGTGATGTGGCCATCTTTCAGTGGTTACTGTGACCATCTATAATTCTGCCAATGATTATTTTAACGGCACTCCGTCAGTTAGCACAAAATATCTTGGAAAAGGTAAACATCCATGCTAATAAAAGAAGCGTTGGTAAGGCTATGTGAGTCACGTCCGGTCAGAATTGGAATGTTAATCTGACGTCTCTTGAATGGAGAAAACGTCGTTCTTATGTCAATGCCACGTCAACTGAGGCTTGCAATGTTACTTAAAGGGACCTATATGTGAACTGTTGTAAAGAAAAAATGTTCGTTTCCCACAAACCATAATTTTTCAATGGCAGTTGAAATGGCCACACTTCATTTCGATCGAACCACTCTGCACAGTCTTCCTATTGCATTTATTGTTAGTTGATTTTTGTCCGCTTTCAGTTGTAAACAAAAGTATCCAATAAACATTTCGGGAAAGGAATAGAGCAAGGTGGTCGATGTATTAAAAAGTTAACTATACACAATATACAGTTTGATTTATCTGTCTTGTGTTTAACTTTATTGGTTCTGTCATTTCAGTTCTAAATAGATAGAAAACAAATGTTTAGGAGGCCTAGGTCGAATGCCATTCATTAATACAACTATTTAGGACTGACAGATTATAATAAATTATAATTAATCATCAACAACATAAACAAAAATATAAAACAAATATGTGTTATTAAAAACACTAAAACCGTGAGAGTCCAGTCGAGTCGAGTCCAGTCCATAGTCCGGTCAAGATATCACACTTCGCCCACAAATCGAATAAGACATAGTTGATCGTTGATGTAGGTACATTCACATTGTTTATCTTATCAAACAAATGTTAAGTGTACTCTTTAGGATTAATTGTTTCATGTTTTCTGTGAAGTATACACAATTCATATCATTGGTATTTAATTAATTTGTGATTTTAAAATCATATAGATCTTCAAAAGCTGTAAAGATTTAACAATTCGTATCAGTGGTGATGCTCAATTAATTTTAAATTAATCACTGCAAAATTTAAATGTATTTCTCAGTTAGTTCTGTACTTGGCTAACATGAATATATAAAGGGTAAACATAACCTAAAACATGCCTCTTGCTGTTTTAAATTACTATTTTTAAGGGGTAACATACAGAATTAATCTTCCATTGCGAAACTCAACGATATTTTGTAATTGAAAATATGTATGGGGTTCCACAACATGACATGTAGTGCACGTTATTGATAATATCCGAGCACTGTCAAAACAATAAGTCTATTCAGCAGTAATATGTGGAGGAACATTTAATGTTGAATTTCGAACTTATTCTTTATGATGCTAATTCTTGATCTTGTTTATATTGATTTATATAAGGTTCATAACATTCTATGACGTTTGAAGAAGATATCGCTGTCTATGATATCTACTCATAGTCTGGTAACTGCAAAAAAACAAAAATGTAAAAAGTAAGAAGAATTGGTATGATTGCAAATTAAAACAATTTTCCATAAGAGACCAAATGACATGGAAGTTAACAATCATTGGACACGCCTTTCACAATGAGAAAAATCTATACCATAGACATCTTTAAAAAGGCCCCTTAAATGACAAGTGTAAAACCATCGAGAACACAGCATTGAACAATAAAAAAAAAACAAATATGAAATACTGCAACAAACGACAACCATCGTACCTCTGTACTCTTCCTATTAATTTTGTAGCAATAGTGTTCTTTATATCCCCGCATTTCTTTAATTTTAAATAACGTTATCACATTTTGGTCTATTCCAATTATACTTTTCGCCACAAAACTCTTTCATCGATTTCAGTCGTTAAGTGCATGTACACTGTTATGCTTTAAATTTCAATAATTGATTTGTCGATTAAAAGAAGGTGTAAAAACTTAAATAAATTAGCTGCAAAAAAAAAGTTAAAGTAGACACATTATTTCCTGTAATTACAGAAAATTGAATGAAGTTGTAAATGACAGTCTATTGATAGAAAGTTTTAGAACCTGTTGAGTAACTGTCATTTGCATGTGAATCATTAAAGTTGATTAAAGATGTTATGACATAGTCAATACGTCATTACTGTTTAATGGCATTATCAACTACATGTAATGGTGCATGCATGGTTCATATTTTGATATGTTATGTTATTTTAGTCTCCAATATTATAAAGCAAATATCAATATAAATCAATAGTAGAAATAAAAATCGCAGAAACAAAATATAGTAGGTAGGATCGCTGATCGAGTGTATAAACCGTTGTCTTTGATTAGTTAAGAAATCGGCATGACTAAATCGCGGACTGCGAATAGGACACCGAAATGAACTTTGACGAAACCGATAATTGTAACTTACCGTTTGCTCAATATAGAATTCAATATGAGCAAACAAGCAGTTTTGATTATAAAAAAAAGAATGTGGTATGGTATGATTACCAATGAGACAATTCTTTTACAATAGATCAAATGAAACAGAAATTAAGAAACTGTAGGTCACCGTACGGTCTTCAACGTTGAACGAACGTTATTAGTACAACAGTTTGCTGATTGCGGGATATTAATATGTAGTATTTATTCATATCTCATATCATCTTTCATTTATATTGAGAAAAACGTTAATTCTAGCTTTTAATATGTCGTAGAAGCAATGACTTGTATCACTTAGTCTACTTGTACTGACATTTGCCTTGATATTTCTGGCCGTAATACGTTGATGATATTACTTGTCATTTTGAAATCTGAACTAGAAAGAATGAGCCTTTCCCTGGAATGTGTTTCCCATGATATTTCGCTGCTATACGATGACTATATACACCAAGAAGGAGAGATCGATTACGGAGAGGGACTGAATTATTTGGGTTCATCTTTATTTCGATTTAGTGTTTTACGGTTAATTTGAAGAAGTCATTTTGTAATAAGATACTATACCAGGTTATTTTTTATTAAGACTCTAATGTACAATTATAAATATTTGTTCAAAAGGACAAAGTTTTAGAAATATGTTATTGATTCAAAATAACAAATTTAGCTGCTAACAGCCAGTTTTGGATTTTTTTTAGAATTTGGCAAGTGAATGATATTGCCAAGCTGATTAACTGACATGTAAGTTTTAATAACAGAACTAACATTCAAAGAAATTATCACTTTCACCTTATTATAAATGGCACAATGTCCCTTCCATAAATGTACTTTGATATATAAATATATTATATTCGTTATAACTGCTTTGTTGTCATTCGAAGCATATGTAACAAACATTGTGAATAAATTCACAGTTGTGCCTTTAATTCACATTAGATATTGACATCGTTTAGAGGTTAATTGTTGGTAAATTACACGGACAGGACAAAAATTGCAAATTTCTTTGGTCGTTAAATTATACGAGAGAGCCTACAATTGATAGAGGGAAATTCATTTGTTTACTGATTGAAGGTTGATACGTTGTGATCGTGACAGCGGATTAATCTGATTAATCTTACTTAACTTGAAAGAAGGTAAAATTGTCAATACTTTTTTGTAAGGATAAAATATCGTGTACATTAAACAAGTCTGACAGGAGATATTTTAGAACCAATATGCAAGGATAGATTATCATAGATAGGCGAATGTCTGAAATTGTGTTTTTTGTCAAGGATTTTAAATTCATAGATGCTATCATGCTGGATACAAAATAGAAAAATGATAGAGAAAAACGAGTGATAAACATCGTTTAAATTAAACTTTCTTTTTACCGTATTGTAAAAAATATATTTCATCTTATCAAGGTAAGTGTCATTTAACAACACATTTTTCTACTTCTGAACTTTTGGAATATTAAGCCCTATATCATGAAAAAGTGTAACTAATTTCTGAAATTGTAGACACACAGATTATTTTTTTCTTTTTTTTTGGTTTTAAATATCTGAGAGATCCTAGTTTTGATACATTAGATTTTACCCGACAGAGCACTTAGGTGTTTTACTGAATAAGATCAAACATTATCACGAATTGGCATAGAATCACTGAAAATGGTATAAAAGAGGGACGAACGAAACCAGAGGGAGAGTCAAACTTATAAATAGAAAATAAACTGACAACGCCATGGCTAAAAATGAAAAAGACAAACAGACAAACAATAGTACACATGACACAACATAGAAAACTAAAGAATAAGCAACACGAACCCCACAAAAAAATGTGGGTGATCTCAGGTGCTCCATTATATGTGGCTTTAATAAAAGAAACGATTTTGCAACATCAAATACCAGCACCATATTTAACAATTAGGAGAACCAAATTTCATAGGTTTTTGAAAAGCATTATAAGTAACACATCTTTTGATTTTGCACTCAGCTATAACAAGACCAAGTGCTTTATTTGCAGAACCTGCAATAGCTTTCATCGGCAGTTACATTGTATCATAAACATTGCAATTTTCTCAACACCATATATCTAATGCGTTTCACAGAGTTTGTAATTCTTTTTCATAGTTTGCTAGAACGACCACATCATCAGCATCAAGTAAAAAAAAACGTTTTAAGTACTAATATCTATTCCACACTCATAATATTTCAAGAACGAAACTATGTTATCTATATATAGAGAATAATATAGGCAAAATCCGTATCATATGCCGTATCATCCCGAGATACCAATATCAGCCAGATGGCCTTTAGGCCCGAGGGATGATATTGGTCGAGGGTGATACGGCATGTGATACGGATTTTGCCATGTTTTATACGCTTTATCATATATTTTAACAGGAGAGTATATATGAACTGCTTTCTGATCCCTAGCACCTGGGTTACCTTTAATTCTACTTTTGTCTTGTTTTAAAAGCTTAAAAAGAACTGCTCTATTACTCATCCGAAGCATCTGGGTTACCTTACAATTTGCGTGCTGTTGTTTTGAAAATATTTTGTTTATTGTATTTTTTTGTGTGTTTTGTATGGTATTTCATGGAGTTCTTTTTTATAGTTGCATTTCATGTGTCAGAAATATGAAAACTCGACGTTCGTGACGTCACATTCCAAACAATGACGTCATTTAATAAATTGCGTCACGCCCGGCGGACCGTACATTTAGAACCCATTTTGAGGTGAAAAAAATCTAAAGAAGCTTGCATGAATTAAAACGGAGTTATTGTAATAAAAAAAAAATGAGAAGGGGTGCGATAAAGGGTAGGGGTGTGATAAAGGGTGTGATAAAGGGTATGATAAAGGGTGCGCATCAAAGTTGCGCGATATGGATTAAACAGCAGGCTATTTATCAAATATTCAGAACAACTGTATTTACTACCAAATGTATGATAAAGAGTTAAATAGCATAGGTGATACTGGATACCATTGCTAAAGACCATCGTTGACACATAATCATTCGGATAAATGGCCGTTTAACTGACCATAATACATTTCAATAAATATACTGTATAGTACGGTAATACAATAATTTACACCTAGCCTATTTAGCCTCGTTCGTATATTTCTATTCATGGTACCATAGGCATGATAATTAAAACCAATTAGGGCACAACAAGTAGATTTACTAGTAAGCTTTTTTTTCGACATCCATTATGTTTGTAATAAAAAGATGATAATTTATCTATTATGGTGCTTAAATTTTGACGGAACCAATTCTGCTCGTTGACAAAAATGGTATAATCTACGCATGCGTTGGTCGCTTAAAATGTTGCAAAATGGTTTATACGAAATCGAGGCTAAGGTAATACCTCTGTAAGAAAAGGAGTCGCGACGATCTGTCATGTTAACCTTAAGTATGGGTTTGATAATACTTTAGTTCCACAAATCGTTTTCAAAATATCAACTGGTAATTTATCAAATCCAGCAGATTTGCCTTTCTTTTCTTTTTCAATGACACAAGCTGTTTGAGCAGCAAACTGTTTTCTGTCAAAAGAAAGTCATTAAAGGTGTTTTTCGTATCAACATAATTTCATCATAGTGTGTAGAATTTTACACAAATGCACTTTTCAGGAATAAGCAAGTAGAAAATTGACACGACTAGCCTATTTTTTCCGTAGAGCACATGTATAATTGATTTTCGATCAACACCAAATGATATTGATGAAAATTTAAAAACAAAAATGTTACAACACTTTCTTTATATGTACATGTTAGACATGGGTACAGCTTGTACATGTTAGACATGGGTACAGCTTGTACAACGCTTAGAACAAACATATAGAAATGTCAAGGCTGAAAAAAGGAAGATGTAAGTCCAGCGTTAAACTATGAATTTGCAAATAGTATTCATTAAAATATATACAAGATGTAACATAAACTACATTCTCAAGTTTACCCCTGTATAAATTGAACTATTGGCAATTGGTTTCCAAAAAGACAAAGTTAAAGGACATTTACTAACTAAGCTTTAATACCGTAAAGTCAGTACTTATGCGATTAGAGATTGGTTTTGTGATTAGGTTTTTTTTCTGTAATGTATATATACATATGTTATATAAGTGTGAGAAACAAAGGCTCATTTGATTTGTTTTGTTGTTTCACTTCTGTCCAGGGTAAGGGAGAGAGTCAGCGCCTTCAAACTTCGCCACATTCTATGACAGGCAGGCGCCTGTAGTACAGTGGTTGTCGTTGGTTCATGCCTGCCATATTTATTTTTCGTATATTGTTTTATTGTAAATTAGGCCTTTATTTTTCTCGATTGAAATGTTTAATATCTTTATGTGGAGGCATATTGAGCCGACTATACAGAGTATAGTTTTTCTCATTGGTGAAGGCTGTATGGTTGCATCCACTTCATTTGAACTTTTGTGGATATTTTTCTCATTGGCAATCAAACCACATGTTCTTATTTTTATATTACGAAAAGAAATATTCCCATGACTCTCCTAGTCTTGATTTTTAACGATTTATGATATTGCATATGCGGATTCCCATATAAGAAAACCATATGATGTAATGCCTCGGTCTTTTGCAAATATTTAAACGTGATTTATTGTCAAACATAGAATGATATAAACTATATTGACAATGGACCTAAAAAAGCAACATGAGGCATTATTTTTCAGAAGGCTATAAAAGGGAATGATTATACAGATATGCAACTTGCAAATTTTACAATTTCAAGAATATTTGGAAAATAGGGCAACACTTTGTGTTTGGAAATTAAAACAGACTAAGTTCCCTTTGAAAACGATCTATTGTAAAAAATGAAAGAAAATAACACTGACAGTTTGAGATGTCTTGGAAGTAATTAATGGTACTAAATGTTACCAAAGTCATGAGATTGTTGTAGCATCAAATAAAGACAATAATTACGTAAATTTAACAATTTTTAAGGTACATGTGGAGCAGGATCTGCAAAACCTGTCGTAGTACTTGAGATCGTCACCGATTTATCTGCTTCATAAGAGTCAAAAGACAACCACAACTATTTTCGATTATCTTTTTGGTATCTTTAGCTTCTCTTATAGGTACAGAAAACAACCATAACGTCCCTAAAACTGAAAAAAAAAAGAAAATTGATAATATTCATAAATAATATGTCTATTTAAATTAACTGCCATAGGACTGTAAAACCATTTCGGCTGAGTGTTCATCAAATACTCTCTCCAATGTTAGGTGTATTTATGGTTGTATCTGTATTTCAGTCGTGAGAGTTGTGTGCCTTTGTATGGTGCATATTTGTCATGAGATGTAATTTGTCTCATTGAAATGAACGTGCAATGGCAATAGACGTGTTTTTTGTTGCTCTCAAGCAAATATAAGTTTAGCGCATGGGAATGCAAGTATATGTAGTACTACGTAATAATTAAGTAGAGATCCGGTTTTATTTTTAAAGGATGAACTCTTGAAACTGTTAGCGCTTATCAATGACATGTTAAGAAATAGTTAATAGTCGGAGAAACGGCTCAGACATGTAATTAAGTACAGAGATTCTCTTTCATGCCGCTTTTAAAATGAATAAATGCAATCGACCTGCATATAAATTGTATGAACAATGTGTATTTAGAAAATGAATAATGCCTAGCTTACAATTTAAATGATAAGAATATACATCGAGGCGATAAAAAACAGTAATCGTAAGACAGAAGATATCGTGGCCTAATGGAAAGACAAACAATGCAAAAAGCAATATACAACGAAACTATAAAAAAAAAAAAAAAAAAAAAATATAAAAAAAAAAAAAAAAAAAAAAAAAAAAACAAGTCCACTAAATAATGTTTTTTTTAAACGTAGGAATCAATTCCATCAATTGTGCTAATCAGAGTTTATAGTATAATCATCATTTATCATATGGAATGACTTATATTAACTTATAAATCATATGGACTAAAGATTAAAAGATGAAAACTCAAGTTTCTTTGTGCGATTATCAGATGCTACATGCTCCTGTATCTTAACATTTTGCAGATTCATATAGGTACATGGTTTTACACTAGTAATGGTTTTACACTAGTAATGGTTTTACACTAGTAATTTTGGGGCCCTTTATAGCTTGTTGTTCGGTGTGAGCCAAGGCTCCGTGTTGAAGGCCGTACTTTAACCTATAATGGTTTACTTTTTAAATTGTTATTTGTATGGAGAGTTGTCTCATTGGCACTCACACCACATCTTCCTATATCTACATGTATAATTGTCCAATTACGCAATTGTTTGAAAACAGTCGTGCTCAAAATGTAAAACAATTAAAAAGAAGGAAGGGTTACTTCAGTTTACCTAATTACGGCTGGAATGTGACTGTTTTACCGAAGTGCGGCTCGAATGTGACCCACACCCATTCATATATTAGTGCATAAAATTTTCAGCCCACTCATACATGGAGCATGGAAACACCAGACATCATGTGGGGATCCAGGATTTAATGTTAGGAAGGGATGGTTGCAAAACATATTGTTTTGCGGAGCATGTTGCGAAATAATTTTCGTAAAAAATCCCAGTCAGTTTTCAATGAATTTATATGTCACCAATTATTAAAAGGTATTTATAAACACATATTATTTTGATCACTGCAATGCATCCAGGGCATACCAATGACATTATCATATTCTATGATTAGATCACAAACGCGAATAGTTTCTGTCGGGAAGACTATTCTTTTGGGTGTCATATGAGTGATGGTATTTCGTCTGTGACACGCTTCAAAAAGATTTAAGATCGTAACATCGCCTTATACTAAAACTATTTATATCTTCAAATTATGAACCAAAGTATATTTCGCGGGTATTTTCTAGTATAAACAGATTGATATTTCGAGACAATGTGTGGTTATTCTTTATATACTGCAACTCTTATAACTGTTCAAAATGAAGTATTTAGGGTAAAAACCATCATTTTTTAATTTGGAGCGAACGACGTAAAATTTCCGCGAACCTGTATGTTTTATTGACGTCATAAATAAAACTCGACGGAAACGCTTTGTCAACGTCATAAACAATGTGATATACGGTCAGTGACTGTATATCACATAAAATATACAGTCAATGCAATTTGACTGCTCAAATAGCACAGCTGCAGTATATATTATAAGTTATCTACGTTCATATCCGTAGATATGGGTATTTTAACACCCTGAAGTACCCCAGTACACCATGAGGCGTAGCCGAAGGGTGTACAGGGTACTGAAGGGTGTTAAAATACCCATATCTACGGATATGAACGTAGATAACGAATTTATCCCCGGTCTTAGTCCGAATCGACCGAGTTTTATGGAAATTCGGGTACAAAGTGTAACGTGAAAACAACGTGTTTTTCATAATCTAAAAAAGTTTTATTGAAATTTGGAAATTTTACATCTTTTTTACGAGGTGTAGGGTACTGCCTTTGGTAGAACCCTGCAGGTAGTCAAATATAAGACGTTTTTAATACAGAGACAGAGAAACTGGAATGAGTCAAATTTGGCGCTCAATGTTGTGAGAGTTACGTCATAGATGGTGTGACGTCAACATGGGTCATTTGCATAGCTAGTTCTATAGTCCCATTCCTTCAAAATGTGGCAGTCAAGTGATGCATTTAATGAAATGAGTGTAAATGATCGGCATAATAGAACAAAAGGCGTTAATGAATTAAATATTTAATTACAAACATCATGGATAATCTACAGAATTCAATTTTTCACAACGAGCAATCATGGAACTAAGGAAAACTTGCGTGAAGTTCCCGCGGGGTAATGGTTAGCAACGTCCGGAGATATGGGTTAGCAACACCCAGGGGCTATGGGTTTTGTAACGACGTGCGTTAACCAATCAAATTCCTAGATATATACTAAGCCGGGGATAAGTATATATATGTATATATACTGCAGCTGTGCTATTTGATTAACGCACGTCGTTACAAAACCCATAGCCCCTGGGTGTTGCTAACCCATATCTTCGGACATTGCTAACCATTATCCCGGGGAACTTCACGCAAGTTTTCCTTAATTTCATGATTGCTCCTTGTGAAAAATTGAATTCTGTAGATTATCCATGATGTTTGTAATTAAATATTTAATTCATTAACGTTTTTGTTCTATTATGCCGATCATTTACACTCAATTAAATGCATCACTTGACTGCCACATTTTCAAGGAATGGGGCTATAGACCTAGCTATGCAAATGACCCATGTTGACGTCACACCATCTATGACGTAACTCTCACAACATTGAGCGCCAAATTTTACTCAATCCAGTTTCTCTGTCTCTGTATTAAAAACGTCTTATATTTGACTACCAAAGGTAGTACCCTACACCCCGTAAAAAATATGTAAAATTTCCAAATTTCAATAAAACTTTTTTAGATTATGAAAAAAACGTTGTTTTCACGTTACACTTTGTACCCGAATTTCCATAAAACTCGGCCGATTCGGACTAAGACCGGGGATAAATTCGTTATCTACGTTCATACGCCTAATGGAGTACTGGGGTTCTTCAGGGTGTTAAAATACCCATATCTACGGATATGAATGTAGATAACTTATACTGTTATACTGGTAATCATTTCTAAAAAAAAAAAGCTTTCAATATGCATCGTCAACGTATTTAGCGACTTTATACTTTATAAACGATTTCCTACATTTCTCACTGTTCAACGTGCACGTTTTCGCAATGACTTAAAGATCACAGAGTATGCTCGCATACCGAGATTTAAATTAAACAAGCATTTTCGTGTGTCAAAAACAGAAAACCCCGGTATTTGGATGGATTTGTGTTGCTACAATATTTCGTTTTCTGTATATTCTAAAACGTTTTGTCTGTTCCTTCCTTCTTTCTATTGTGTGTGTGTGGAGGTGATTGTTCCATGGCGAGGTATGTCTATCTATGACTTTTGGTATTTGTCTGGTCCTCATTAGTTTCTACTCCATAGTATGTTTTCCTCTCGTTTAATGGTGACACTTTTAATTGAATTATCTTAATTTACGTTGCTGATACTAAAAGTCCAATAAATAACTCTTAAAATAAATATAAAATTGGAAAATACATAGACAATATTATTGATTATCTATATTTATTTCCTCTAATAGCCTTTCACTAAATTATATGTGTTTTCACTTGGTATGGTATAACACTGCGCATGTTTAAATTCTTGCAAACTTTGACACATTACACATGGGTAATGTCTTTCATTATACGAATCCCTTGGGTCCAAACAATTAGCTTAGATTTCAAAATGAAGCCAGTAGATATGATGAATATGATAATTAAAGGAAAAAAATACTTCACACAAACAGATGGCATTTTCCAACGATTCTTATTACAATACAAATAATTTAATGATTATATGAATTGCTGAAGTAAAAAAAGAACGATATGCTCATATGTTGAGATAACAAACGACCTTCGTCACAAAAAAACGAGCAGTTTTAATCAATGTTGTTTGGAGTTGAATGCACCTGCCACGTGCAGGATCTCACCACATTATACTTGACAGACTATTAATACAGTATTAAGACCTCTCACCCACCAATTGATGGATAGTTATCTCATTGGCACTCATACCACATCTTCTTTTATATAAATTTCTGCCTCCTTGATATAATTACTTGAGAATATAATAAGAAAGGAGAACCAGGTCTGCAAAACAATCGATGTAATATCTTGTTGTTCAAAGTACCAGTTACCAATAACTTTAAAACAAACACTTCTTTGGATCAGATAGAATATAATATGCAAAACAAAAACTTGATGTCAATTTTTTTAACGTTATTATTAATCGGACGGAATTTTATAGATTTAGCCACACAAATGATTTTTTTTTAAAGTCATTGACAACTCTTACATGTTGGTTTAAATTACGTTTCTATCAATTTACGATGAGTAAGTTCAACAAAATAAGCCTGTCATAAAACGGTATAAATCTACAAGGTTAAGCACAGAGTGGGTCTATGAAACGTTGACAAACGTAATAACAAGCTGTTTTAATACGTGTTTGCAATACTTTAAAAAAAATACTTATGTCTGAATCACTGTACAAAAGAAGAATGTAAACATATTTTAGGTTTCAATTCAGCCCAGCAATAATTTAATAGCAATTCTGCTGTTGCATATCACATCCTAGGCGGAAATCGAAATTCAATGCAAAATCAAATCAAGTCTAATATTTTATTATAGTCTTACCTCTCTATATGTACAATACAAAGATGAATACAATATATACAGCATGTTTTAATTAAGAGTACAAAACAAGAGTCACTCTCAAAAGAGTTATGAGCGACTGTTACATAGAAATGGACAAATCGATAAAAATAAAAAAACACTTTTTTTTATCTATAGAAATCATTCTTCCTTTGAATTTAAATATCATGGCAAATTTTGGCGGAATAAAAATACAAATTTTCATTTGTAAATAAAAATATAAATTTTTCATTATCATTTAAGTCTTAAACAAAACACTATTAAAAGAAACTGCTTAGTAAAAATCTCTTGTCTTGGATGCGAATATACAGGGCATTTGGGTAAAACATGTTTCTCATCTTCAATGAGTTGCTTTAGCATACATGAATCATTAAAACAAAATATATTTTCACATAGAACCCCTTCATATCTGCCTGTTTCAATTATAATTCTAAAGATGTTGATGAGCAACGACAATGTTACCTACTCTCAGTCCAGCTTTCTATGCTAATCCAAATCTTTATATTGTTTACTCTTAATCTACGCTTGCAATACAGTCCCCATATTTGTCAAGCTAAACGACTAGAATCGACAAACCTCGTATACGTTCGTTCATTTCACATATGAAAAATAAGCGCCTTAACCCACGCCAAATGTTATGTTTGATAAATAATTTGAATAAATTATCTTTTTTCATAAGTCTGTATGATATACATGCAATATTATATAAGAGTATTTAACGATTACCAATATCATACAAATTGAGTGTATATCACAAGTAGTTTTGAATAAGAAAACTAAAGGATAAATTGATCTTTAACAAGTTAAAGTAAGTATGTAATAACAAGGATTTATATAGTACTATATAAATCCTTGGAAACAGTAGTTTACAAATATTTAATAATTTCAAGATGATTATTTTCCCCCCAGCACATTAGCCATTAATTTTTCAAAGGATTTAAAAGTCTGTTTTTACTTTCTTGATATCAATTTATTGTAATTTAAATTAAGAATTTAAAACAACAATTAGAAAGCAGAATTTCGTAATCTGTCAAGCGGATATGAGTTAAATAATTTTAAGAGAAATATATAAAAGATAAAAGTTGTGTGACTTGAACCTGGGACTAATTATTATTATGAACTAGTGGTCCCAAATAAGATTCTTTGTTTTTTACTGGAAATTACAATCATATATTACACAAATTAAATGTTTGAAACTTCTCACAGGAAATCTAATTGTGTCGATTTTAGTGCAAATTCTAACTTTATGCCAAAATTGTTAACAGTGACGTTTAAAAGTATACATAGCGTAAATTGAAGAACTGTTTCTATACCATTGTACTTTGGTTTACGTAATTAGGGGTATACCTTTATAGCCTGGAAATCAGTAATTTTCATGGAAATGTAATCATGGATACCGATGATTTTGGACTTGATTCAGTCTTTGAAGAAGGTAATTTTATTCTACATTGCATTTTTTATGATTTAATTTGCTATTCAACTGTGCACAAGTAGAGACAAATGTGGCACTCAACCTACAGTATATATGGCACGCGTAATATATGATTATTGAATAATTTTGCTATAGTACAATAAATACTTTATGAGGGATAATTTGCATTATTTATTCGTACTATAACACTTCATTTCATGACAAGTCGGACAACACCTTTGAATGAAAAAAATACTAATTGTCTTTTTATAAAATGGCAATAATAAAAGCTGTTATCTAGTTGTACCTGATAAATACTTCATTATTTTTAAGCAAAAGGGCACTGCATGCGATACCGCCAAATTGTACTTTTTAGCAAGTCCCATAAGGGCTAAAATGTTGCATTAATAGAATGAAAACCTTGTAAGTGGGTACAGAAATGAGGCAAACAAAATAGTTAACTAATTGATTTAAGGAGGTCTTGGAGAGCAGTTTAATTTTAAGAATCAACAGTAAAGAATTAAATATATAAACAAATATCTAAATAAATCTTTTGTCAATATTATGTTTTGCTTTTGATTTAATCATTTATTCATATGATCATATCAAAATCAATATTGAAGAATAAAATAAATATTAAAATGAAATATTATCTAATTCATAGTAGCAATAAGAATCAAGTCCGGTTTATGTATATTACCCTGAAGTTGTGCTTATATATAATTAAAGGCTACATGTTTAAGAAGCTTTTAAAAATAGTCTTTTTAAACACTCGAGTTGCTATGTAGCCGTTTGCACCATTTTGCCGCTACAAATCCTAGCACTAATAGTTTGTTTTACGACTGTGTCGCTAGTTTAAACACAATTACCTGGAAGTGTGTCGTTTTCTCAGGAAAATAAGGTACACGAATGAGCCCTTTTTTTTTTAAAAGATTTCTTTTTTTAATTCAAACGATTGCTTCTTTTGCCTCTTCTTCTATAATGGCCGGATTATACATTGTATCAAAGACATATAGATTTCTACATTGCAACAAGTGTATTACGATATTTCTCCACTCGAGACAGTTAAATTTTATTATTTAAAGCGCGAGGCTTGCCAAGCTCTTTAAATAACTAAAATTTAGCTGTCGAGAGTGGAGAAATATCGTAATACACGAGTTATAGTGTAGGAATCTGTTTCACCGTGTATTATCAGTACACCGGATATAGGTACTAACCAAGCGGACATGATCGATTTTGATCTTACAAGGTAACGAAGATCTTTGTTTTGCTTTATCAATATTCAATGTACATTTCTCAACATTTGAAATTCCTGCTCCCAAATAATTTTTGCATCAATTTTTTCCTATTTATAAAACAACTTTAATATTCAAATAAGAACAATTAACTTGTTCATGCGCAAATAGTTGTGAAAGTCAACACCACTTTTAATTTCGATGCAGTTGTTGAGACATTTACATGTTTTATCTGAAAGAATCCTAATACAGGGCAACAGTAATGGATACCAATCATAAACCTACATGTGATTACTCATTCCTTTAAACTGTTTGGGTAATAAACGAGTATGGTGTACAACAACTTAACTATGCACCGTACATAAGGATTTATGTGGTCAGCTAAACACCGTACACAACGCTTTTTTAGGGATAAAATATCGATTAATAACATATGTATGAAATATTTCAATGCCATTTATTGAAACAGCTATACTTATTACACACAGACATTGACCTTAATTATATCGGATGAGACGAAGGCCAACTTCTTTTACAAGTATTTGCACATGCTTTTAGTAATCCTGCTTGTTTTGGGAAAATAATGAGACATCTCTAATCATCAACCTACGACCAAATCATTTCTTAAAACAGCCATTATGTTTAGATTGGAGTACACATTGATATTGTGTGAACAAAACAAAGATTTTTCGTCACCGTGTAAGATAAAAATTGCTCACGCCCGCTTGGTTAGTACCTATATCCGCTGTACGATGATACACGGTGTGTTTCTCTAATGATTTTTATCCTTCTTTTTCAAAGATTTTCAGAAACTTGTGTTCTTTATATGCGACGTCATCAGGCATTGTCGCCTTTTTTCATGACGTCACAATAGGCAAATTCAGAAGAAAACAAAACATTTAGACGTCATAATCAAATTTCGACTAATCATTTGCCGAGAACAGATTTTTCACTAGCGAAGAAAAATATTTTTCTCACATCGGTCAGGAAATGTGAAAATAGCACAAAAATTAGAGAAATTATCTATCCACACTGGTCACTGTAAATATACCTTCTAATGCAACAACGTTTGTAACGTACATTTTGATTGGATAACGTGACTTTTTTACATGGCATCAATTGACATGCGCAAGCGCAGACGGCAATTGACAGATTTTTATTACATGTTTTAACGTGGTTTTCTGTCAGTTTCATTAGAATGGAGATAACAATATTGTATTTTAAGCTCCGACGGCATCAATTGGGGATTTGAAGGTCGCAAATACCCGTTTACTGTCTCCGCTAACGCGTCGCCAGTAAACTTAATTTGCGACCATCAAATCCCCAATTGATGCCGTCGGAGCTTAAAATACAATACAGTTATCTCCTAAATATTAGGCCAATGAAAGGAAAATATAAACTTTTTTGTATGAGGCTGAGAAACTGGGGAAGGGCGAGGTTCTACCGAGCACTTCCACAGTTTTGCGCCGAGTACAAAAATGTTTGTATTTTTATGACATTGACCCAATATTTTTTTATACTGCAACTTAAACTAATACATTGCTAGGTTATTAAATCATAATACAACTGTCAAATTTATTTTCCTCCCTAAATGAACCCCTGATTGTGGAGAAAGTGTTTCATGATGAAATTGACATTATACAGAATATAGCTGTGTTACTTTATTTAGGAAATAAACACAACTAGTTGCAGTTTAAAGTCATTTAAAGTGGTTTAAAAGATCGGAATGTACACACGAAAACTATAGGAAATAAAGATTATGTAGTCCATCGCACTTTTACAGTGTGACCAAAAACACACTTCAACATCAAACCATCGCATTTGAGCGTGACCATTTCGGTTCCTACCTATATACGGACACAGTCTAATATAGGTAGTTCCATGTTGTTCTCCACGTCCACGACAAATTATATAAGTTTTGTAGTCTGTAAATCAAATTAAATAAAAAATAAAATATTGATCGTGAATCAAGGACGTCGATTATTAGTGGAGTTGTCTTAGGAAACCACGATCGTTATCACATAATCACGGCCGACACTCGGCTAACCGAGAGATTGGTCGGTTAATCTATATTGAGTATGCGGCTATATCGGCAGTGGGTCTGTTAATCGGGTTGGCTAAAGTCTGTTAATCAGGTGTTATCGAGAAAATCATTGAAAACTCAGAATGTTTCATTGTATAACCTTTTAAATATATGTTTATCATAAAAAATATTTATGTCTGACAAAACTATTCAATGTACTGAATCTAGTGGTGTAATTATTATTTTTCTAGCTTCTATGTACGATCTATAAAATTAAAAGGCAAATTACTCATCAGTAAATTTATACACATTTTACACACACAAAATGTACACAAAGTGACACTTGGGTTGAATTTATTTGCATGCACTATTTTGAACATCGAAAAAAGACGGGCATTATGAGTGTTAACCAAATTGATATCATTTTGTGAAAAATCTACACGAAAATCTGTATTTTGGTGACATAAATCAATCTTTATTAAAAACCTGGTCTGTTAATGGGTCGGATGTATAAAACCCGGTCTGTTAATTAGTCTGTTAAGAGTTATGAATGACAATAAAAGTATAATTTTATTACTTTATGGTGTGTTCATTTGGTAGGCTCAAGGCGAGCGGCTAAAATATACGGAAACAACACTTGAGCAATGGAACATAAAATATATACGGAAACAAAACATGAGCAATGGAATATAAAATATACGGAACAAAACACATGAACAATAACAATGTAGGCAATGGATATTGAAAATTGATAAAAATGGTTTCAAAAAGTGATAAATTAAAGTAAAATTGATTTTATCCGAGAATGGTCGCATATATCATGTGGATTCTGTTTAATTGTCATGAATGACACCAATTTGTCATCTACATTGGTAACCGGTATATAAATCAGAGATTAACGTCGTAATGTAACTAAACATCAGTATATTGGGATGGCCATCATGCCTAAATATAAAGAATAGAGAAAGAATAATGGGTAAGATAAATAAAATGTAGAGAAAAGTAACATAACCATTTAAAGAATACAGAAATAAACAACACCCCCCAATCCGTACCCTCATGGTAAACACGAGAATCTGGATGGAGAAACAGAATACAAAATAAAAGATAAGGACAGTAGCTAAAAAAGAGAAGAAAACAAATTGTTTAAGAATAAAGACATGAAACCTCCCTGGGTGTTGAAACAGTAACGGATTGCGATGTACTCATATTTGTGACAAATGCTTGACGTTTACATGTGGACACCTGCAGTTCTCCTCTGCACATATGTAGAAAAGGAACTAAACGGAATAAAATGAATTAAATTTTAATACAACCAAATGTAGCTGCATTCGCTCCTTTCCATTTACTTCTTTAGAATGATTTGTAAACAACAGATGATTAAGTAATACAAGAAAAGAAAAAAAACAATTGGATGATGCTGAGGAATTAGGATTAAGGTGGTACCGAACACTTTCACTAAAATCAATGTGGTTCGTTTAATTTGGATAAAATTTTGACAAAGTATTTAATTTGAACCTTTAACAGAAATATAAAAATTTCAAAAAATTTGAACCAACCGTTTTGTCAGAAAAATTAACTGGTTATATAGCAGTTTGACAAACACCAATTTTGATCTTCGAGAAGCTTATTATTCCCTTTACAACACAAAGTAATTAAAACGTATCACTGACTTTACAGAGTTATCTCCCTGTAGTGTTGGGTACCACCTAAACGTCCAGTGACAAATGTCATGTGCATATGAAAACGACAACACGTTATATATGTACCCTGTGTTGTATTAGAAAGACACGTTCAATCGGATTTGAGAACATGCTACTTTGAGCAGACACAAAAATTAAGGCTGGTTGAAATCGTTAATAAATGCATGCATATTCCAGCGACCAACCCAGATCACGCTATATTGAAGTGACACACTCTTGAGTAAAATGCAAAGAAAGTCAAAATAAAATGCTTTTACTGAAAGGATAGTGTTGCATCGTATTATTATTTTTTGTCGAGCATTCGACTTAAGTCGAAAAAGCGAGACTAAGCGATCCTACATTCCGTCGTCGTCGGCGGCGTCCACAAATATTCACTCTGTGGTTAAAGTTTTTGAAATTTTAATAACTTTCTTGAACTATACTGGATTTCTAACAACCTTGGACAGAAGCTTGTTTATGATCATATTAAGATAGTATCCAGAAGTAAATTTTGTAAAAATAAAATTCCATTTTTTCCGTATTTTACTTATAAATCATGGACTTAGTTTGTTCTGCGGGGAAACATTACATTCACTCTGTGGTTAAAATTTTTAAAGTTTTAATAACTTTCTTAAACTATCCTTAGTTTGTACCAAACATGGACAGAAGTTTGTTTATGATCATAAGATAGTATCGAGAAGTAAATTTTGTAATTAAGTAAATCCATTTTTTTCCGTATTTTACTTTTGAATGGACTTAGTTTTTCTGCGGGGAAACATTACATTCACTCTGTGGTTAAAGTTTTTAAAAATTTAATAACTTTCTTAAACTATCCTGGGTTTGTACCAAACTTGGACAGAAGCTTATTTATGATCATAAGATAGTATCCAGAAGTAAATATTGTAAAAAGATAACTCCATTTATTCTGTATTTTACTTTTAAATGGACTTAGATTTTCTTCCAGTTAACATTACATACAGTCTGCAGTTAAAGTTTTCAAAACATTTATTAGATTCATTCACTATCCTAAATTTTTACTAAACTTGGACAGAAGCTTCTTACAATCATAAGATAGTATCAAGAGGAATATTTTTATTGATTTTTTTCCTCATTTTTGTTGAGTCTGCGATTTACAGCAAAAGTAGGCGAGACACTGGGTTCCGCGGAACTCTTACAATATTTTTTTTTACTCAAGAACATTTCATTTTTAACATTTTCAATGGGAAAATATAAAGGTAGCACAACTATTTTCGTGGCTAAATAACTCTTAACTGACACAATTTCAATTGTCCAAGCCATTAACAGACTTTATTCACATATTTTTCACTAAAACGTGGTATTACTCACGTTATATTACAATTATGAAATATTTACTAATGTCAATTTATATTTAAGAACCAAAGTAGTATTTTGTGTCTTTTAAATGATATCTAAAATTGTTTGTTTCGCCTTTTATTAAAAAAAATGCTATGCGTGTAATCATAAATACTACATACTTGCGCGACGCCTTTTACTTTTACTGAAAACTGCGCAGACTATGAAATGTTTTTAAAGGTGGAAAATGTTCTTTGATAGATATCATTTTGTCAGACACTTTTCTTTTTTTGATTTAATTCTTATAATATGCCAAAAATCTGTATATTTGATCGAGTTTAACATTAAATTGTGCGTTTTACTCTTAACAGACGTATAGCCAACCCGATTAACAGACCCACTGCCGATATAGCCGCATACTCAATATAGATTAACCGACCAATCTCTCGGTTAGCCGAGTGTCGGCCGTGATAATGTATGTTTCCTCTGTGATATGGATTTTAGATTGATTTATTTGACTTAAAATGTCTTTATATTCACATGTTTTTTGTATTACTGGCTTTGTGTATTTGATAAGCTTCTTACTTGTAAGCTTCATGGAACTGTATATCATATGAACATTTGTTAATATTGCAATAAACAAAATACTAGCATATCCTCATCTAATTCAACGTATGAATATTCACTTAGAAAATCGTGTCAACAATTTGTTTTCATACTTTTCACAAACATTTAATTTGAGATTTAATTTTGGAAATAAAATAATCCGACATAAAATGTCGAAATAGTATGAAATTCAAAACAGTGTAGCTGTGGCCATTGATTGACACATTAAAATCATTCATTGACTGGGACAATTTAGGTGAACGTTTGTATGTAACGACCAATGCTCACTATGTACTTTTTAAAGACACTTAAACTATGGGGTCACCAAAGGTTCTCAACACCTAAATAAAGTAATTCGAAAAATTAATCAGAAATAACACGATATTTTGATTTATATCAATTATATAAATCAAAACACAAAGGTTATTCCTGATTAATTTTTCGAATTATTTTATAATTAAAGGCGTTAAGAAACCTTTGTTGACCCCACAGTTTAAATGTCTATCGTAGGTACGTCATGAACAGTGGTTGTTACAGACAAACGTTCACGTAAATTGTCCCAGTCAATAGATGATTTTGATGGGTCAATCAATGGCCACAGCTACACTGTTTTGAATTTCATACTATAAACATTTTAATATGTTAATCCAATTTCACGACAAGAAGCATTTGAACTACTTATGATTTTAAATGATTGTTTTCCCCCTTTTACTTTTCAAAAGCTTTTAATTGGTTTGGTGTTTTGAATGACAAGAATGGACAATATTTAAACAACAAATTAAAAATAATTCATGCGAGTGCTGCTGTTATTAAACGAAGTACGATTTTCTTGTTTTTGTGTTTTATATTAATCCTTTTTTCACTAACACTATTTTTTCGTTTGAATAAATTACTTTCCGTCATTATATTTGCTACTTATTTTTGTGCAGTGTAGACTTGGCTTAAAGGTTGCTTTTTTATTTAAAGAATTTTTTTTATTAATCTTCAAATTGAGTGAGTGACGTTTTTAGCTTTTAAAAGTAGACCAAAGAATCGTGTGAGCTTTTGTCATCATTTTAAAGGGAATCATTGTCCAGCGTCGGCGTACAAAAACGTCTATGAAACTTCTAATTGGATTTCACAAAAACTTAGATTATAATACATAATATCAGAAACTTTGATCCGTTAACAAACATCATGCTACATTTAGTTTCTACTGGACCATTTTTTTTTAACAATCCATCTATGATTTTTTTACTTAAGATAATAAGCAAAAACGAAGAAAACAATCGGTTTACATTAGGATTATTAAAGGCAAAACACATCTTGTTTGAAGTAGATTGACAATTTCATGCATATTGAACTACTATTTGTATCTTGTGTGAAGTGTTATAAGGTTTTTCTTGAGTTATAAGTTTTGCACACCCCCTTGGTTTCTTCATATTTTTTTGCCGGATCATATTGACCTTTTTATAGTTTCGCTGTATTCATTTATTACATTTTTACAATATTAGCACTTAATTTGTCATTAGTCCCCATTCAACCCTTATAAGGAATTGACTTATTTCACCTTTTTACTTATTTTTATATCGTAGTTTGATAATCATTCTTGATACTTTTAAAACACGTTCTCTCTATCTACAAGATGTAGGCAAAACTGCAAAATTGAATACAACTGCCATTCAAGGGAAAAATCAATCATGTCGGCATATCTGAAGATTTTATTTTGCGTTCATTTCTAGTAATCTCTTTCTATCTTCTATAATTTCGACAAAAACAGAAAGTATTATCTCCCTTCGTAAATTTTACGGACGCCATCACTAGTTGGTTGCAATTTGACCATTATGGAAAAATCGTAACTACAATACCCTTCCACGAATGTGACCTACCGATTAAAACTATTTACAGGATTTGTAATAACATAAGTAACACGACGGGGGCCACATGTGGGAGCAGGATCTGCCTACCCTTCTGGAGCACCTGAGATCACCCCCAGTTTTTGTAGGGGTTCGTGTTGCTAAGTCTTTATTTTCTATGTTGTGTTTGCTGTACTATTATTTGTCTGTTTATATTTTTATTCGTTAGCCATGGCATTATCAGTTTATTTTCAATCTGTGATAAAATTGAGAATGGAATCGAAATGGGGAATGTGTCAAAGAGTTTGACTCTCCCTCCCTCTGGTATCTTTTGCCCCTCTTCTATGGTTCCAATTTAGCATTCTTTTGACAAAAAGGTCGCCATCCAATTAGAACGGATTTCTAAAATTTTAGGGGGTATTATGAGTAAGAAAATAAATTCCTTTCATATAGAATGAAATTCAAAACAGTGTGGCTGTGGCCATTGATTGACACATTAAATTCATCCATTGACTGGGACAATTTACGTGAACGTTTGTCTATAGGTTACAATACACCATTAGATTTTATGGGCGCAGCCATTTTATGAGCATAACATGGTATTCAGAATTAAGAGTATGGCGAATCCTGATTGGTCGATATGTGCGCCCGTTATTTTTTATTATTAGAGACTTCGTGCACTCTGCTTTATACAAAAGGCAAAATAAAAATTATTCCGTAGCCCTAAAGGCACTGAGATGACTTTTCAACGCTAGGACAAGACACGTATTTTTAAGGGCAAAATTGATAGGCATGGGAGATAAGTACAAAATACGCTAAGAAAAGCAACGCGAACCTATATTTTTTGGACCAAAAAATACTGTCCTAATAACTTTTCTTTGATTCTAGCAAGGTTTCGTTAAAAAAATCAACTTCCTAAAGTCTGTGTCTCGAAAAAGGCTACCATTGTCGCCTATGGGGAAATTAATTGTTTATTTCAATCTGTAACGACCACTGTTCACGACGTACCTACGATAGACATTTAAACTGTGGGGTCACCAAAGGTTTCTTAACGCCTTTAATTATAAAATAATTCGAAAAATTAATCAGGAATAACCTTTATGTTTTGATTTATATAATTAATATAAATCAAAACATCGTGTTATTTCTCATTAATTTTTCGAATTACTTTATTAATGTGTTGAGAACCTTTGGTGACCCCATAGTTTAAGTGTCTTTAAAAAGTACAAAGTGAGCAGTGGTCGTTACATACAAACGTTCACCTAAATTGTCCCAGTCAATGGATGAATTTCATGTGTCAATCAATGGCCACAGCCACACTGTTTTGAATTTCATTATTATGTCATTACTTATTCAAACATCATACGTTTCGTTTTCAAAACTGATAATTTTCACAGTTCTATAATAGTTAATATTCCTCAGCGATGAACATGTTACGGAAGCCGATAAGGGCCATTCAAAAAAAATATTTTATGTCGTAATTACGACATAGCATGTCGTAATTTCGACATAACATGTCGTTATTACGACATAGCATGTCGTAATTTCGACATAACATGTCGTTATAACGACATCGCTATGTCTTAATTTCGACATATCATGTCGTAATAACGACATCACTATGTCGTTAAAACGACATAGCTATGTCGTAATAACGACATCGCTATATATAAAAGAATATGTATTATGATTGCCAAGAGACTAAATGACACAGAAATTAACAACTATGGGTCATCATCATGCCCCCAATAATGAGAAAAGCCCCCGATTAGTCAGCTATAAAAGAGGGAGGAAAGATACCAAAAGGGAGAGTCCCCGAAATGCTGTGTGGCAGACAGTGTTATTAATTAATTATTAGCTCCCTTGGTAAAAATCCAAATTTCATATTTAATGTATTTCATTGTTAAATAATTTACATGAAGCTTAATAAGTATATATTTGTTAATTGCATAGGTTTTGCTATTTGAATTCATTGGTTGAAGATTTTTTATTTACATTGTAAAGTTTAATATTTGCATCGTCGCAAAATCTTTGGTTACCTTCTTTGGATACCTTCAGTGAGAAACTTATATATTTTTTTAAATCCCTTTAAAGTTTTATAAGTTACCTGCCATGGAAGGGCTCTACAGCCAGACAAGTTTGAAATAAACAAATAAGACGTGGAAATATATGAGGACTGACATTGCATGGCAAGCATTCCATCTCCCTTTATATAAGCGCAAACTACATGGCTACTTGTAATAAGGGTGAATTGAAGTATTGATAGCTCTATTTCTACTTTCAAACGTTGGGCACGACATTCCTACAACACGACGTTACACTTTAATATGCGGCGTCGAAGAGGGTTTTTGACTTCGTTTAATTTTTGCAAGTTTTATTCGGTTTTTCATATTGTTGGTTGATTCTGGTTCTGTTCGTTTTGTGATGTCAAAAATTACCTCGAGTTGTGGAAATCGATTTAATAATGTTTACTCTTTAAGTTATTTCAACTAAAAATGCAGTACTGTCGCAAGTAATGTAGGAAGGAAAGATGGGATAAAAAATACGCGTTAACTGCTTTGAAAAATGAAATATCAACTTGGACAAAATGGCTACCGTTTGAAAAACGACTGTGTAGAGAAGATTTTTATTGAATCAGCAATATTTGAACTCACATGAGGCAAATATTTGTACTTTTGTTAGATTTTATTATTGTCTTACTCTTTTATTCATTTTCTGCTGTATCTACTTATAACATTCACTTTCAGTCGTTGAGTTAATGAAAAACGTCGTTGGACATTTTTCTTATTCCAGCTTAATATGCAGTCACCCAGTCAAATGAAATTTGGCAAAATAACGGCTTTAACGGCACAGAGAACCAACACATGTCGTTGTTCCTGCCAAGAATCATGAAGATCAGAGAATAAGAAATAGGATCACTATACATAAGGGTTAAAACAGTTTTTCATAAATGTAACGTTGGACATCCGTTTTTTTCACAAAGCTTTCTTATTTTAATCCTCAAATAAACAAGATATTACTTAGTATATGATCAAGAGCTGTAAAAACATAATTTAAAACATATACTGAATTTGTTACAATATTGTTTCGTGTTTTCTAACATTTTTATTTTTATTTTGTTTTGCGGATGAAATTTCGAAGATTCTGTTTTAAATCCTAGGCGTTGTAGGAACATCGTGCCCAACGATTGAAAGTAGAAATAGAGAAATCAATACTTCAATATAACCTTATTGCAAAAAGCCTTGAAGTTTGCACTTACTGTAGGGAGATGGATAGCTTGCCTTGCTAGGAATGTATGTTAGACTGGTTTACTTTTTAAATTGTTATTTGTATGGAGAGTTGTCTCATTGGCACTCACACCACATCTTCCTATATCTATATAAATTTCTCACTGAATCTATTCAAAGAAGGTAACCAAAGATTTTGCGACGATGCAAATATTAAACTTTACAATATAAATAAATATCTTTAACCAATGAATTCAAATAGCAAAGTCTATGCAATTAACAAATATGTACTTATTAAGCTTCGAGCAAATTATTTATAAACAATGAAATACATTAAATATGAAATTTGGAGTTTTACCAAGGGAGCTAATAATTAATTAATAACACTGTCTGCCACACAGCATTTCGGGGGCTCTCCCTCTGGTATCTTTCCTCCCTCTTTTATAGCTGACTATGTGGGGCTTTTCTAATTATTGGGGGCATTATGATGACCTATAGTTGTTAATTTCTATGTCATTTAGTCTATTGGCAATCATAATACATATTCTTTTATATATATAGCGATGTCGTTATTACGACATAGTGATGCCGTTATTACGACATGATATGTCGAAATTACGACAAAGCGATGTCGTTATAACGACATGTTATGTCGAAATTACGACATAGCGATGTCGTTATAACGACATGTTATGTCGAAATTACGACATGCTATGTCGTAATTACGACATAATATTTTTTTTTTGAATGGCCCTTATCGGCTTCCGTAACATGTAAATGTTAATGAATTAGGTCTATTCCTGAAGCTTCACGTGTTAAAGGGTGATTATAGGGATTGATCTTTAAGAAAGAAACAAACATATTTTTATATGACAACAATGGATTCCGACGTTGATGATCTACATTTTGTAGTTTTTATTGAAGGTAAATAGTTCATATTTAAATCACAATTACAAAACTGTATTAACAAAGCACATTGTCAACCATATGCATATCTGTTGTATTCATTTTTTTTCAAACAGTGTAGTGGGAGTATATCATTGATTCTTCAGATTCTTCGACCTCATCTAAAACGATAATATATAATTATCATTGATAATTGTTGTATGATGGTTAATTGTTAGTGGCATTTATGTATTGCATAGAACAGTATTTTTTCTGGAAAAGGAATGATAAAGAGGAATAATTTTGTTTTCCAAGATGATTTTTTTGCTGCAACGTTTCTCTACCGCAACGAGCCTCACATTTCACATTCCATTCAGCCAAATGGAGATGTCCTAAACATGTGTGTCAATTCTCCATCACGGAGGAATCCAGTCATTTTATTTCTTGATTTTTTTTTTAAATTGAATTTTTTTTACTAAGTTTTTTAGTTTCTGTTTCCACTTATTATATTTATTTGGTGTGGACAATATAACTGTTTTTTCTTTGCCTTTACAAACAGAATGAATAAATAATGATCCGCTGCGTTTGATAACAATTATGATTGAAATCAATGATTTAATAAAGAATACTTCACGACCATATATGGTCATGTGGGTATAGGTTAATTAAAGGAATAGTAAACAGCATCAGTGTTAGACACGTACTAAGCTTAATGACCCCGTGGTTCATTTTGTCTCTCATTCCAGTGCAGTTGCTTTTAATACACAAAACGAAAATAGTCCCGATTCACTTGGCTCGTCTCTACTGTAGAAGATGAAGCAATGTCAGGATTATTGTCAGACATGGATTTGGCTGTGCTTTGATGTTTTTATCTGTCTGCTGGTTTTTTTTTATTGGAGTCTTTTCTAACCTTTATTGTTTAGGTATGGATTTGCATTTGTTAATAACGTTTGTCTGATTGTTTACACGTTTACTCATTTTTGGATTTTACTGTTCTGTCCTCTTCCAATGTGTATTCGTATAGTCTTACTCTTTGTCCTCTTCCAATGTGTATTCGTGTAGTCTTACTCTTTGTCCTCTTCCAATGTGTATTCGTGTAGTCTTACTCTTTGTCCTCTTCCAATGTGTATTCGTGTAGTCTTACTCTTTGTTCTCTTCCAATGTGTATTCGTGTAGTCTTACTCTTTGTCCTCCCTCTTTAAACGAAAGCTATGGTTGTATGGAACTTCAACTTTCGTGTGAGCAAATTTTAAAAACAAAACTGTTAAGATGTTTTGATCAAGCGAAACTGTGAGCTATTGCTCAATAATGATAACCCCACAAAAAGTATTTCATCAACAGAAAGTTGAAGAAAAATTATCTGAAAAAAGGAAAAATATATATAACACGTGAAACATGTTCAGACGAAGTCTGATAGCAAATTTCAGCAAAGCCTTAAATGTAGTTCTGTAGAAAAATACGACTAAATTTCATGCATGACCTGTATTTGTTAGAAGGTAAATATGAATATTCGGTACACAAGAAGTTCATAGTCGATGGATCTGGAACTTTCTTACAAGGTATATTTCTCAATTACCATGATTACCAGAACTCTTATAACAAATTTCAGGAAACCATTATTTGTAGTTTCCTAGAAAAACGCGACGAATATGCCATATATGGCTGTTATGTTAAGATTATATATGTTATCGGTAATTGATGAGCATTGAATCTCAAATTTCGTCACCAGGAATATCATACTGTCAGGCAGCCTTTTAGAAAACAATTACATGTATGTGTACACGTAGTTCCCTTAAAAAATGCGAACAAAACTGCATGCATATTCATTTATGTGTTGTTATTTGGATATATATAAAATACAAATAAACAGGATGTTGAGCGGTGAAACTGAAACCGCCTCAAACGGAAATCACGCCGAACACATTTAAGGAAGTTCTAGAGAAAAATACGCCGGAAATTTAATAGGATGAACAAATACGGACAGAGAGGGTTTAACAGTATGGTCCATCCTTCTCTCCAGCAGAGGTTGTTTATACTTTCATTTGAATATATAACATTTCATACTATTCAGAAATCATTCAGATAACATACTGTATCATAAAGAATTGATGGAATCGATCTGGTTTGGCATATTTACAAATATTCTACAATTTACAATACTTAAACATGTAAAACAATTTACATGCATGACTTGTCCATCACAGACTGTGCATTTACTGCAAACAATGCATATTTACAATACAAATCAGTTATTTATAAAAGGTGTCGTATGACATGTATACATACCAGAGGGGGTCATACAATTTTGTTATAATGTGATCGATGTGTGTATTATTGTCGGCTTTAATTATCCCAATACAGGTATTGTTAATAATACAAATTTGCATTTTGATAAATTAATAGATCATTTTTGTTTACTTGAATGATGTTTGCCATTTTGTTGAATGATTATAAGTTTAAGATTAGGGGAAAATCATCACATATATCAGAATTTGGTCAACGGTTCCGAAACATTCAATACTAAGACCATTCTGTAGAACATGTGGGTAACTTCACATTTCTAACTTATTATTATTTTTCATGCTTTGTTTTCTTATATATAGAATATGCAAGAAGTTTTTGGAATTTGCTGCTGGTTATCTTTTTTGACGGCAACTGTAAAATGCGCCTTTTAGATAGTTTTATACAACCGTGTTTAAAATATTTTTGAATAAGAATAGGAATAAGAATTTTTTTATGATAAAATGATGAATGCAGGCCATTAAAATCCACATTATTAGTAAGGTAAATTAAAATTTAATCTATAAAGCACGAAACGGAATATAGAAAACAGCAAAAATACGGTGTAACTTGTAACATTAAATAAGCATAAATTAGAGTTTTTGACCTAAAACTTATACAAATTCAACAAATTTCCCTGCATTTTCGTATTACAGAATTGTTCGGATTCTGACTCGGACATCACACGAAATTCATCGCAAAAAAAATCAAAAACGATCATGGTAGATAAGTTTGGAATGGTCTTCGTTATGTGTAAGAAGTAGTAATTTGGAAGGATTAATAATCGAAATGAAAGAATCGACAAGAACAATATGTAATTACAATCTTTTTATTTTCAAAAAAACTTGGTATTCCAAATGTGCATAACCAGAGGTTTAAAATAATCCTCAAAATATGAATGATTCCATAGTCCAGACTGAACACCTGATTTTTTTTAATGTCCAGCTAGTATGTTACAATCTTAAGAAATGACGTTTTAACGCTATTATCTGAAAAGGGTCCACGACATAATCGCTAATCATTTCCATTTCACTGCTCTTAGCATATATCTATTTATATTTCCAGAATGTGCATTTGCTGCACATTTTTGTTCGAAAGAAAAAAGAAATATGTTGAACGTAAATATTTAAAGTTATGTGATAAACTAAGTGTCCAGTGTTTTTGTTACGCGCTTGTTTTCTGGAGGAAAATGCCGACGTCGTTAATGGTTTTAGTAATTTGAAGACGTTACGTTTGTGGACTCAGCTTTGTGCACCTTATAAGTATCTTTTCAATCTAATACAGATTAGGTGCATTAGCTCATTTTCCAATAAGCGTAATTCTTCTAACTCCAAATCAAAGGAAAAAGTGTGCAATTTTATATACATTAATTAATATGAATGACTCGGTTCTGCTCAGCTAATTGACTAACTGCTAGGGAAGCATTTACTAGGCACCTAGTTATTGTATTCTACTTTAATCGTGGTTTAATGTAATGAGTTCAATATTGATAGAACATTTACAACATATGTGGTTTACTACATTGAAACTGAAATTTAAAAACCTTGTTTAGATGGGCTATTAAAATAAAGGAAATTGCACCTAGAGCTAAGCACAAAAGCAAGGCCATACAGGTTAGTGTAGTTATTTTTTTTTTTTTATGTTTTTATCGTAAATTTTCGACGCAATAAAATTAAATTCAAAATTCTGTAAATTATACATATGAACCTTGCATTTCGTCGACGGTTCAATGTTTAAATTTAATATTTTACTATGAGTTTATTTATAATATGCATGTTTTAAAGTACAATGTCTGTATATCATATTTGCATAATAGTGGAAACAGATATCTCTAATACAGAAAAACGATAAAAGGTAGAAAACATGAAACAATAGAAAAAGAGGCCTAGGATGAATAATTGTAATTATCTAACCATCTATGCATTTCTAGGAATATGATTTGGTAAAAGCAACCGCGTGGATACCGTCTATATTTCATATGGGGTAAGAAGGCGTGAATGCCTGAAGTTTCAAAATATGTTGTGTGGTTTGTAGAATTATGATTTTTTTCCCGTTCCCTCACTGCATATGCGGAACTGATTGCTTAACTTTTCTTTAAATATAAAATCCATTCAATATCGAATTCCTTGAACATGTAGACTGTTCAATCATTATTAAAAAGTCCTTCTGAAAGATAAATTGAACAAAATAGTGAATGATGTTATGCGGCATCAATGATGCTGGAATTAATCTCTTTCATCGATTAGAAAGACGATGTTCCCATACATTAATTAGTATCGAAAATGAACATTTAAAAGAGTATCAATTCAAATCTTGCCTAGATTGATTGATTGGTAACTCCTTCAAATCCTTACAGCTTTTTGTTGGGACAAATGTTCTTTAATATATAATTAATTCCGTTAGGGTCATATACTGTAATATTTATTCCTGTGGAAATAATATTTCAGAGTTTTTTTCCATTTGGAACTTATATTATGAAGGAACTTCAATTTCGTGACATGCTGACTATTCAATAGCATTGTATACAATATTCTAGAATTACAGATAGAATTCTATGAAGCAATATATGCGGAAATGATTGTTTAACTTTTCTCTCAATATAAAATCCATCCAATATCGAATTCCTTGAACATGTATCTACTGTTCAATCATTATTAAAAAGGCCTTCTGAAAGATAAATTGAACAAAATAGTGAATGATGTTATGCGGCATCAATGATGCTGGAATTAATCTCTTTAATCGACTAGAAAGACGATGTTCCCATACATTAATTAGTATCGAAAATGAACATTTAAAAGAGTATCAATTCAAATCTTGCCTAGATTGATTGATTGGTAACTCCTTTAAATCCTTACAGCTTTTTGTTGGGACAAATGTTCTATAATATATAATTAATTCCGTTAGGGTCATATACTGTAATATTTATTCCTGTGGAAATAATATTTCAGAGTTTTTTTTTCCATTTGGAACTTATATTATGAAGGAACTTCAATTTCGTGACATGCTGACTATTCAATAGCATTGTATACAATATTCTAGAATTACAGATAGAATTCTATGAAGCAATGACATGATTTGAAATCATTCTATCAAGTACAATTCTGTTGCTGACCGAGCTTGACGAAAATATACGTAATTGACAAGCAATTAAAGCTACACAGAAATATAATATTACTTCAAAGCCTCCTACATAATTATAACGATGGGGTCAGATCTTCTAAACTTCTAGGCTCAGCCAAAGAAGCAGCAGTTAGAAGAAGAATTTTGCGTTTTTATATACAACCGATAGAATCTTCTCAAATGTCTTTGACGAAGAAACTGATATTTTTGTAGTTTGTGTTCTTTGTTTCAAATCACGGAGAATGCTTGAAGGAAACAAACTGTTGTTCCTGTTTATATTTGATATTTGAGAGTATTTTACTTAAAGACTAAAATATTGTACAAAAATAACATGTACACGACAAATATATTGTATTAGGAATACATTCTCGACCTCCTCAGGCATAGATTACCTTAGACGGTTTTGGCACAACTTTTTGGAATTTTCGATCCTCAATGCTCTTTAACTTTGTACTTGTTTGGGATTATAAATATTTTTGATTTGAGCGTCACTGATGAGTCTTATGTAGACGAAACGCGCGTCTGGCGTACTTAATTATAATCCTGGTACCTTTGATAACTATTTACACCACTGGGTCGATGCCACTGCTGGTGGACGTTTCGTCCCCGAGGGTATCACCAGCCCAGTAGTCAACACTTCGATGTTGACATGAATATCAATAATGTGGTCATTTTTATAAATTTCCTGTAACAAAACTTTGAAATTTTTGAAAAAAAGTAAGGATTTTCTTATCCCAGGCATAGATTACCTTAGACGGTTTTGGCACAACTTTTTGGAATTTTCGATCCTCAATGCTCTTTAACTTTGTACTTGTTTGGGATTATAAATATTTTTGATTTGAGCGTCACTGATGAGTCTTATGTAGACGAAACGCGCGTCTGGCGTACTTAATTATAATCCTGGTACCTTTGATAACTATTTACACCACTGGGTCGATGCCACTGCTGGTGGACGTTTCGTCCCCGAGGGTATCACCAGCCCAGTAGTCAACACTTCGATGTTGACATGAATATCAATAATGTGGTCATTTTTATAAATTTCCTGTAACAAAACTTTGAAATTTTTGAAAAAAAGTAAGGATTTTCTTATCCCAGGCATAGATTACCTTAGACGGTTTTGGCACAACTTTTTGGAATTTTCGATCCTCAATGCTCTTTAACTTTGTACTTGTTTGGGATTATAAATATTTTTGATTTGAGCGTCACTGATGAGTCTTATGTAGACGAAACGCGCATCTGGCGTACTAAATTATAATCCTGGTACCTTTGATAACTATTGTAATATATTGTGTCTTATTATATTTTTTAAAATTATATTATAAAAATGTTTGTTTGGAGCTTACACGCAGGTACCTACCAAAACCATGCAAACGTCTTCTATATAGCAAACAACACTTGCTAATGTCAATTGAAATCTATTTCAGCAATTTTTAATATTTGTGATAAACCAATGTATTCGCAGGTTAGATCATGTTATTCGTGTATTTTGTCTTGCGCAATTATTTAGTTCTAACCTATCGCCCTTTTAAAATTAGTATAACATTCTTTTTTTTAATGCATGGTATCATTATATCACACAAAATTCTACTTTTTTATTCTTAGATTATTGCATATGATTTATGATAGTTTCAATAAAGCTTCAATACTTCAACAGAATTTTGATTTCAATTTAATCTTCTCATTTATAATCGTATTAGTTAACTTTGGTCATGGTCATATTAAAATAGAAGCCATGACACCAAGGCTGTCCTCGATAAATCTATCTTTCAGTAGAACATTCATACAATTTTTAGAACGTAGAATTTAATCTACAGATATATCATATAAGCAATGTCAAAGTAAAGGGTCATTCTTTAAAGTTAGATGTTTGTAAGTCGTTAAATGTAAAAATAATGGTAAATTCATTGTTCTTGTTTAGCTCTATAAACGAAAAAAGAAAATAATATGCTGCAATAATTGAATGTAGCCGAATCATTGATAAGCTCATACGGACCTTTTTTAGCAGTTTTTAATACTTCCCGTTACCTTAACGGAAGAAAGTTCTTAGTACTTTGCCTGTCCGTGTAAACCAATAAGAATTAAATGGCGTAGTAATATGAAGTAAAATAAGTAGACCTTTCATAGTTTCCTGGAGTAGGGCCTATTGACCCATTGAGACCATAACGGATTCTGAAAGCGAAACGCTAAATACCATGAACAGTATCAAACTAAAAAAGGATTAATTCAAAAATAAAATAAAAAAATTACCACGGTCAGTTTTGCTTTCGAGAATTTGAATCTTAACTTCTAATAAAAGTTTATTATTCAGAATCTGAGAATTTGCAATAAACTTGCATCAGTTGAATTTAAATATGATGCATTTTCATCGATTACTATATAATGTCAACATACATAATTTTTCTTAGGTACAAATATATGGTAGCAAATCTATGTTATAATGATAACCTTCCAAATTTTAAATTTGAATGCAAAAATCATTACGAACTAGACGGTTTGTGGATATCAAGATGAAACTGATGTTTCTATCACGAATAAAGCAGATTTGTATTTATCTTTCTACGAAATTAAATACTTGTGCAGCCTCTATTTTGCACCGCAATGAAACTGAAACCAATGCAAAAGTGAAAGTGAAATGATTACGCTCGTTACTACCATGTAACAATAGATCTATTGAACACGATGATAGTATTTTCAATTAAAATAGGATTTACGCTAACGCATTAAAATGTCAGAAAACTTAAAAGAATGCGGTAATGAGTGTTTTTTGAAGCTTTAAAAGAAAATCGTATGTATGATATTCCTTGGAGGAATTCTTTGTAGAGATACAATAATGCCTTAAAGCGAGGAAAAGAGTAACGACTGATATTTAGAATTGTTTTGCTGCTAATTAAACGGTCATTGCACATGTTTGCACCTGTCCTAAGTCAGGAATCTGATGTACAGTAGTTGTCGTTTGTTTATGTAATATATACGTGTTTCTCGTTTCTCGTTTTGTTTATATAGATTAGACCGTTGGTTTTCCCGTTTGAATGGTTTTACACTAGTAATTTTGGGGCCCTTTATAGCTTGTTGTTCGGTGTGAGCCAAGGCTCCGTGTTGAAGGCCGTACTTTAACCTATAATGGTTTACCTTTTAAATTGTTATTTGTATGGAGAGTTGTCTCATTGGCACTCACACCACATCTTCCTATATCTATTGATATTTCTTCAAATTTTAAAGGAAACATTACTTTTTACGGCTACTTTTAGAATTGGTCGTAAACATGTCCAAAATGTTAATGTTTGCATAAAACTGAAATGCATTGAACAGTACTTAGATTTAGATAGTTTATTCTCATAAAACCATGCAAGTACAAAGGTTACAGAGAAGTTAAAAAATAATATACATACAAATAAAAAATGCATAAAATTCAAAATTTCGGATGAGATAACATATAAAACAATATATATATAGACTAATATAGTCAAATGTAAAAGTTAAGATTGTATAAAGAAATACTTTCTATAAGTATAAATATGGTAAATAAATTATAGTTGTTAAGAAGGAGTGAGCTTATTAATACATCTTATAAAATTGCAGAGGTTTCTTAGTGCCTTTGGTTTTTTTTAATTAAACAGTTTGTTGAATGTAATAATGTTATGTCTTGGTATTAGTTCATTTGGAATAAATCTTCTTCTTTCATCTTGTAAAGCCGGGCAAACAAAAATATAGTGGTATTCGTCTCCGATATCTCTTTTCGTACATATTGAACATTTTCTATCACTTTTGTCAATGTTATGACATCTCCCCTTTTCTATTGGCAGTGAATGATTCGATGTTCGGAATTTACAAAGTGTATATATCTCTCGGTCATTTATGATGTTGAAATAATTCTCAAATTCAAAACTTTCCTTAAAGAGCCTATAAGTAATGCATTTTGATGTGTTCTGAATAGCTGAATTCCAAATTTGTTTAAACTGGTCAATTAATCTAACTTTGATACTTTTTGGTAACCATTTGGTGAGGTCTGTTTTTTGCAAATATTAAAATAAGTTTGAAAATCCGGCATTGTCCAATATATTTTTAATGTTCTTTATCCATAAAATATCATCATTGTTTGTGTGATATCGGGAATATACAAATTTATATTTATAGATTGATAACTTATTTTCATCTATAAGCAGCCGGCACCAATATGATATCATTCGACATTTAATGCTTATTTCCAATGGGTATCGTCCAGTTTCACCGTACACAATCATGCTTGGGGTAGATCTTTTGAGGTGTAGTAAATGCTTTAAAAATTTGAAATATACTTGTTCAATAATGTCATTTTTTCCAAATCCCCATACTTCACATCCGTATAAAAGAATTGGTTTCACCAGTTTGTCAAATAACTCTAATTGGCATTCAGTTGATAAATTACACTGCCTCCCTTTTTTAATAGCGTTGTACATAGCTTTTGTTGCTTTTTCTGATAGTCTTTTCTTTGCTTTATTGAAGGATCCATATCTGGTTAACAATAGTCCAAGGTAGTTAAATTCTTTCACTATTTCAATTTTCTTTTCTTCATAAATGAAATTAATATTATTAGGCTGTCTTCCTTTAGAGAAAATTAAAACTTTAGTCTTAGATGTATTTATTTTAAGTTTCCAAGTATCACAATATTCACTGAAACAATTTAATTGCATTTGAAGGTCTTCCTTTGTTTCTGACATTAGAACAGTATCATCTGCATATAATAAAATGAACAGCTTTAAAAAGATATTGAGGTTAGTTTCAAGGGGGTTCGATATTGATGAAAAACCTTTCACATTATGTGATAGCAAAAAATGAGTGAGGTCATTGATATATAAAGAGAATAATAGAGGGGAACGATTTCATGGGAAAAATCAGATTTTTGATTATTGTATATAACTCTTGATTTTATATTATTGTACATACTATGTATTACTGTGTGCATTTTTCCATCAATGTGATTCAATGCCGTCTTAATTATATAAACCATAGGCCGTTTCTCCAAACTGTGTCGAACGCCTTAGCAAAATCAATAAAATCACAGAATAACTTTTTCTTTTGCGATCTAGCTAGGTCGAAGATACTTTGTAATATAAATATGTTATCTGTTGTTGAATAATTTTTCTAAAGCCACTTTGATTGTTATGTATTATTGAAAAGTTTTCGAAATATTTCGTTAATCGTTCATTTAGGATGGACGTAAACAGTTTTCCAAAACAGCTAAGAATAGTGATAGGTCTATAATTTTGCGGATCTTGTTGATTTCCTTTATTTTTAAATAAAGGGTGTATATTTCCAGATAACTAACTGTCTGGTATGATTCCTGTGCCGTAGCTTTGAAGAATTCGTTTATAATCAGATCATCACCGCTTGCCTTGTTATTTTTCAAGCTTTTTATATTTCTTATTATTTCATGGGGCGTAATCATTTCATTTAATAAATCATTTTCGATATTTCTTTCAAACTCTTCGTAGTTTAGCTCTTGTTCTTCTTCTTTATTTCCTTGATTTAAATTGTTGAAAAAATCATAAAGTTTTTTAATTGAAATATTAGGTTGTTTCTTCCTAGAGCCTCCATTTAGAATTTTGCAGTACCCTTTTGAGTTCGTGGTTTTCATATTTTTCATATCATTTCGCACATTTTTCCTATAGTTTTTTTTATATTTCTGTACCTGGTATTTTTGTATCGTCTTTCACTGCGTTTTTTATATTCCTGGTTTACAATGGATTTGTTTAATTTATATTTTCTACTGTATTTTCTCCCATTTTTCCTAGCAATTCTACAATCTATGTTAAACCATGGTTTTTCATCTTGTGATCTTGTACTCTGATGGGTATTTTCGTTCTTTGACTTGTTATTTAAGGTTCCGAATGTTTTCTTTGCAGAAGTAACAAATATGTTCGTAAAATTTTCTACAGCTTTGTTAAATATGTTCGAATCAGCAGGAAAAAGATTGGTTTCTTCAAGGTGATTTTCTAATTCAGAAATCTTTTCTCTGTCTAAATTTATAATAAAATCTTCTTTCTTGTTTATATCCCATTTCTTTATTTTCTCTCCGCTCATTGAATTAATCGGCACAGATCCATATCCACATGTACATTTATTTATGTCGACATCTATATCTAAAGGGCTGTGGATATCGGAATATAAACAAATAAAATCTAAAACTTTCGAATTTGATATAATGTTAATAAAATCTAGCGACCCTATGAAATAATTAACAACTGCAGCATTTTTGCTCGTCCGTTCCCCCGTCATATATCTCCTATGCGGCCGTTTATAATATACATATTTGTAAATTTGCATAAATCAAGTAATAGTATCCCATATTTTTTTTGTTTTATCTTTATTATTTCTTGCTATCGGTATGTTGTAGATTTCGAATTTATAGGTGTCGTTTTCTGTGATTTCCGGTAAATTCAGATTATCAGAAATATCATTTCCATCAGTTATGATAAAATCAGCATCAGTCGATGTTCTACTGTTGAAATCGCCATTTAAGCACATATATTTGCATTTAGTTGAAAACTTTAGAATATCAGTTTCGATTTCGCGAAAGGCGTCGGGTGAACTATATTTTGTGTTTTCCGGTGGAATATAAACAGACCCAATGACTATTTCAGCATCAAGTTTAGTATATGATGATGAGATTTCAAACTATATAACAAAGTTACTATCACTCGATAGGAATTTTATATGATCGCATAATTTTTCTTTATAAAGAACCATAAGTCCACCAGATTTTCTAAATGTCATATCGTGCCTGTTTTTCATTTTACTGATATAGCCAGGTACGAAAATTTCATCACAATTGTCAGTTTTACTTTTTTGAAGATATTATATCATAACGATTAATTAATTCTATAAATTCAGGATATTGTAGTCGTTTCTTTATGCCACAGACATTTAAACTAAGAATATTTAATTCACAAAAACTATTGTTTATAGCCACACAATTACATCTTTTTTTCATTTTCATCGTGCCCCTATGATTCTGGTTCTGACTCATGTCTTGCTCGTTATTGTGATTTCCTGTTATCTGTTGGTGGTGTTCCTGAGAAGGAAGTCGACTGTTGGGGTTTTTGTCCACCAGGTGATTGTTTCTTAATTTCCGGTTTAAAAATAATTCCTTCAAAAAACAGCTTATCTTTTATCATGTATGCTCTTTTTTCCTTTTTTCTTTGCCTCTTTCATCACGGGGTACAGTTTTTTTCTCTCTCTTCAATCTCTCTTGGGAACTGAGTATTTATGCCAAAGTTTGGTACAACATATAAGCTTTTACACATTCCAGACGGATTTGTTATTAATTTTACCTTTAAAATTGATAGGGGTATGTGTTATCGACCTTGTGTACACACGTCTGTCGTGCACGGATTGTTCTTAAAATAGACATCATCTACTGAAAGCTATCTGAAAAACCAAGTGTCCAAAACTATAATATCATTCCTTATACACATCCAACAATAATTGAATTGGTATTTTTCTAGAAACACTTTGGTTCTGTTAAAAAAAAAAAGCATTATTCATTTAAGTTTTGAATGTTGAGTTGGAAAGGATATCGATTAGTGTCGATATTTAAATCAAAGCCGTCGTAAAACTGTTAATCAATTGTTATAAGAAGATTGTTAAAACCCAGAAAGTGTTGTCAAAATTATGATAAAAGTACAACGATACAAGTTGTACGTTTACAACATTTTCAACCATACATTTTGATAATGAATGCAGCCATGCTATGCTCATAACAAAAACTTATTTGTTTATACTGTTTCTTTAATTGGTTAGGAGCCGCAAATTAATCCTCTTTAAAATGAAAACAAGTTAACATTTTTAAAATTGGTTTGTCCATACAATGTTCTGGATTCCTTTTTATCTGAAAATATTAAATCAAAAACATTTAAAAACACCAGACGTTTAAACGCGTGTTGAATGTCTTAAGAGTGACGACTCATACAAAACACATTTTTATGATAAAGTTAGCTTAAAATACTCGTGCCTTTATTTTTGTATCATAGCCCTTTACAACTCATATAAAAGCTCACACATGGGAGCCAGTAGGCGATCACTATACATATCTACTGAATCATCTATGTTTATGAACACACGTGGAACAAATAAAAACAAATGAAATCATACAATATATTAAATTTTAAATCGATTAGTTTCATGTTCGAAAATTACGTTGCTTTTTGTTTATTGCTCTCCAATTGTTTTACTGTCAGGAATGTGGCATTTACCTATAATATTAGATTCACTATCAGGTGAGAAATATCAAGAACTCATTAAAATTTACCTGGAATAAAACATAAATCGCGAAGTGAATAACAATAAACACAGCATCTCTGTTTACATAAAATAGCTACATACGGGCATCTCTTTTACTTTATACTACTAGTGTTCGTCTTGTTTTCAAAACGATTAAGGCGTTCTCTTTTTTTTTAATTTAAGTCTGCTAGGAGTTGAAAGTTTTCACGTTATATTGCGTAGGCTATTTAAAGGCTTCTTTATAATTTCGTTAAAAATATATTCTGTTCATTTGATACATAGGATTGTCCGCGTGGTATTACATGAGAAGAGAACGTGTTCTATTGCAATTTTGATGAAAATATTTCATACGTGATATTAATTTCCGTCTTAATTTGTCATGAGATAATTCCACATCAACGAGTTTAAAGAAATGATCTTCCTGACAAAGATCATCGAAAATGTCATGATAAAACATTGACTTTTATGGCTTCTGCCAAATAAGGATAACAATACATCGTTAACGACATATTTAAACGACATTTTGCTTATAGCAATTCGTTGTTTGTTATTTTCATTGCCGTTTTCCATTTTACTAATAGCTTACATGCCGATGCTTCGATATGAAATATAATTACGGTAATTACACTGTATTTTGACGTTATATTTCATATCTTTATCTTGCAGAGCCAGATAATTATTCAGATGGAAGTTGTTATTCACAGACAAGACGTTTTGACAGATTTTCAACTCGCACACTTCCGGTGAGACGGAAACGATACCACTCCTATGACAAATCTTATGTCCATAATGATAATACCCCTGGGCAAAACTCGATTAATCCACATGAGCCTTGTTGTAATAACCGATCTCCATCAAAACGTAAAAGAGATCTTTTTTCGAAGCGGCGATCATATTCATCAAGTTCTTTACCGACAAGAGTCGCAAGCGCACCATGTGAATTAAGCAGCATGGCGGAATGTGATGAAAACGAGACTGATGTTGACTTGTTCGATACGGACCAGAAACAAAGTGATAGTACATGTAGTAGTAGTCGTCATTCTTCCATTGATAGTTGTTATAGTGAAGTGTCGAGTTTGCCTGACAGAAGAAGATCATCATGTAACAGTTGTTGTTCAGGTATTGATGGAGGAATATATAGTGTTTTTGATATTGTTGGAGAAAGTTTCGAGGCAAGATTCCCATGGCAAAGAGATGTTGCTACACAATGTAATATAGTAATCGACTGTAATAGAGACAGTTCCTACTCACGAAGGTGTTCAGGACAAAACTTACTAGATTCACCTACGTCCCAACAATTACTTCGGCGTAAAAAGTTAGGTCAAAGACCTCATTCAATAGGTTGTGTTGAAAACGAACTATATGACGAGGAGTTGTTACGGGTACGGTTTGAACATTCACAACAACCAAGAAAGTCGGATTCATGTTTACAAGTTTCACCGAGAAGTCAGCGTCGGCGCTCATCGCCGTTTTATCTAGATGACTTTGGGTCTGGTTCAGTTTCAGATCTTGGATCAATTTCAGAAATTCCTGATTTTGAAAGGTAAGCTTTTTTTTTTATTAAAACTGGTTGAAAAATGTTGCAGGAATGTCTTTTAAACAATTCATTTCACTTGTTAATTGAGATTAAAACCCGAAAGGCTTTGTGAGACTCTTGTGGAGAGTTGTCTCATTTGCAATCATATCACATCTTCTTGTTTTATATTGCTTCTGTCTTTATCATTCTGTAATCTAACAAGCGGTACATACATGTATTTACTTTGTGTGTAAATTTTTGCTTGAATAATCAACATTCAACTGGGACACATGTCTTCCTCGATTTCTTTGATTGTTTGATAAAGATCATCATATTTCATTCCAAAAGTTATATAATCTTTGTTTTCACACTTTATCTCAAAATAATCCGCTAAATTTAGAAAATATTTCAAAATTTGTCAATTTTATCATTTCACATCCGTTTAAAGGATAAGAAAGAACTTTAATCTTTAAAAAATGTCTTGCATCAAGTCAGGAATATGGTCATTGTTATATTATAGTTTGTTTCTGTGTGTGTTACATTTTAACGTTGTGTTTCTTTTGTGTCGTTTGATTCCTCTTATATTTGAGTGTGAATTCTTATTATTATAAGACGTGTCACGGTACTTTTCTATCCCAAATTCATGTATTTAGTTTTGATGTTATATTTGTTATTCGCATCGGATTTTGTCTAATGCTTAATTCGTTTCTGTGTGTGTTACATTTTAATGTTGTGTCGTCATTTTCTTGTGTTTAATGCGTTTCCCTTGGTTTTGGTTTATGACCCCGTATTTGTGTTTTTATATCGATTTATGAGTTTAGAACATCGGTATACTACTGCTGCCTTTATTTAACTCAGAAAAGACCTTCAAAAGCATGAAGTATCGCTTTAATTTCTTACACAATATTGATTAATTTTAAATTTATAGAAAAAAAATTATCACGCAAATTATGTACAATGTGATCTGAAGTACAACGTACAAGACGGACATATCCTTTGTTACTGATTAACATCACCACCACAGGTACCGTTGTGACCCATTGCATATGAGTAGTATAAATTAAATTATTTCGTATTGAAATATGTGCTCATAAACCGTGAAATCTTAAGCCATACTTTGAGTCCCTACGCTAAAAACGAGTATGCTTGAAGTAGACAGAACATTACTAATAATTAATATGTACATTTGCTATTCATTATTACAGTCATTCAACCGCGTAAACCTCTACGCTGCATCAATAGACCGTTTACCCCAAAACATCATGGACTAACAACATTCCTTTTTACATGTTCAAATATATTCAAAGCATACACGATTCTCGCCATTCCGTGAGCAATAGAATTTCAATCTACATTCAAATTTCTACGAGTTCTACGAAAAGCTCGAAAACTTGCTATTTTACGTTCTTGCATGTTGATCTTGAAACACTATTTTAAAACATACAATACCATATCGGTCAGCGATGTTTTCGAGCTTTAGGTGGTGTAAAATTGTTAGATTTGGTAAACAGTGTACATGGAAAAGGGACTTTTCTGTGAATATGAATACAAAGAATGCAGTTACATGATTTCTGTAGTGGTACTTATGTGAATTTCTTTTGCAAAATGAAGTAAGAACGAGTAGAACAAATATATTACAATATTTTCATATTATTTTCTCCTTTTTACATTCATAGTCAATGCACAAAAACGATAAATGAAACTAAACGATTATCACTACGAATAGGTATTTCAAAAATTGCAAATATGTATTAAATAGATGGCGAAAAGGTTTCATTTTTATAACCATACTTTATCTAGTCTGTATTGAAACACTTTTAGAAGCAATCATATTGATTATAACCTGGGTTTAATAATATGCTATAAACTGTCTAAATATCCTGTTTAAAATGACGTGTAAACTGCAGGGGATATAAACGTCATTCAAAGCCAGAATATCTTCAAATAGTCATGTTATATGATTGCTAAAAGTATTATATTTATTACAATGTAAATCAAAATGAAGTGTATTTACTGCTATGTTTCACACGTAAACTTTTGTTATATTGTTTACAGGTTCGAAACGCAAATAATTTTTACAATATTCATTATTTTATTCGTTAGAACCACAATCAAAAGGCGTTTTTTTGTTGTATATTAAACTTTGCTAACGTTAATTTCTGAATACTGTAATCGTTACAATCAAATATGTGGATTGAATGCTAATGTTTTTGGAATTCAAAATTCCTGTTGTTTTTTTCATTGAGGGGACATAATTTTCACTGTTTTTTAAAAGAGGGACGAAAGATACCAAAGGGACAGTCAAACTCATAAATCTAAAACAAACTGACAACGCCATGGCTAAAAATGAAAAAGACAAACAGAAAAACAATAGTACACATGACACAACATAGAAAACTAGAGAATAAACAACACGAACCCCACCAAAAAATAGGGGTGATCTCAGGTGCCCGGAAGGGTAAGCAGATCCTGCTCCACATGCGGCACCCGTCGTGTTGCTTATGTGATAACAAATCCGGTAAATAGTCTAATTCGGTAGGTCACATTCAGGAAAGGGAAGGGGATTGTAGTTACGACGTAAGGAACATATCCGATATCATTTGTGATACGGTTATTCCATAACGGTCAACCAACTCGTGATGGCGTCTGTAAAATTTACGAAGGGATGATTTCAACTTCACCATTTGGAACTCTTGGTTTAATAGCTTCCTTGTGAGCAGCAACCCTCTATCAGGAAAATCATGATAGGAAATGCAAGTACGGGAATATCGTATCAATTGGGAAATATATACCCCGTATGCAGGTGCTGCTGGAATGTTGCTACTTAGAAATGGAAAGTTAACAATTGGAAAGCTGAAATCATCTCTTTTGTCGTAAAGTTTTGTTTTCAACCGACCCTCATTGTCAATTTCTAGATGTAAGTCAAGATATGAGGCCGACTTAACTGTATCTGTAGTATCCTTTACTTCTAGCTCGATTGGATAGATGCGTTCCACATAGTCACCAAATTTTGAATTATTTAGTGAAAGAACATCATCTATATAGCGAAACGTAGAGTTAAAGGATAGTGCTAACTTCTTATCTTTCTTCAGTTCCTGCATGAAGTCAGCCTCATAATAATAAAGAAACAAGTCGGCAAGTAGAGGGGCACAGTTTGTTCCCATTGGAATGCCGACAGTCTGTTGAAAAACACGTCCTCCGAACGTTTTTGTTATTATGATTTGAATGTTTCGTCTTAATTGTTGAAGTCATCAACCATGTGTCTCTTAGTATTTTCGTAGCTGTTTACCTTCCAGAAGTTTTGTGTTGCAAATGACAGTTGTTGAAAAATATTTTACTTTAATTTCACTCAATTAGACCCAAACATACACATTTCAATTGTATGCAACGTTTAATTCTGTAATGGAGACAACCTTGTCCTACTAAGTTGTCTCATTTGAGATGGCTTCAAATGATGCGTTTCCCGCCCTTAGTTTATTAACTATATTTACAAACAGATGATTCGCTTGTAAGGTGATCAGGGTGGAGAATGAGAATACTGGGCACAAAATAGATTAATTGAAACAATTTACATTCTCTTGTTATGCTGTTTTGCATAAGCTATGAACTTAGTCCAGGGTTAATATATTTCTTCAATATTGTGTAATAAATGTATATTTTCTGCTTAATGTTAAGTTACAAAAAAGGTCAAAAGTAAGGTGAATCATTTCGTCTTTTCGTCGTTTTTTCATGTTTTAATGGTACTTATTGTAAATGAATATAGTTTAAATCCTTTTTAATGGACGTTGTCTGTATTCATCGTGATATAATCAACCTATTTATGAGAAGTTCTTGTGCACTTTACAAGGAATGTAGGTCTTAAAATGTTGTCAATATTCGATTATCTTTAAACAATTGGTTTGTATATGTCTATATCTAAATTACCAAGTAACGGCCTTCTTTTATACAGATATCCTCTTAGCTATAGCTGTAAGTGTGAAGTTGATTAATTATAAACACTTTTACAGTTTCAACAAAATTATTGGAATTGACTTGAAAGCATGATTTACCAACCTTTGTCTGTCTATTTAATTATCTTTTTGATATGCAAACATTAACCAGTCCTTTGATAGACATTTCACTTGCCTCAGTTGTAATGGCGAAGCTTTGACAGTTTCTCTGAAAAATAATTATTAATGTAGGGAAAAAAATTGTAAACAGATATTAAATGTCATCAAAATAATTGACGTTTACCTAATTTAAGTGTTTTTCTTCCAAGGTTGCAAATAACATTAATCTGAAATATCGATCAAACAAATAAAGTAGTCTCCAGAGTCTTGGATAGCCAAACCGCCACGGAGGTATTTTAGAAAATGGAACAATTACTATAACCGGCGAACCCTTGAATACGTGGAAAAACTAGCGCCCCAGTGAGCCCAATTTCATTGCAATTACTAAACAAAATCAATATACGTCGACACGAATTCCTTTGAATTTTCAATACTCAGGTGTGAACTGAAGGATTCTGGAATTTGCTTGAATGCTAGTACTTGATTTATTGAAATATAACGTGTTTTTGTAACATGTTGAGGAAAACAAGGTTGTAGTGCGACTTTACAAATCTCGGCCATGAATTTTGTATAAGTTGTCATTTTTTTTTCTTGATTTTATCTGTGCAAAAAGTTTAATTTAAAACAGCTGATCCTCTTAACTTATAATGGAAAAGGGAGCTCTCAAACAGTTGTAACCCTCCCATTGCAATCTTTAATCACCTGTTCTAAGCCAGAAACATATAATCAAGTGAGTATCATTCTTTGCCGTCTGTCACAAGTAATGTATGTATATAATCTATACATTACACGGTATAAGTCAAAATTAAGATGAATGGTTTGATAATTAACGTCCAGTTTGCATATCAAGACGAGAAACAAGATTTAAAGGAACCGCTGGTACGTACTAGACCCTTATTATTAGCTTTCAAGGTAAACATTTATTCACAAAAGTACTGAACTCCTAGGTAAATTCGAAACGGGAGATGTCCACAAAATCTACAAAATCAAGGGACCGACTTTTCGAAAGAAAATTGTGGGTTAAACCTTAGCTACATGTAGCTTGACCTTTCACTTGTACGACACCTATTTAAAGTTCCGTTATAATGACAACATTTGCAGAGCAACTCAATTATACATATCTGTGACATCAATTGGGACACAGCAGCCAAACCTGTGTATACATACATTACAGACATACATATCTGTGACATCAATTGGGACACAGCAGCCAAACCTGTGTATACATACATTACAGACATACATATCTGTGACATCAATTGGGACACAGCAGCCAAACCTGTGTATACATACATTACAGACATACATATCTGTGACATCAATTGGGACACAGCAGCCAAACCTGTGAATACATACATTACAGATGTACAATACAACTGACTACAAAAACACATACTAATATATATGACAAACATTTCAACATAAACATTATTGCAGTTGATAGTAATTCTGACAAAGCCCCTTACATAAGGTTTTATAGTTGAATAAAGTACAAATCAACTGTTAAAACCTTTATTTTTGTGGCATTAAATCACATCTTGCGACATACCAGCACTAGGAACGAAAGTCAAAACCCCGATCGTCGGATGCACCATTATCGAGTCATGTCAAAGAGTCGTTAAACTAAAAAGAACAGTGTACACTTATTGACTGGGTATGAGTGTAAAAGTAAGTTTATTATCCCTCGGTGCAACTATTGGCCTGATGTGTAGCTGAGGGGACAATAAACTTACTATTTTATGGAAATACAGTCAGTTAGTGTTTCATTATATCGAAAAATACAATAGCCAATAGATTAACTATCGCTATATAAAAAGCAGAAACTAAATCATACTGTTGAACTTTTACTTCATAAATATTTTGAAATGTTAAGCTACGTTCTGTTCTGATGTCAAACCCTAGATATAATAGGTTAAATGCGAAGTCATAATCCCGCGGCATTTTCAAAATCATCAGATCACGTAGCTGCATTTGAAATTCTGCCAAATGTAATGACGTTTGCGATCTAATAGGTTCGTCACGGTCCAATACTAGTAGTCGGAAACTATTGAAAGGTCAAAAAGTTCAACACTTGCAATTTGAAAAATAGTCAAAATATTGTGTACTTATTTTATATAGAAAATATAACTGAGTTATAATAAAGTAGCATACACAACGTCAGCACATAAGCTCAATAACTCAAGTTATTTGTGAAGATACTTAATATTTAAATGTAAAGCATTTTTTTGCAAAACCCTAGGTCATTTATATTTGGCTCAGACACCGATGAAGTTCTACAAAGTCAGAGTAGCAGCTGCAATATCGTAAGAGTTTAGAAAAGTACTGACTGTAGGCAACTTCTGGGGTATGTGTGTATAAAATAGGTTGACGAATCTCTATTTGTGGTTTCTTTAACCTTTAGTTCAGAAAGGTGAACTGATGGGACCAATTGAAAATCAGGGAAGCTTGGATTTGTTAAACAAAGTACCTTGTGTTTTTACAAGTGTCCGTGGGAACTCCGGCGCATATGACAATAAGAAAAAGTCGACCATTACAGTTAATTCCCATTGGAGTGCCAACTTGTTGCAGAATTCTGATCCCAAATTAAAAAAATATGTTTGAATTTTGGAAACTCCAGACTGCTGATCATTTATTCGATTGATGTAGCATGTTTTTTTTTATCGATTTATACTAGAAATGATGAAACACACCAAGTCCATATGCATTATATAAGAGACACAAAATAATAGAGACTTGATTGTAAAATAGCTGTTCCCATGTATACAGATACTTACGACCACGCTACTTAATGCAACGAAAGTGAAATCAAATTATGAACTATGAAATAGATCAGAAGCCTAGTAATTAGGGAGAAGGCTCGTTGAAAGCGTTAGCTATTAGGAAATATATTTTACGTGAAATGTCAGGTGTGACTAAGGGCTATCTATTGCATCTGATTATGGCTAAGAAGTTTCATCAATAAATTTTAAATTACGTAGACAAAGAATTAACCTAGTTGTTACGATGACGGAATAATAGTGTTACTTGCTACACGAAAGGTTTTTCAAGCTTAAAATAAATATAAAAGCCGTATAACTTGATAAAGTTTTAGAGATACTAATAAGAAATGTTGTCGCTTTATGGAAAATTCAGGAAAGGCTTATTGAAATTATGTTTTACATCAGAGTTATTTTATTGTACAAAAACAACTATAATAATTTTAAGATGATTGAAATTAAGTTACTAGTATGTAGAAATATAGAAACCAATTTGGATGCAATTGTCCAGCATACATGAATTATGTGTCATTACCATCTAGTATGATCGTGACTTTAATGATAAACAAATAAATGTATTTCAATACTTGGTCTACACTTACACTGTAAAACAAGCTTTATAACACTTGGGATCTTCTCTTTTTAAGAATAATTTCAATTACGACCCAACTAATGTTTACAGTGTAAGGCAGTAACATCCATTGTGCAAATTTTAACGAACCGGTTGTGCATTTCAACAATAAATGTCTCTTCAGTGGTATTTGATAAAGCCAAAACTTATATACACGTTGAAGAGACGATACAAACAAAAAAAGACTCCAATCTAGACAAGGAATTCATGCATTATATAAAAAAAAAAAGTCGCCGTCAGCTGAAATTCGTAGCGGTTATCGGTAAAAATCATCTTAACTATCAATCGCGTTCACTCGAGATATAGTTTTTCACATTCCATTCATAAATCGCAAAAAGAAAAACCGCTACTGACCTACCTTTTAAGTGATCACACTGTAATAATCCTGACCTTCACTTTTTCCAGAATATTTTCCATTGTAATTCCGCCATCTTCGTTTCTATGAGGATCATTTGTTTACATATGACATTCGTCACTGTACGCAGTTTCCTGAAATGTTCCTTTCATTGATGTGATAAGGTTTCCCGCGCTTTATGCAAATTTTATGAAATTGAACTCCACGGAAACACTTCCGGTAAAAACAATGGCTGATTCCACCATTCAAAATCGTCTATGAAAAGTGAAGGTCAGGATTATTACAGTGCGATCACTTAAAAGGTAGGTCAGTAGTGGTTTTTCTTTTTGCGATTTATGAATGGAATGTGAAAAACTATATCTCGAGTGAACGCGATTGATAGTTTAGATTATTTTTACCGATAACCGCTACGAATTTCAGCTGCCGGCGACTATACGTGAGGAAGACAATTACTCTTAAAAGTTTATAACAGCAACTTTCAATCAAACAAAAAAAGTTTATAACAGCAACTTTCAATCAAACAAAAAAAGTTTATAACATCAACTTTCAATCAAACAAAACAAGTTTATAACAGCAACTTTCAATCAAACAAAAAAAGTTTATAACAGCAACTTTCAATCAAACAAAAAAAGTTTATAACAGCCACTTTCAATCAAACAAAACAAGTTTATAACAGCAACTTTCAATCAAACAAAAAAAGTTTATAACAGCAACTTTCAATCAAACAAAAAAAGTTTATAACAGCAACTTTCAATCAAACAAAACAAGTTTATAACAGCAACTTTCAATCAAACAAAACAAGTTTATAACAGCAACTTTCAATCAAACAAAAAAAGTTTATAACAGCAACTTTCAATCAAACAAAACAAGTTTATAACAGCAACTTTCAATCAAACAAAAAAAGTTTATAACAGCCACTTTCAATCAAACAAAACAAGTTTATAACAGCCACTTTCAATCAAACAAAACAAGTTTATAACAGCAACTTTCAATCAAACAAAAAAAGTTTATAACAGCAACTTTCAATCAAACAAAACAAGTTTATAACAGCAACTTTCAATCAAACAAAACAAGTTTATAACAGCAACTTTCAATCAAACAAAAAAAGGTTATAACAGCAACTTTCAATCAAACAAAAAAAGTTTATAACAGCAACTTTCAATCAAACAAAACAAGTTTATAACAGCAACTTTCAATCAAACAAAAAAAGTTTATAACAGCAACTTTCAATCAAACAAAACAAGTTTATAACAGCAACTTTCAATCAAACAAAAAAAGTTTATAACAGCAACTTTCAATCAAACAAAAAAAGTTTATAACAGCAACTTTCAATCAAACAAAAAAAGTTTATAACAGCAACTTTCAATCAAACAATACACGTACTTTCATACCATTACTGACATGCTATCTACTACGCTAATGATACTCTCGGGTACTAAACGTCCACCAGCGGGGGTATATACGTATCAAGTGGTAGATGTTACATAAACGGTACTAATGCGTAAAGCTAAGAATAATGTGAAATTATAGACAATAAAAAACCTCACAACACCCTTTCCTAACCAATAAGTTAAACTAAGAATAATGTCAAATTAAAGACAATCAAATATCTCACACATCCATTTCTTAATAGACAAAAGGTCAATAATAAAATGATTTCTGGTTGTGACAGTCATATAAACACATGGTGAGATATAATATGAGAGATACAGCTAATATAACTCGGAAGACACGATCTTGTATAATTGGGTAGTCTTAGTTTAATAATGGAAGGTTATATTTACATATTGTACAACTTGAGTTCAAAGTATATGTTACAAAAGCAAACAGCAATACTATACCAAGATATGAACATCAGCAGTACTTGATATTATACATACATCAATTGTTTGCAAATTCCGAATTGACAATATGTATATATTTTTTTCGACTCATTCACTTATTATAATATGAAATATTGTATGTGGATATACTATGATATTTGTGGTTTTTCTTTCAAAACTTAGAAACAATGAAAATTACTTGGTTGAGATTAAATCATCAGTTGATTTTAAGATTGATTTTCTGGTTTAAAACTTTGTATATATTATGTTCATAGTATAACATGTAAACACATTTTGTGTTTTCATTAAATAATAGTTTTTATTATTTTTTAAATTCTTAAGACAAACACAACGTCTGCACAACATGACCAAAAAGACAGCAATTTAAAGAATAATAAACAAAAAAAAACTAAATTTTTGAAAAGTAAAACAAGAATAAATGACGAATATGAATTTGAATGTGGTATAAGATGGCGACTATTCATTTTCATCACATCAAAACAAAATGACAACTGTCTGTATAGTATATGTCCCTACGATGTTGCTTTTTTTTAATTTATTGATTATAGAAAAACACATTTGATTATTCATCAAAATTTTTTGTCAACCCTAACAATGCAAAAGAGAGATTTATTAAAAGCGATAGTTCATGAATGTCTTTTGAAACATACCAAATGAAAAAAAGGTAGATAATCACTTTCTATGATATCTTGGCAGTTAGAAATCGATTGCTGCCTGTATATCGAAAACTTTATTTTGAAACCTTTACTGGTCATATGATATTTTCACAAATGTATGTATCATTATACTGGTATTTTACAGGGAAAACAGTATTATTACAGATGGTGAGGTTTCTTCCTTGTGCCGAGAACTGAGACAGATAGCTATAAATGTGCAATATGAAAATGAGACCATAAGTATTCTTCCCTCTCCTCGAGTTTCTCCTTTGATGTTTTTAGACAGACCTGGAGAATTGAATGGGGATGAAGATAAAGATGGTGAGATATCAACATTATTATTTTCAAAGAGTATACAACGTAAATCCGCACTAAAAGGCAAAAATCGTGAATCCTAAGAATCTTCTTTCAAAATAGTACAGTATCGATGTAAAAGCCTTTAAGCCAACTAAGCAAGTAAAACCTAGATAGTGTTCAATTGTTAGCACTTTTTCGTTTGATCTTTTTGCAACTTATGATTTATATTCAAATTATAATCCGGGCTTTTAGAAATGATTATTACTCCATTATGATTTCGTTCATCACGACTGTAAACAACATCAGTTCGTTGAAGTATTATATCGACTTACATCGTCAGTTCAACAATCGATCGGATACAAAAACTGAAGATTTTATTTGTGACATGGGACAGGCGCAAAATCCGGCGGGGTTAAGTTTGTTTTGTGACATCTCAACCCTCATCCAAAACCTTTAGATTATGTAGAATAAACAAACATACATCAATATTCACAGTAAAACTCAGTTTATAAGAAGTCCGAGTCCGATATCAGAAAAGATAACAAAAGAAACTAAACAAACTGATAAAGATACATACATTACCAAAAGACTATTAGTAATAGCAGTTAATGACATCACAGCTCCAGACCTCAGATAAAATGATTGAAAGATTATGTCTTCATTAAATGAATATCGAGCACAATCCCTTCCATCAGGGGTTTAGTATCAATTCTTCATAAAATATATGAGAAAAAAAGTAAAATCACAAAAAATACTGAACTCCGAGGAAAATTCAAAACGGAAAGTCCCTAATCAAATGGCAAAATCAAATGATAAAACACATCAAACGAATGAATAACAACGGTCATATTGCTGACTTGGCAGGCATTTTTTATGTAGAATATGGTGGATTGAACCTGGTTTTATAGCTAGCTAAACCTCTCACTTGTATGACAGTCGTATCAAATTCCATTATATTGAGAAGAACATAACCCCTATCATGCCAACAACTGGTTTTAGAATACACTACACGGCATGAAAGTTAGAGTACTATACATTGTTTAGTGTCCTGTTTCAGTGCAAACATTCTGCTGTTATCCAACAAATTCTTCTTTTCATTTCCAGTCGACTCGCCTTTCTATTGTAATAATTTAATTTTGGATGTAACGCGTATCTGATTTGCTGACAATGTTTTGTCTTTCAGCTCATAAATGTAATTTTGTCATAAGGATTTATCCCAGTATAAAATGCAATTGAGAATTAAATTATAAGGAACGACTTTAATAAAAAAATTCTGTCTATTCAAAATAACATAAAAAAACACTTTAGTTTAAAATGCTACGCTGGGTATTCGGTGTGTACCACATTTTTTATGTTATTTCTTTATAGTCATTCCTTAAATATTGTCAATGTGTGGTCGTCCGAAATATGCACAAATATTTGCCCTTTTAAGCATGCATCAATCAATCATCAAGTTACATTACTACATTTAGTAAATGGCCTTCCTTGTTTACAAATATTTAGCAAAGGTTCCAGGTTGATAATTTGACTGCCAGACGCACGTTTCGTCTATAGAAGTCTCGTCAGTGACTCTCATATCAAAATAGTTATAAAGCAAAAACAAGTTCAAAGTTGAAGAACATTGAGGACCCATAACTCCAAAAAGTGCCAAATACGGCTGATATATCTGAGCCTAGGATAAGAAAATCTGCGATACACTTGATTTTAGATGGATGTTATTTTACACAACGGATTGGGATTTACTTGAATAGTAGATGGACATTTGTTTTCATTTATTTTTTCTTATTGTATTCCATTTTCATTGTGTTTTACGTTTCTTTTATTATTTATAATGCTGAGGTCTGAGAAAACACATCACGAACTATAACATGAATATTTAACTACAAATACTCTGTAAAACTCGAAGGAAACCATCTATAACATGTTGCTATAAATCCCTTCATGTTTATATTATGGCAGTGTATCTCTTTAGGAAATGAAAAAACCGATGTAATTTCTGCATACATTGATGGATTATCCTCAAAGTTGACATTATACAAACTTGATCTTCTAGATTTCTCTAGCGAGTTAGTTCATATAAAACCAATATAATCATATAAAACCAATATAATTTGTTTGTTTTATCTATCGTGGCGACATTACTACAATTTATAAAAGGATAAATGAAATCTGAATTCCAAACAAAATTATTATGGAACTATTGTCACTTGGGAGACGTTCACAATTATTTCTATATTTTGTTTATGTTTGATTGGATCAGATTCAATCTATGAAACGTATGATATTATATTTATTAATAGACAATTATGTATTGGTATGCTATGTAATCAACAAGTATATGAAATGGCACAGGGAAATTAAGAACAAAATTGAAACTATAGTATACCAAAAAAAAAAGGAAATGAAGAATGGTTCATATATCAGAATAATTAAGAGTGGAACAAAAGCAGAAAATACCAAGGGGAATGACGTTCAAATCTTATAATTCGAAAATGAGCAAACCATGCTATGGTAAAAAGCTTAAATACGACGTCAAAACAAATAAGGTTCACAAAAGACAATTATATATTAGGTCCTTGTTGATCATATTGGTTTTCAACAGTTTCAGTTCTCATACACTCTTGACTTTCAAGTTCTTGCATTGAGCATTCCTGATAAAAAGTAAATCCAAAAAAACATTTCATATGTATTATAAGTGGTCTTTTTCATTTTTACAGTACTACATGTATTAAAAAACACTCTTTCTTGTGGTTTCTTTTTATGAAACAGAGCAGTGACTTCAAATGATTTAACCCAAACATTGAAAGCCAAAGAAGTATTATGTCTACTTCAAAACGCGAAGAACCATGTAACCGAAAAAAGGGAACAAAAGTGGTTAGCCCAGTTTTACCAAGGTTAACTTTGCCTGAAGCATCTGGAACCATAAGTTTTTTAAAGTTTCTTTTTTTTAATAATTTATCAAAGAGAAATAGCAAAACAATATGTCACAAATAATGCCAATGGCATAGCCTTAACGTCTAGACTGATATATACAAAGGAGCTTGCAGTCACTACCAGAGGTATCGACCCATTACTCAAAAAAATACAAAAACAATTTTTAAAGTGATTCCAATCAAAGTACTTTTATTTAATTAATCTTTATCAGATAAGCACAAATTAAAAATTAGAGAAACTTCATACAAGGCACATCAAATTGCACGGAACTTCATAAATATAAAGATATGTATGTTCTATATTTCATCACATACATGACCTCTAAATGTAAGATGTTTACATTGATACCAATATTTATATATAAAGAAATGCCGAAACAGAGTTCGGGCATTTAGGGTATGGTGGGCTTTATATGGTGACGAAGTCCCCAATTACGGTAGAAAAATTAAAAAAAAAATAAAACGGAAAATTTTCCGAATTTTATATACAGTACTAATGAACTGAAAATCGTTCAAATTTTATTTTCAGACTTTTTATATCCCCGTACTTGCGCAGAAATTTACTTCCTTTTCCGTTCTTGTTTGGATGAGAGTTTGAATAGAATATATATTTATCAGTCTAGTAAAATAATTGATTGATTGATTGATTGATTGATTCTCTTTATTTCCTCCAATATACTGAAGATGTACATTTTTAAACAGAAGTATACTAATACAATTTTTTATGGAAATATTCTTTATAAAGCACAAAGGTGTCAGTATTCACCTCAGAAACTTTGAAAAAAACCTTTGAATAGACTTATTAAGAAGGGATATAATTACGATACTGTTGTCAAGTCATTAAAGATTGCATATTTTGGCGTTAATATTGAGTCACTGATAAGGTCTTTGCATCGGAACTAAACACATTTATTCTAAAAACAGTTGTTGGCATGACACGGGTTATGTTCTTCTCATATATGTTATGATGGTATGATACTAAACCCCTAACGGGACGGATTGTGCCTGATGTTCATATGATGAAATCATAATCTTTCAGTCAGTTTAATTGAAGTCTGGAGCTGGCATGTCAGTTAACTGCTAGTAGTCTGTTGTTATTTATGTATTATTGTCATTTTGTTTATTTTCTTTGGTTACATCTTCTGACATCAGACTCGGACTTCTCTTGAACTGAATTTTAATGTGCGTATTGTTATGCGTTTACTTTTCTACATTGGTTAGAGGTATAGGGGGAGGGTTGAGATCTCACAAACATGTTTAACCCCGCCGCATTTTTGCGCCTGTCCCAAGTCAGGAGCCTCTGGCCTTTGTTAGTCTTGTATTATTTTAATTTTAGTTTCTTGTGTACAATTTGGAAATTAGTATGGCGTTCATTATCACTGGACTAGTATATATTTGTTTAGGGGCCAGCTGAAGGACGCCTCCGGGTGCGGGAATTTCTCGCTACATTGAAGACCTGTTGGTGACCCTTTGCTGTTGTTTTTTATTTGGTCGGGTTGTTGTCTCTTTGACAAATTCCCCATTTCCATTCTCAATTTTAATTACAAGAAATGGACAACATATAAATACAAACTACAATTAAAGCACACACACGTGCACACAAAAAAAAAACATCAAGAAAAAACCCATTTTACATATATATATAATATATATTTACATATATATATAATATATATGTATAATATATATATCTACATGCTACATTTGTTTGATGCAAATATTTTAGTGACCAAAATTAAACCTATGCTCAGATAATTCGCTTTTAAATTTTCCGTACAGATGGAATATATGATCTGCCAAGCAACACATCATGTTTCTCCAGTTGTCAGAGTTCACAGAATGCATAAAATCTGTAATGCCACCAAGTAAAGCTACAATTATATCACTATCATCTTGCTGAAAAAAGCGTACAGATTCCTGGACCGGTAAAACGTCAACAATTCCAAAAAACATGTTATTTCTTAAATCCAAAAGTTTTTCACAGTACAGAATTAAGTGTTGAACAATATCTGTGGAATAACATCCACATAAAGAGTTTACATTGAATATGACGTCATAACTTAAATAACGTCACAACGAAATCCCTTAAAACAGAACCAAAATCGGAAACGTTACGGTATTTCCGTGTCTTTTATTAACATGTTTGAAGAAAAAAAAAATAATTCACGCAGACTTCGTCCCCATTAACAGGTAATGTCTGCCTCATACTATATCATAACAATTGCAAAAATTCAATCAGCATCATGAACATGAAAGCCATTTAATTCATAGACTGTTGCATCGAATACTGAAGAGTTTAAATTCTATTTAGAAACCTTAATGTTACCGGCTTCAATATGTTTAACGTAGATATAATAAGATGTGATATGAGTGCAAATGAGCGACTTATCTATCCAGGTCTTAATTAGTAAAAAGCAAATCAAAGTACGGCCTTCAACACGTTGCTGTTACATCTAAATAGAGTCCCGGTTATGATCATAGACTTTTTGGTTCTATTGTTTCAGGTGGTACATAAAATCTTTGGAAACTTTTGGTTATTTCATATACATAAACAATACTCACTTTATTTTTATTATAAATTCTATAGTTCACATTTTAAATAATTAAATACATCTCTGAGGAATACATGCACCTGTCCTAAGTCAGGAACCTAATCTAAGGGTTGTCGTTTGTTGATGTGGTGCATAAGAGTTTCTCGGTTTTTAAAATAAATTTGACCGTTGGTTATCCCGTTTGAATGGTTTTACACTAGTCAGATCTGGGGGTACTTTATAGCTTGCTATTTGGTGTGGGCCAATGCTCTATGTTGAAGGCCGTACATGATCTATAATAGTTTATTTCTATAAATTATTACTAAGATAGAGAGTCGTCTCATTAGCACTTATATCACATCGTCTTTTGTCTTTATAATATCAATCAGACCATATCAATGAATACATTTATGATTCATTACAAATTTAAACGAATCTTATGTTTTTAAAGATATCACGAACGTGCAATAATTATACATAGTTTGTGCCTCAACAAATTAAAGGTATCTGGACCCGATGTCTTACGTTGTTTGTCGTATGTATTTGGTATGATTGATTGCTCTGGGTTTGTTTGGGTTTTTTTGTAAATCCTGTAATCTCTTTGCTTATTATTTTTGTAAAGATATATTTTTTTTCAACGGAAACACGAGAAGGTTCCAATATTTATGTGGATAAATGCAAATAAAAAGCAATTGCGTCGACAAAGAAATAATCATAGCACGAGACTTCTTTTTTTAGGTCTAAATATTTAAGAAATTACATCCATGCAAACGTATAATCAATGAAATAGGTTCAAAATATGCCCTTCTCCATCTTAGCTCTTTAAACCAAAACATATTGTTTTCCAACTTTTCTTGTAAATTATCTCTTAACACAGTTAAACAATTGGTTCACACATAATCACATATTCTACTTCTAAAGAATGTGTAACTCTTCAATTTCAAAAATGAAAATTATACACTGCTCATTATATTGCATACTTGCCATGCAGCATACGACAGCAACTTGTAATTTCACAAACTTTTAATACAATTCCTATAGAGAATTGAATTTGCATTAGAGTTACTGTTCTTTTTACGCATTCTGTGGCGTAGACATCTTCTATCTTGAAATCATATTAATAAAATTGTTTTGTCATTTCTTCATTAGCATATCATATTTTGTGTTGAGTGTAGACACAATTTTGTGATCTAATTATTCATAGAACAAAATCATACTTCGAAGGGAAACGTTCTATGAATGTGAAGCCAAGAGGTATAAAACAGCAGCATATTTTATGAAGATATGTAACTAGTAAAGCATTCTTTAAAAATTCTTTCCATTTCTCGTTACTTGAACTTTATGAAAAGTATTGTCAATATAGTCGTACAACTTCTTCAACTGTTCATGTATTTTAACTAAATGATTTTATTTTTAGATTCCAGGTTTTTGAAAGTTCCCAAAAAGGTAAGTCTTATTTACTAAGTATTTATTTTCACCAACACTAAAGTATTTTGTAATGCTATGAATAACAAAGAAGCTAAATTCATTCAAGTATGGACATCACAATATGGCAACTAATTACATAACAATTAATTATGTAATAATTATGTCATAATGAAATTATCACAATTTAAAAGATTGATCCTTTTTCTTTCTTTTGGTATCTCATTTATAAAATTTAAAGAAAGATGAGTGGAATTACATCAGTTTAAAGATGTCTGATTGGGGATGAAAAATCTTTGTATTGTGCTACAGAAACAACCTTTACTCGCGTTTTTATTACAACAGTTACTTAGTGTATGCTCTGTTAAATGCCAAATACTTACATTGGTGGGATATTCTTAAATTCTGCAATGGGTGATGTCAGAAATATTCATACATGACACTAGATACGAAAACGCAACATTTTGTATGTGACCGTTGTGTATACGCAGTTCGACAATGTCAACTACTTTCTTTTAGAATGTATAAACTCTATGTGAAGTCGCTTTTGTCTTTTTCTATAGATAATCTAGAAATATTTGAATCAGATTTAGAATTATCGTTTGTTCATGCGTTTGCCTTAAAATATATATGGTTTGGTCCACTTTGCATAATTTTGAAACAGTCTACAATTTTTTTTACGTGTTTGTACATTTTTGGATTGTGAATAATGAATACCAAAAAGAATTAGTTGGTATCTCGAAAACATACTAGCATTATTTCCAATGTAATTTGGTTTTTGTTTAGATTGTGTTTGTTCAGTTTTGCAATAACGAAAAAACAATCGCCTTCAGATGAGCGAAAGACGTTAATGTGTCTGATATCATACTGAGTATTTTTAGTTTTGCATTTTCTCCTATATATTTGCATTTTAAAAGTCTTCAAATGCATCCAATGCGAAACTACAAACAGCGTCAAATTCTGGAAATATGGCAATAAGTATTTAATCCCGAACGCTTCAACAGAAAATTATACTTTGCAACAAAAGAATTTTCAATAATGTCCATCGGTTATCATTTTTTGTTTATGTAGGACTTGATTCAAGCTATTGTGTCCAAAAACTGTCGTTGATTGAAAGCAATTAAAGATGTCAAAGTTAACACATTTTTTAATTGATAAAGACATCTTAATATATATATATATAGCTTATTAAGCAAACAATAATAATATAAAATTGTGACAGTTCGACCAAATGTGGATTCGGAGTTTTTGGAATTTTGGATGCATTCATGGTATAAAATTATTCCTTGTCAAGGCATTGTTTTTTTTCAATTTTAAGCGATTTCCCTGGAATTGTTTGTTATCTTGTTTGTCTCTTCTAAACAGTATACACACTTCAGTGTTCCTGTTGTTCCTTTGTTTGCCTCTTATAGTTGGTGTGTTTCCCTCGGGTTTAGTTGGTAACCCGGATTTCTTTTCTCTTAATCGATTTATTACTTTTGAACACCAGTATATTACTATTGGGATTACTTCACACCTTTGAACATCGGTTTATTACTTGCTTGAATTTGATATGTTTAGTTGAAATTGAGAAAGCTAAAATCATCATATTTGCAGGTTGTTGTGAAACCGTTTGTTAAGTATAACTTCTCAGTGTCATATAACAAAGTTGCAGTTCAACACAATGACAAAACGCACTGATAGCAGTCACACTATATTACATTTTATAAATGCACCGCTTGTATGTGTTTCCAGATAATAATTCGAGAATCTGTAACTTTAAAAGATCAGATATAAACAATTTCTTATCGATTTTGAATTCATCAAGTAAACAATCATAGTCACAGGGTGCTCAACACAAAACCGCATTCATCAAAAGAAGAGTTACCGGATGATAACCCCTGAAAAAAAGTTTTATTTATAACCAACCATAGACAAATTGGCTACATATTAAATGCGATAAATTCGTTTTGACCTTGGGGACAATTAGTCTCATATCAAGGTTATCTATACAAAATAATAATCAAATTAGCACAGATATACAAAAACCTTCTTTACATTTGAAAAAGACTAGGATATAATAGCCTTTTTACTATCAGCATATACAAATACTTTGAAACTGTTTCACATCTTTGATTGCATTAATAACCAATCTCAATATGCTTCAATAAAACTATTATATTGATTTATTGCAATCTCTTCATTCAATCTGCCTAATGAACTTGAATTTAAAAATTACTTCGCTTTTTATTTGTTACTCTTTGAAAGGACCGGATGCTTACATGCAAAGGCATAGTAAAAGGTCATGTGTATGTTTTATTTATAGTTTTAAGTGTTATATGATTTGTCAGAATGTTGTTGAGGTTGACATCAACACAATACTGATCTATGTATTCGTAATGCTTTAACTTCTATCACGAATTTTTCATAGAAATGTTCGGAAGTATTATAAAATTATATCATTTACACATTTTTATAAAAGATCGGTTACATTTTCAGTGCAATCGATGTATCTTTTTTCATTTGATAATGTTATCAGCTTATCATGGCAAACTGGGATTCGACGTTTACAAACAAAATTTCAAAACGAAAGTTATATCTGTCACATTGAGGCCTTAAAGCTACTGCGGTTGCAAAACACTATTATTGTCCCTATATAATTGTTATTGTTAATGTAGAAATGAATTTAATGTCTCATTTTAGTATATAAGAATGTTTTTCTGTTTCAAATCATGATGTATTGTTTTATGTATAAATGTTATGCTGCCCATCAAGGGCCCTTGATTGGAATATTAAAAATTCTTATTCTTATTCTGTAGATGACAAAACAACTACTATACTTATCTGCTTATTGTTAGTTTGTTTGTACTGAGGCTGTAATAAAAAGCCAAGTGTGTAATTACTAGGGTATTTTCTTCATCTAAGCATGAATTAATCAAATCTTAATTGTATCTTTTCCTTTCTGAATGCCAGCTGTTTAAATTTTCTGTAGCCTTGATATTGCGCTAAAACGTTAAAGAGCTTAAACATCTAGCATCTTTTTAATCAGAGAAAAAAAAGACATTTTACAAATGTAGTAAGCTCTTTGAATATTGTATTTGTTTATACTTACAATGATTTGCGTTATACTAGTTCAAACATAACTGAATATGGTTAATACAGTAATTAACCCGTATGGTTATATTCTGTTATGCTGCGTTCCGATTTGATAATGTAAGATCTTTTAAACGGAGTTTTATAGTTTTATCTTATGTTGTCCTGCTGTAAAATTTTGTATCAATTTAGCTAAGCATTAGGCTTACATGCCAACATTTTACCCTGGCTCGACACCTTATTGCCACCTCCCACTTTTTGGCCCAAATCAATTATTAACAATCAATACAATGAGGATTGACTAACTGATAGACAATTGTACACTTGTTTTGGCATTTTTAGAAGTCCTAGGTCTCCTTCACCACTCCTCTATAAAAAAGTAAATACACATAAATACAGAGCTCCAAGGAAAATTGTCATCGGAAATCACTTATTAAATCGCAAAATCAAGAGCCCAAAAACATTAAACGATTTGAAAACAACTTGGACATTCCTGACTTGACTCCGATTTGATTTTTTTTTCAAATATCATGATTATCGAGAATGTAATCGCTATACTTTTCTCTGTTTTTTTTTTTCTTCAAAAAAACAAATATATCTGAATGACCTGAGGTTTTTGTTGAGAAACCTACGAACTTTAGATTGACGTCCGGTGGACGTCGGTAAGAAACTTTTGTTGTAACGTCATTCTTTTGTTGTTGTTACCTATACCTGAATGTGGTTACTGCAATACAAATTTACAGCTTACAACTTTTGTTTCCTTCACAATAGTTTTAGAACATAACAGGTTACACGAATATCAAGCTACAATGTAGCTTAAAACATATGTATGATTTGTTTAAGGTTTTTTTTTATCATGAAATGTATTTGTTTTGAGTTCAAATACACACTTAATCAGTAAAAATAACCTCACTACAAACTTTACTTTGACGATTAAGTAAGAGTATACATAAAGACTTGGTTGAACAGTTTACCAAAAAAAATGTAAAAAATCAGATAAGTTTTTCTGCGTTGCTATGTCGTTCACAGTAATTCATCGACTATTAGACATTTGCGTTAACTGGGTCTACACCTAGGATTAAACTTTGGACTTACAATTACATGTTACAAAATCAAAAGGTCATCTCAAAAAACAAAAACAAACCAACAATACAAATACAAAATAGGAAATGGTGTCTTCTATAAAAAAAATAAGCAACACGATAAAATTTCATGTGTCCGTAGCGCTTTTCTGGATTTACCACCAGGACTGCAAAAAGCCGAATATATGAAGAAAAGGATTTAGAAGTACCGAATGTGTAGACATACGTATGACATATATATTATCAGCAGGGGCAATAGACTTCACCGCAAACAGGTTACTTTTAATGCAATGGTCAGTATACGAAAACCAGCAAAAAAAAATGTTCAGAGGATACTCTACAAACTGTTTCATTTGAAGTAGTACTGTTGGTGTCGTTTTTGTTTTGCACGATTACAAGTTAACCTTGTATCCGCAACTATTGCCTTGCCGACTAAATAAGATTGTGATTTTTTTACAATTTATTCTCGCCTGTTACACTTTTGCATTTTTTATTCCTAACAATCAATTGTATAGATTTGCGTATAAACTTTGTGTGGAAATAAACAACGTCGCAGTGAGAGATCACAGGCTGTTCCGGGGGTTGGAACACCCCTTTTTTTGCCAGTCAATGCTTTTGAATTGGGACATGTGGTCGGAGCCCTTTTATCTTAGGTTAAAATTCCCCTTTGAAAACTGCTGGGTCGACCCCTGCGTCGTCAGTGCATTCTGTATGTCAATTCCATGAAAATAAAACCAGTCTCGGTACAGGGGTTAACGCTTATGTTTCGAGCATACCAGTCCCACCCCTGTTCATAGGGGATAATTATTGACATAGCGAAAACAACCTTCCATGCTAAATGATTCCCAAGATCTCTGTTATAATAATTGCATAAAAGACAACAATTTGGAACTCGTTTGTCATTTTTTGTGTGTTGCTGTTGAAAACATAGATAGCAAAGATTTAACTATTTGAGTATACTTTTTCTTACATTTAAACTGAGTCTGGCAAACAGTTTAAACCATATTTCCGACATAAAAAAGTTCGTTGATAACTGTTTTTTTTTTGTTTTTTTTTTAAAGTGTGGGGGGGGGGGGGGGGTGGGGAGTCGAATATTTGTGATTTTTGTTTCTATTGAAACCAAAAACGTAGACAAAAGTGTTTGTCCTTTTCAGGAAAAACAAAAGATTTCAAAATTATACCGAATGGCAAGTAAAGTTTCATGAAGAATACATAGCTCAAAAACACCCGTCCTCTGTATTTCATAATTCTCTTTAAAAGAAAAACAAAATAGAGAGAAAGTATTTCATAGCATAAAATACTAACATGCTCCATGGTTGATTGCACCTTTTCTAACACAAAGTATTGCTGATTTTTTTTCCGCAATTGTCCCAATCTAGCTACTGCAACGACAATTGCGACATGTTGTGTGTCCCATGTTAATTACTTTTTTTAAATAATTTTAGTTCATTATATATCATACTTCGGACAACTACAGCATTTTGAACCTAGGAAACACCGCATACATTAATTAATGTAAACACATCGTTTCAAATACATTAGAAAATTATCATTGTTCAACTATAGAAAAACATCACTCTCGTTACATTGTTTTGGATCGACGGTTTATTTTTACACTTTGAGAAAGCCAAAGATTTAGATTATATCTGTAAGTGTAATTGTAATCCTAATTGTAGGTGTATGTCAGTTTCCGCAATTGTCGAATAAACTAAAAATTCGAATGTATACCGGCTATATAAATTCACAAACGAACATGTACATACCGTCGTCCTCATGCAAAGCCTTGAACGATAAATTATGGTCTCAAAAGCTACACAATGAATGATAAGTAAGCCTAATTCGTATCATTGCATTTTCATGACTTTTCTATGATGTTATGATCAATATTCCGTACTCATCCATGTGGTTATTGTCTGTAACATTACTGTTCCTGAATGTACAAATCGTTCAATACGGTGTTTATTATCTATGTTGCATAGATGTTCCTAGCAATAATAGACCTAATTTTTAGCAATTTAAATTTAGATTTCCATTTTTGTTGGCGTTTGTTTTTGTTTCACCTAGGTGTTCCTGTTGTTCCTTTGTTTTCTTCTTATAGTTCTTTTGTTTTCCGCAGTTTTGGTTTGTAACCCGGATTTGATTTTCCTAAAGCGATTTATGGCTTTTGATCAACGGTATACTACTGTTGATTTTATTTACATTACTCGTCCCGATGATAAAGGCAATGTTATCACTAAGCTATGCCTACTACGTACTACTATCGTTATGGATGAGCCAATGCAGCCTGTTATTTACCGTAGGCAATGTCCACCAACTGATAGAATTTTGCATTTTGTATTGCAACGATTTAATGAATCAATACCTCTGTACATTCAATTTCATGATTCACATCGTAATTGTATTCAAACCAATATTGTTTGCTACCTCGGCATCATATATTATGGTGTATTTTTGTTCTGTGCATGCCTTTCTTGTAAGCATACCATAAACCGTCTTGCATATTTGCCTTTATGCACGTTTGACCTTGATTTCTTATCTAGAAACACGCTTTGTGAGCACATAATTCATATCAAACTTAAAGTTCGTGCTTTCAAATGGGCAATCAAAATTATTACTGGAAATCATGTTTTACTAACAAACACATAGAATTTTTCAATAAGAGTCAACAATATAGATTATGTTTTGTTGTCAAACGAAAAGAACATGTGTAAAAAAGAAAACGATTTTCTGAAATTGTCTACGACTGCAGTAAAAAAAAACGACAAGAGTAATCAAAAGGAAATTCATTCAGTAGATTATTTTTCTTTATCAAATTCACCCTAACTGAGATATTATAATCCATGATTACTAAAGTGAGTGTCTGATTAGTTTAAATCCCTTTGGAGTACGTTTTATTCTTGATGGTACCAATAAAGGCATACAATAAACAACAATCAATAAAAGGTTAAAGACTTATTATTTTCTCAGTCATTTCGACGATTACCTTGAATACAACATAATAATCAACAAATATTGAGACTATATCTGCGGTTTATAACTAAGAATTCGAACATTCCAAATAGAAAATGATCATGATATTCCGAATGGATACATCGACGTCTTTACTTTATTGTTGACATATGTAATCCAAAAGTCTTGACAGTTTGAAAGGAATAATGTCAGCTTAAGCTTGTTCTGAAATGACGAAGAATGTTTTCAATAACTTAACGAAAAACAAATAATAGCACATGGTTTTTTGTTGGTCTATTTGATTACTCAGAAACCAAGTCAATGAAGCTGATCAAATCCATTAAATGTCTTTATAAATGGTAGTTTAACGAGATGTAAATTTTGATATAGGAACAATAATTCTAACTCGATCCCTCTGGATTTAAAGAGATATAACTGACAGATGACACACAAAGACGTGCAATGCTTTAGCATTGAATATGTATAATGTATTTAGTCTGCAGTAAGTTATCTGTCGTAAGGACTAAAATAGTTTGTGGATAATTCTCATAAATTTGGGAGACATCGAAGTTGACATTAAATACATTTCATACTGTTGTGTTAAATGTGCCATGTCCAGATCTGGACCGCTACAAAGACGTCTCTCTAAATTACGTCGTAGACAAACTGTTGAGAGTTTTAAAACAATCTCTTATTTACAGTCAGATGTAGAGGTAAGTGACAAAAATATTTACTTTTTCGAAACTATTTTGAAACTCATTTTTTAAACAAGCTTTGGATTTTCTAATATTTTGGCCTCGGGCATCACTGAAGAGACAATAATTATCGAAACGCACATCTGGTGCAGACACAATACACAAATACCGTTTATGTAATTGTTCCTGTTCCCTTATTGTTTGGTCTGCACATGTCACTGCAGTTTATATGTTATTGTCATTAAACTGCAGATATCAACTTGTTGATATAATCTACATCTTTGGAAAAATATCCTTAAACAAATCTTGATTATTTCATTTCTTATTCCATCTTAAAACAATATAAACTACGGACATAATAATCATTCGACCTGATTAAAAAAAAAAAAAAACCCAAGAAAGAGGATGTGTTATGATTGTCAATGAGACACTCTTCACAAGAGACCAAATGACAAAGATATTAACATTTATAGGTAACTGCACGGCCTTCAACAGTGAACAAATCCCATCCTGCATAGTCATAATGAATGTTTAACTTCGATATTGATATTCTCAACAATTAAATTCGAATATTTTAAATTATTATCAATGTCCAAAAGCTGAAATAGCTTTGGAATTGGCCATGCTTTTAAATGAAGAGGGGAATCTTATTCTTTATTTTCGGTGCTGTTTAATGTGTAAAATTCAAGAGTGTTATTGATGTCAAAACAAGCCTCATACGTACCAAAATATACTAAAATTGAGAATGGAAATAGGGAATGTGCCAAAGAGACAGCAACCTGACAATAGTTTAGAAAACAGACGAAAGTCACCAATGGGTCTTCAACCAAACGAGAAAATCCCATTCCCAGAGTCGGGATTCAGCTGGCCCCTAAATAAAAATGTGCACAGGTTAAGTGAGAATGAACATCATACTCCAAAACATATAAATGAACTTAAATTTAAAAGCATACAAGACTAACAAAGGTCTGCAGTTCCGGATTTTGGACAGTCGCAAACATTCGGCGGGGTTAAACACGTTTAGGGATATCTCAACCCTTCCCCATACATCTAGCCATTGATGAAAAACAAACACTCAACAATACGCATAGTATAACTCCGTTGAAAAGAAGTCCAAGCCTACATTGTAGTATCATTGAAGATTCTTTATGTTGTTGAAATGTCGAGATATAAAGCACCACTTTATAACAGTATTGGTATACTAGTAAGTCTTTCCCCCGTTAGACATAACAAAATGTCTTATATATTGGTAAATTCTATGACACCTCCTAAGCATATTATTGTTCCGCTTTGCTTAACAGGCAGAAGAAAGACAAAAATAAAAGGTCCAAACAAAATCATTTTTTGTAGATAGACAAATTACCACAAACTAAATTAATTCATTTCTTGTCTGATGAATTTTTAAGGTGGACAAGATATATACCAACTGGTAGTTTAAAGCATAAATCGAGGAAAACAGGCAACCGAATAACAAAGATAAAAAAAACACAAACAAAAATGACAACAGAACATTTAACAGACAACTTAAGATTGTGCAGCACCAACGCTACTAAATACCGGACTTGGTACATTTGCTGAGTAAGGATACGCTCGATCTCATGAAGTTGTGCTTGAACCGTTACTCGTTGCAATAAATATGATAGTATGTAAACTATTGCAAGTTTTCTATTCTAGTATTTTAAATGATATGGCTACAGCCAGTTATTTCGTATTATCTGGATTTTGCCTGCAAACCGTACCTTATCTATAAATAACAAAAATAGCAACACTTTTTCTGCACCAGATGTGCATTTCGACAATCTTCAGTAGTGTTCCAGGCCCAAATATTTTAGCATTCAAAGCTATTTAAAAGGATGAAGAGCTATAAACCAAAAAGAAAAAAAAAGATAGCCAGAGCCGGACAAGGGGTCAGAGCTTTGAATGAGGGAGATACATTCCTTAATTTTAAATAATTTCAAAATTGAATAACTTAAAATCCGTATTTGCATGCCAGTGCCGAATTACTGGCTCCTTGGATGATGATACTTTTGGAGATTATCAGTCCACCAGCAGAGGCATCGACCAAGTAGTAGTAATAACATAATATGTTCTAATTATTCTGCACCAGATGCGCATTTCGACAATCAGTGTGAAGAAATAAGACATTTTCAACAGGATATAACGGATACGTGAACAAAGCTGGTCATAAAAGACTTGATGTTGCCTATATATTATTACTGTTCTTTAATTGTTCTTGTCGCATAGACGTGTACCCCAAATCTTTAAAGAAATAAAAAAGATCCCATGAGAAATTTATAATAATGGCAAGCCATTCGTTCATGACTGTGCATTTAGGTGATCGATTTCATAAATAAAGTTTACAACAAACATAATCTGACGGCCTTATGATTATATTATTTATCTCCACTATTGAACACTAGTATCTGGGAAAAAATGTAATTAAATAGTAGAAGCCATAAACACTAAGTGATTTTTCTCATTGTTCTAAATCCCTTTAGAGTACGTCTTCCTGTTCATGGTCACAATAATTGCACACAATGAATAACAATAATGCAAGAGGTTAAAATACTTTCGTTTTTTCTTGATGATTTGTAAGAATAGTTGACCATAACAAAAACGAAGAAAGAAGCTACGCCGAGAAACAAAAGATTACTCCAAAAGGAAATTAATCTTGATGAAGAACGGATGATATATTTCATTTTTACATGACGTGTATGAAAATGATGAATGTTTAAAGGAGTTTGTCTGAATATCATATCCTACGAACTCAAATACAGCAACCTGATAGTGACTATTATAACATTTTCATTTCATTTAGTCGACTTAAAAGCAGTGTGGTTAATCTATAGGAAAATTGGCAGTTTTTCACTTTTAATAGCGCATACATATAAGGAAATTCGAGAATGCACTAAATAAGTATGATGAATGCTTAACATTTGAGTAAAGGTGTTTAATCAAGTGTGTAGTTGAAGTCCTTTGAATAATGTGAATCATCAAAGCGAAACTCATACGTTTGTTAAGTAAACTGTTTAATTTTTAATTCTATACTTTTCGTGAAATGTCTGAATCTGAACCGCTTCAAAGACGTCTTTCAAAATTACTTCGAAGACCAACTATTTATTCAGAGAGCCTTGGGATTATTTGCAATATACTGTCGTCTGACTTGGTAAGTCTACAGAATATTGAAACAAATATCCTTTGTTTACAATTGGTTGCTTAACTTGTCTATTTCATAAAAAGATATATAAATAAGTTTGGATTGCAAATTTGGTTTTAATATTTAACAAAAAAATGATTTATATGAACAAATCTAATCAGTAAATACTATACAACAAGATGGTATAATACAGTTGTATATATAATACTTATTCGCATGACCTACATCAGATTATCTTTAATTTTGAATTAATCATTATAGGGGTGTGATATTATTCATGTTTGTAATATTAAAGCAAAATGCACCCAAACCTAGAAAAACAATGCTTCGGACGCATGAAATGTATTTTCTTTTTGAACTCAAATAAATTTGAAATTGAAGATAACAAGTGACCTATAATTACCACATTTCTTTATTTAATTAAATTGAACTAGGATGTTTGAAATTAGGATGCGATGCCCTTTTTAATTGGATTACCCAATGTGCCATACAATACAATTATCTTCTTCTTTAATTTAAATGCAAATGCAATTAGAAGTGAAATTTAAACTTAATTACTTTTCCCATTATACTTCTAAAAGTTCTAATAACCCTGTAATGCTTGTTTTTAATTGGCGCAAATGTCACATTAGAAATGTACAAAACGAAACACTGGCAATGTTTAGATAATGAATGCACATCAACTATTTATATTATAGATGTAATATCACCATTGTTTTCCCCTAATAAATCTTTGTAAAATTTGTAGTATACCGGTGTTGCAACGTCATAAATCGATTTACAGAAAAGAAATACGGGTAACAAACTAAAAACGAAGGAAACACATCCAACTGTAAAAGGAAAACAAAGGAACAACAGGAACACAGAAGTGAAAACAAAAACTAACGCCAACATACATAAAAACGAACTATTTGATAACATTTGCTATATTCCTGACTTGGGACAGGACATTTTAAGATAAAATGGTGGGTTTAACTTAGTTAAATGGCTAGCCAAAACCTTTGGCAGAATTATCTTTGTTTAAAATAAAGAAAAACGTAGCATGAGTATACTTTCATCCTGTTCAGTACTACAGCTGTATTAAACCAGTTTTTGTTTTAGGATCACATCAATGTTGAAGCATGTTGTATAATGTAAACATTCACGAGCACACACTATGATATATTTGACCGTCGTACTATTTGGCAGCGGATATGTTTCTACGTTGAAAAGGAAGTTGAAATGAGATAGCTGAAACCATCATATTCATCATATATTTTAGATGAACGCTTCACATTGGTTACTGTTCCAAAACTAAGTCAAGGATCTGATATCTTAATATCAATTTTGTAAGAAAATCTATAGATTTTGAATTACAAGATTCGTTGATTATGGGAGAATATTAAGAACGTTTTTCACAGATTTCACGTGCATTTTATAGGCATTTAAATCTATATTTAAAACTCTTTTATGAATCATATTTCAGAAAATAAACAAGATAAATGCACGATACTGTTTATCTTAAGTTGGCGAATAACGTGCTTAAGTTGTTTGCAAAATCTTTGACAAGACACATTTACTTTAACCTGACCTACACGAAATCACCAACGTTGACATTATAAATGAAACTTATTCATTATGTTTTAATGATAATTTATTAATGAATAGATGCAATTATATTGAGTGCGCAAAACGTAGTTGAGATGTCACCAATGATGTCATAAATGACAAGCAAAATTAGTTAACCAAATGTTGAATCTTATACAAATCATAATCCTCACTTTGATTTAAGTATTGTTTTTGTTTGTTTTGTTCACACATTGCTGTCAATATAATGGAATAATATCAAACTATCGTATAAGTGAGATGTTTAGCTAGCTATAAAACCACGTTCAATCCACCCTTTTCTACATAACGAAATGCCTGTACCAAGTCAGTCATATGACAGTTGTTTTCCATTCGTTTGATAAGTTTGAGTTTTTGATGTTTTGATTTTGCTATTTAAATTTCCATGGAGTTCGGTAATTTTTCTATTTAACTTTTTGGAAATGATTTATAGAAAACGTCAAATTGTCATAAGAAAAAGCAGCTTATAATAAAAGTTGCATGATAATTTTACAGTAGTATGTACAAGGCGGTAGGGGATTAATGTACATGGGTGTTGTGGTGGAAAATAAATGGTTCTGAAAACGCATACAAAGAATAAGGTTAATAATGCACTTTGATAATGGATATCAACACTATTTGAAGTTAATTGCTTCAATCTCTGCAACTTTAAATATCACCGGACATTAAAAGATTTTATCCTTCAAGAAAAAATGCTTTACATTTAATGTTAAAGGTTTATTACCTTGATACTGCCATAAAAACGATTTGTAAGTTTTCCAATCAAATGTCACGATCTATTTAGAGTTATCAAACCACTCACCATTGATTACGTCTACCATCTGTTCAAATGCTGTATCGTTCAAAAATGTGATATCTTATATGTATTAAGTACGAGAAATGTGGTAGTTTTGAGTAGAGATGAACAATAAAGCCGGATTTAAATTGGTTCCTTTTTCCTTTCTTATTTTCGACATTAAAATTTAAAAACTACTTTAAGTACATACTTATATGTTTACATGGACTTTACGTTGATATCCAGTGTTTTTGTTTCTTTTAGATTATTTTCTTTAACAAATTTATTTGGTTGCTTTTAACATAATTTACTTTACTTATCTTCGTACAAGACAAAATTAATTAAAGAAGTCACTAGAGGTGATTAAATAATGTTATAATGTCAGTTCAATAACAGCACGGGGGAATATACAGAAATGTCCTCCACTCAAAAATAAAGGGGACGAACGGGTAAATTGTTTTAAAACCTATGTTATATGTGTGTATACCTATGTAACATTACGAAAGGTTTTAAATGGATAAAAAGGCATATAAATTAATTCCATTAATTGTTCAGAGAGGGGTCATTAACATCATATATTAAGCTGGGAATTTAAGTCATCGACATCTGTTGATAAAAGAATGATTTATATTATTCTGAATACCAATATTGTGAATGGAATATAAATTGAAGTATATTCTTACCGTTTAAAGGAGGTTTATCGATGCAGATTCATGACTATGACGTAGGGTACTAGACCCATATGTTTTCATACTTTTTCATAAAATTTCGTTTCTTCAGAATGTATCCGATTTTTATGTATGCAATTACAATAAACTAGATATAGATTATCATGATGGAATGCATACTTACTTATTTATATTTAAAAAATGCATTATTTTTAGATAAGGTAACAGGTCAAATACATAAATATAAAAACAAGAAATGAAAAATATTAGAATAAACTGCATTTTTTTTACATTTTTTAAGTCTTTATGTGTTTTTACAAAGGAGATTTACAGGTTTTATTTTAACTTTTACATGGGAAGTTTACAGTTTTTAAGACTTTTTACATGCAAATTAAGAAAACAAATTATGATGTTTACTTTTAACAGTTATTTTTCATATATTTTTTTATTTTTGGTCTACTGATCAATATTTAATATGATAACATTTACAGATTAGGTCACATATTCACATTTAAGATAATTCACAAAATGAAAAAAAAATAGATTTTTGGTCTTTGACCTTAAGGAATTCGCCTTTATATCTTTAAAGTGAATTTGACACTAATTTATTCACTGTGTATTATGAGAACAAATAGAAAGATGATGTTTTTACAACTATTTACAGTTAATTCACAGAATATTTATGGACTGAAACTCTTAAGACTTAATGAGAAGGATTATACTGTTAAAAATAGTATTAAGTAGACTAAATTTTTTTAAATGTTTGTTTAAATTTTACATTGCTGTCCTCCCATCCTTGCACCCACTCTCAGACAGCCTTTTTCTTTGCTTGGTCTTTCATCACCAGTTGGTATCGTGCGTTGTGTATGAGGAACACTAGTCTTCTTGATTGGAATTCTATTTGAGATATCAGGTCAGATGTTATTCTGTATATCTTTCGTATTTTTGTAATGTCCATTAATACTTGAATTGTCATTTCTCATGTGAGATCTTCTACACGCACATTCCCATTTGTGGTTAGTAGGTTCTTAATTGTTTGTAATATTGGATCTCGCAGGTAATTCCACGCTTCACATTCTATAAGCAAATGTTCTAATGTCTCTTCTTTACAGTCACAGGCTATACAATGATCTTCAGTTCCTTCTTTGTATATCTTATATCTTAAAGGTTGTAGTATATAAGTTCCATTTGATTGTTTGATCTTGGTAGGTACTCTCTTGCTGTCTCTTGGAGATTGGTGCTTGATTCGCAATATTGGATGTATTTTTCCTGGCATAAATATAATACTGTTAAGGTATCGAAGGCCGGTATAGACCTTAGCTAGAGATGTTATTCGTTCAATCCAGCGGGCATTGATACCTTTTTTAGCTTTATTAACAGTTCATCCTTTTCCATCTGAATATCTAGCCACTCACTTCCATTTCCAAGATCGTATTTTAGCATGATTGTTTTTACTTCAAAAAACCAACTGTTACTATTCATTGACTTGATGCACAATTGCCTCCTTGCTAGTTGTTTTTCTAAACTTTCGTTGGGTTGGGTACATACATTTATGAATATGGTCATAACCTTTAATGTAAAGCTTGTATAGATCCGTACTTAGGATCCCTCTCTGGCGTACTCCTTGTAGTACATTAAATAGCTCGGAAGTTTTGCCATTCCATTTAACTGCACTTGTTGCATTTGTGTGAATGCTTGTCCAGTGTTTTTCATCAATTCCAGCATCATAGAGCCGCTTCATAAGATTGTAATGTATAACTACATCAAAGGCTGATTTTGCGTCAAGCAGTACAAGTTCATATTCTTGATTGTTATCTTTGGCTTCACGGTATATTTCTTCGACCGGTAATGCTGCATTTGCCGGTCCTAATCCTGCTGTAAATCCTCGTTGAGTTACATTATGTGTTATAAGTACTGCTGGGTTGATCCTTACTTCACAATTGTTTCTATCACTTTGTTTAACACAGGTAATACAGTGATTCCTCTGTAATTAGTTGCTATGTTTTTCTCGCCTTAGTTCTTAAACACGGCGGTGAGTAATTCCTCCTTTAGCATGTCTGGTATCTTGCCTTCTTTGAATATTATGTTGATGAGGTTCAGTAGCAACACTTCCAATTTATTTCCTGCATGCAATATATGTTCGACAGTCGACATATTCTACTTGCTGGTTATATTGTCTATTCTCTAAGACTGTAGATTCTTCTGGAGTTGGTAAGTTTCTAAAGTGCTGGTTGAAGCCTTCCATAACATTTTGCTTACCAGACATACATATGTCTCCTACGTGCAGATCCATGATAGCATTACCCCTGGTCTTTCTATTGCTCTTTACAAGTTGATGGAATAGTTTTGTATCTTTTGTTCTTGTTTCCATTATGCGTTGTTTCTCAGTATCTTTTACTTTAGCATTTTCAATTCGCACCTGTCGCCTAAATTCCTTTTTTGTTCTCAATCTTTGTTGGTATATATTATTTTCAGGGTCCTTTATTTTTACTTGCTTGACCCACTGCGCATAATATTTACTCATCGCATCTAGGGCTAACTTTATATTTGAAGACTATACATTCAGTTTAGGTTTTGCGTTGTACCTAGGCTTGTTTGAGGCATATGTAGCGGCAGCATCATTTAGAAATACATGCAGCTGCTCTAAGACGGATGTAGCTTGTTCTAATGTATCTAGCGGCATGTTCAGTATAGAATCTGACTGTTCATTTGTCATGGCTACATATAGATAACGCTTCATCATGTATTAATTTTAGTAATCGATTAGAATTAGTTTATGGCGTTATTCTTGTTTTATTCGCTGTCTTTTTTTATTTTATCGTCAAACGAAGGAATATTTATTACGAATTTAACATGCTAAATCATGTGGAGCAGGATCTGCTTACCTTTCCGAAGCACCTGAGAACACCCCAAGTTTTTGGTAGGGTTCGTGTTGATAATCTTATGTCGTGTTTTTTACTATCATTTGTTTGTTGATCTTTTTCTATTTTTTTTGCCATGGCATATGAGTTTGAATGTCCCTCTGGTATCTCTCGTCCCTTTTATATGTAGTTATAGTATCTGATAGTACACCAATGGCATTTATTCTTGGCCGGATGCATTGGCATTAACAGTGCTTCCAAATTTATTGTGGTACGTCATGTATTTATCACTGTGACAACCGTACAGTGTAGCAGTTCCCCACCATGCGAGGGCTTTATAGCCAGTCAATGTCGTTAATAACTTCCATTTGTCCGAGTAGCATGTATCGATATTGTTTTATTGTTAAAAGAATATTTTTTGTTTTTTTTTTATTCCGTCTGTACTTGATTATCATAGTTTGATCATTTTTACAGAATTATTCTCGGAGTTCGGTATTTTTTATTGGTTTTCCTTTTTTAATTGACAAAGTATCACTAAAGTTTTTTTATTGGTTAAAATTTGCAGTAAGAAGATAAAATGTTTACATTACAGACAAACAGACGTGCGAATTCATTACCCAATTCTAGTGAATCAGACACAGAAAGAGAACCTTCACCTCCAGTTTCAAGACGAGGACGAAGATCTGCAATTGTTGACATGAAGGTAATTTAAATGATGAAAATATTAAAAACAAGAATGTTTCCATGAGTCATGAATGCTTTACTCGCACTTTTATTTTCTGGACTCAAGTTCAAACTTGATTGGGCTTCTATGTCATCATTAACTACCTTGACCAAAACGTTCACATAAAGCGGAACAGACAGACGGACAGAAGGACGGACGAACGAACGACCGAACGGACCAACAGATCGAAACTCATAATGCCTCTAGGTAGGGCATATAACTATATAATACATTTATATCTATATCTGACAAGAATTAGAAGGACGTCATGCATGTTGTAGGTGTAATATTAATTAAGGAATTGATTTAAATTTGTTTTCGTTTAAAACTAAGTTTGCTTTAATTATGTTGTTTACTATCTAGAATGATCATTTGTAATAATGTCGTAGAAGCAACTTGGTAGTTCATCAACATAAACAAGCAACTTCAATTCGATTATTACGTTTTAATTGTTCTCTAAGGGTCTCGAAGGATCACATATAATTTCATTTTGATATCGTGTCTGACTTGTTCTATTATTTACTGATTGATAACTCCTTGGTATGAAATTATGCATAACATTAATAGCTTTATCAAAGGGTGTGCGACAATACTATGCAATGGTGTGTCAAAACCTTAATAATAGTTTATGTGTTCTTGCAATGGTTGTATGTATGCGTCCTTGCTTATTACATTAAATAAAAGCCGGTTATTTGCCGATTTGAATTTGATTTTTTTTTTTTTTTATAAACGACACAAAAAGAAATGGACATGGATGAATCGCAAAAGCATAAGACAAAATGAGACCATAAAATCAATAGGATAATATTATTTTACCTAGTGCATGTATTAACTGTCGTGTTTATCAAGACTTGTAGGTTTAGACTATTATGGTCTTAATATCAAAATCCCCAAAAACATGTATCTCGTGGGTTTAGGGACTCAAATTTTAAATCGGTTTACCAATTTGTTATGAAGACCATACATTCCCTGGCGTATCAATTTCATTCATTATTACTAGAGGATTACTGATCTGATAAGTAGTCTGTACAATGTAAACATGAACTCACATAACCTGTTAATAGAGATAAGTTAAATTTATATTACTGCTAAGAAATCGGCAGTTGACAAGTGGAAAGTTAAGGTCATCACGTTTTTCATAAAACATCGTTTCAGATTCATTTATGTGTATGTTTTCAAGAAATCAAATATAAGGAGGCGCCTCTTGGGGCTTCTACATTCGATAAAAACCATAACCCAAACTTCGAATATGAAATTGAAAGTTTCCTAATTTTAGCTTTTAGTTTTGCAACAATAAGAAAACTCCATACCGAATAAACATCTATGCAAACATCTGAAATGACAAATGTAAAACAATTCAAGCAAGGAAACGAATGAAATGTTTTCTGTTTAAAATAATGAACGAAAAACAAATATGAAATATGTCAGTAACCGACAACCACTATATGATAGGTTCCTGACAATAGACAGGCAGAATGTGTATGGGTAAACCATGATAGCTGGTTCCTAACTTTTCTTCCATCTTGGGCATATAAACGAACTACTTGTATTTTTGTCCATCTGATGAGTTGAGCCTTTTTCAACTGATTTTTATAGTTCTTTCTTATGTTGTACTGTTATACCACTGTCCCAGGTTAGGAGGAGGGTTGGGATCCCCATAACATGTTTAACCCCGCCACATTATTTATGTATGTGTCTGTCCCAAGTCAGGAGCCTGTAATTCAGTGGTTGTCGTTTGTTTATGTGTTACATATTTGTTTTTCGTTCATTTTTTTTACATAAATAAGGCCGTTAGTTTTCTCGTTTGAATTGTTTTACATTGTCTTATCGGGGTCTATTATAGCTGACTATGCGGTATGGGCTTTGCTCATTGTTGAAAGCCGTACGGTGACCTATAGTTGTTAATGTCTGTGTCATTTTGGTCTTTTGTGGATAGTTGTCTCATTGGCAATCATACCACATCTTCTTTTTTATATGAAGATCAGTTGAAAAAGACTTAATTAATCAGATCGGTACGACGCGGAACAAGAAAAAAACCCAAAATGACCAGACGCGTCACAGTATTTCGTGCATCCCTCAGCAAAATAGACTACAAATACAGATCTGAGAGAAATCGTAGTTACTGACAGCTAGTGCACACCCTAAAACAACTAATAAAAGGATCATGTTTTAGGAGCAAAATATCAATCAGTAGAAATTGAACATCCAATGGATTTGGTGTGAATATTCGATTCTACTGAATGTGCAAAGATCGATATTTTAAAACGAAGAAAATCTCATTCTATAACGTTTCTATATTTAAGAAGATGCAAGACATTGTTTATACCTAAATTGAGTAATACCGTAAATGAATTATTTCTTGAGATGAAATTTTGAAACTGGATCCCTAAAGAATAAAGGGGGAAAACAGATGTCTTACCACAAATAAAATCTTGTTTTCAATGAGTTTTGTCAATCATGCTTTCTAAATAATGGTGTTGCATTAAGAATAGATATTGAAGGGTTTTGTTATTGGAAATAAATGGGATATATTGTACTTCCATTATTATATTTCTGTCTTTTCTCAATTTCACCGTCAAAAGAATCCAAATCCGTGTTTGTTCTATAAATACAGGTTTATGTTTCAGCTTTAATATGATAAAAACGAAGGAAAAGAGAAAGGTACATTAAACCATCATAAGAATTGTTTTATGTATATGGCTTTAAGTAATTAGTGGTAGATGTTTTCTTTGAGAAATCATTGATTTTTTGATAATGAAAGCTTCTTTTTGGTTTCAATCTACAAAGAAAGCCTTGAAAAACATTGTATCGTACTGTTTTATATGTCACATTGTTGTAATTTTAAATGAAATATAGGTTTCAATGTCGTTATTCAGTAGACAAAGCTGACTGAACCTAAGTTTAAACCGACCCAGTTGTTAAGAAAACGACAAGAAAAGACAAAATATAAATAAATCGTATCTCAAACACAATAACAAAGAGTTAAGGGAAATAAGGACAGACTCAAACAGTTACGAGCAATTTGCATAAATTTGCATTATTTTATTCGTTTTCATTTACTTTTGCCTGCTGCTGTTGACATATGTATATTCTATTTGTGAACCTTGTACACTTAATGTGTATTGTAGTTGCTTTATTGGTAAATCATTACAAGGGATCTGTATTTTATTGACGAGTGCACATTTAATTTTAGAACAATAACAGATAGATATATAAGTAAGACATTTAAAGACTCATTATATCAAAAGTCCAAATCATCCTTACCAAAATGTAATCGTTGTTGTTGCTTTTTTAACAATATTAGTTCAAATGACAAGATCTTTGTGAGTAACTGAATAATGAAGAACTAATTATATATTGGAGTTTAAAACTAGAAAAGCAGCGGTGTCATTTTTAAAATGAACATGAGACATTTAAAAAAAATTGTGCATTGAACTGCTTATACAATTATGCTGTTATCTACTTTTTGGTCGGGTTGTTGAATCTTTGACACATTCCCCATATCCATTCTCATTTCTTTTATATCAATGAATATACTTTACCTTATATCAATGAATATACTTTACCTTATATCAATGAATATACTTTACCCTATATCAGTAAATTTGTTTCGAACATAAAAGTTAAATAGCAAAAGTCAAAGAGGAGGGAAATTAAAAAAACAGATTGTGATCCCGGTTTATTTGTTACACGGTGCAAAAGGCCATACGGGGATCAGTAGTTGTTTACTTCCTTATGTTTACGTCTTTATTGGATAGTTTTCCATTTATAATCATACTAACTGATATAATTTGTGCACACCCCACACAGTTTTCGCAAGAGTATTTTATATTTTCTTTGATGAACTTTAGCATTGATGTAGGGACTACATTAATTTATCTTAAAATCTTTGTATTTAAATGTAAGATGTATACTAGTAATAGGTTGAACATGATGTCACATGCTCATGATCAGTGTGATTTCAGTCAAGGAGAACATAAACGTATATGGCCGAATGTCATTAAAGATCGGACAATTGACACCGAGGTTACTCCAATTCCTCAAATTTTTCTATTTGTTTGACATATTGACAGAGATTAGTCTATCTGGCTCGTCGTCTGAATCATCATCAGACATGTTACCGTTTTCTTAATATCATAATGCAAAGATATTTCACCACAATGGGGCATTACAGTTAAAACAGCCATATCCGAAAACTGAATAATAATTATCACATATCAATGTATTTTCTATTTGGCAATTTGGATTATATCTCTATTTTAATAATAAAAAAAACCTACCAGTTTTAAACATCTCTCCAGATTGATTCAAAATGTAACTTTGTAGGTGTATGAACTTTTTAATGTAAAAATATACAAAATACAAAATATGTAAAATCCAAAGGTTATATAAAAGATGTAGAGCTATAATCCAAAAGTTTCAAAAAGTATAGCCAAATCCGTGAAAGGAATCAGAGCTTTTTTATTCCGAATGTTTAAACGATTCATCAGGAAACCGATTTTATTTGATGTCCAAGTCATTGAATTTGACATTTGATTTCAATGACGGAATAAAGACCTTACAATACGTTTGACTATCAGTAATCTTTATTAATAGTACAATTACATTATTCTGTGTTTATATTCAAACTTATCTGATTTCATAGTTTAATAAAACGTGACTTTTACCACTTGCACGAGTAAGTGATAACTGATAAAAGATATATCACAAAAATGCTTTAAATCTGTCTACTGCTGGAATCGATTGCAGACTCAAATTAACCAAGCTACCACTGGACAACAATAGCTCAGCATTGTGTAATAGTAAACAAATCTCCAATATGGGGGTTTCCAGTATTTTTTTGTATCAGCCTATGCTTTGGTTATCTGTTTAGAACAAGGGTTTAACAGTTGTTGTAGTTGTTGTCCGGCGATATTTGTTGTTGCTTTTTTCTTTTCTTATGTTACTAATATATTTGACTTTTCTATTCCAATGTATGTGTTTTCCCATTTTTTTTGCGATTTCTTGTTGTTTGCAATCTTTCTTTTTCTTTGGAACTATTTGTGTTTTATTTTAAACTTTTCTACTTTTTTTGTTTAAGTAACTAGTTTGTAGCCTACTGGATCCACACGTTTTGGTTATTTAGGAGACATTATGTCTTTGAATAACATTATAAGTATCCACTTAACTGTACCCGCGACTTATGTTTAATACCCCGTGGTACTTGTTAAATGTGTTTGCATTTTCATTACATGTCCTATCACTTTGGTTAATAAGTGAATCACTAACTTACACTCATACAACATCTTCTTCTTTATTTTCATTTTTTAATTTATTTATTTTTGGAAATCTGTTCATTTTGTTTCTTTTTCATTTTGTTTCTTTTTCATTTTGTTTCTTTTAGTGTTGGTTTTTTTCGGGGAATAATTCGATTTTCATCTCTTCTGTCAAAATGTGTGTCTCTATAATCCTAAAATTATAAACATTTGATTATTTTACAGAATTTTGGTGACGTTTCCCCAAGCACATTATCTCCTGAAGTCTCTCCATGTAATTCTTGTGATGAAGGCGATAATGCTAGGTAAGTTAGACATTAAGGTCTAAAAATCATTTATTATGTTCACCAATCAAGTTACTACAGTAAAGCAATTACATCTTAAATAGTCGTAAATTTGTCAAGAGACTATGATCGTGTCTTTTAACAATGAACTTTTCCTAAGGAAAGCAAAAACACTAGAACGTCATTCACATTAAATCAGATAAACAATTTATTGAAACGACTACAAAGCTGCCAATCCAAGTTGAACACGTTCCATACACCTACGCTTCAACTACTGAATAAATCAAACAAGCTGTATAGAACTTTATCTTAGTCTTTAGGGTATTATTTCAATATATCGTAGCTCACAACAATATGTCACCAAAAGATTGATATGAATCACGTTTCAAGGCAAACTACATAATACAAACATGTTGGCGAACCTCGAATACAATCAATTTTAGAAACAGTAAACAAAGTTTAGTTGAAAACGGTATAATTAGACAAAATTTAATTTAAATTTGAAAACAAATGAATCGCTGAGGAAAATAACTATTAGAGGGAGTATTCAAATCGGGTAAAACTCAAACTCAAACTGTGAGTGAAATCACGAAAAGAAACTCCTGCCACACAAAACTACCAGTGTTAATTACTCAACCTTTGAAACAAATGTACAAAATAAAAACAAAACCGGAATACAACAGAACATAGCATTTTATGAAGTAAGGTTTCCTTAAGCAAGGAGGACAATGATACCAGAGCTGTTGAAATATTTTAAAGTCTGTCAGACGACGGTAGCAAAGGTATTTCTATAGTATCACTTTTGAAAGAACATGATAGACAATATATTATGTAGCCTTAGGGTTTAAACGGAAAGTGTAACTCATTCTACGAGATAGGGCATGCCAAAAACAAAATAGCTAAATTCGTCAGTTCAAGCAAATCTTGCATCAACTTATTCTGATTGTGCAGGACACACACGGGATCGAATAAACACAGTAGCATGTTCATTACGGACAAGGTATGGACTAACGCCTGTGTTCAATTGATAGACAGAACGCCAATCATTTTAATTTTAGGCTATTATATAACAGGTTTAAAACAAGCATAGTGTGCGCGTCTATGCTAGTGAAGACTTACCATCAGAATAATCGGTTACCACCCACCGTTGTTGTTATGGACAAATTACGGAAGACGTCAATGAAAATGTTGTTTCCAGATTAAATCATGGTTCACTTATTATCAGCATGTTAATCGTTTACAAGACAAGACACGAGGATTCTATTTTCAAGAACACCCACCATCTTTTACTATAATGCTTGTATTATTTAATGTCAACGAAAGGCAATTATGAAATGAAAGGGAATATTTTTTCCAATAATAACCTATGTTTTTATAACTGTTTTCATCATGATAAAATGTATGGGGAATAAAGCAGAGACATTCTAATCATTATAGGAAACGTTGTTGCATTCATTTCAAAGTAATGATAACTGCTTTCCTGCTTAATCCAGAAATATCAAAATAGAACCGTTTAAATTTGTCAATTTCTACGTCTGAGAATTGATTTTTCTTGCAGTAAATAAAATCGGTATCAATCAATTTGACTTCAGTCGCCTTTGATAATAACACATTACCTTAATATGTTACAGCAATCTTGCAGAGCGCATTAGACGTAGACGCAGCTCTGTCGAAATGAATATGTCTGTATACCCAGGCGATTTACTCGTTCAAGACGATCCACACAAGAAATTACTCAAAAGAAATACAATATCGGATTTTTATCCAACAAAAAATGGCACAACGACTTTGATAGACGGTAAGTGATCAAGATATAATTTCTGGATCGGTATTGAATTCAACATCGACAAATGCTTCACTTTTACAAATCGGTCTGGAAAAGAACAAATAAAAGTTAAATCAGTCAAACATCGGGTTTATCATATTTCTGATTAGATCTATTGCAAATCGAAAAACATACCCACAAACATGTAATAAATCTTATTTTTCATTATAAAATTATCATGTAGTCACAGTAACAATATTTTAAATAGAATATCCATGTGCACAAATAAAAACAAAACCTCTTACCTTTCAGAATTTTTTTTTTTACATACCTGTTGTATTTAGTTTGATTAAGCGCAGTTGATTCCTGTATACATTGTATATACAGTTGGATGCAGACCAAGCATGACATGTAGATGGGCGGAAAATTTAACGCGGCGTTACTCGCATGCATTTTATGTAAATACAGCGTTAACTCTGCTTTAACTCCAAAATACCAGTGATATACAATGTTAACGTGCGTTTACTTTCGCGCTTACCTCCACATTAACGAGAAAATGGCGCCTTCTAATTTTGTAAAGAGAAAACGGGCGTTTACTTTCACGTTTACTTCTCCGATAACGTAAAAAGGGGGCGTCTTTTTTTTTGTGTAAAAAATGAACGCACGTTTACTGTTTGAATTCGAAGTAACGCAGATTGTCGTCGTATCCTGGATACACTGACCTAACAAATCAAATGATAAGGTACATCAAAAAGACCAACTGTCCATTTTCGATTGACATATTGACGATTAGTTTTATTAATGATATTATACCTCTTTAATTGTATAAAAAAATTAATCAGAACACAAAACGTGAAGTAACCAACGAAATATGTGCACGAGGCGTTAACTTTATGTAATGATTGGTCTGCACTTTGTAGAGAAAGTAAATTTGCTTTCTACTGTCACACATCAAGCTATCAACGACACCAATATATTCCCAAGAGCTCTACTCGAAGGAAAATATTATTAGTAGCATTGTGTGCTAGTGACCTAATACGGTATATATTGGGTCATTAAATTCCGTAAAGGGGAGAGCAACGAACGAATCCCCATATGGACTTTACTGACCAATATATACCATACTACGTCACTAGAACAATATGTAACGATATTATCTTACCGACTATCATTACATGTGGTATTTAGACTAGTGACCTATCAAAGTGAGAAAGGGAATCTTATGTTCAGTAGTTGTCGTTTGAAGTATTTCTCGTTTCTTTTTATGGCCCCGCAACGAAGTTGTCGGTGTCATATAGTTAAACCGTCATTCTGTCATTCCGTTATTCCGCAACAAACCATTATATGGAGTTTTTTTTCAAAAAGCCTTCAGATATTGGGCTGATTTTTTATATGTGAGTTAACCATGATGAGGTACAGATCAAATTTTAGTTTCGTTCCGCTTCGCTAATTTGTACCGAAATTACGGGCTTTGGACCATGATAAATTGTTGAAAATCACAGTTATACGGACTTTTTTCCAAAACGCTTTCAGATATTCGGCTGATATTTGGTATGTGAGTTATCCATGATGAGTTACAGATAAAGTTTCAGTTTCGTTCCGCTCGGCTGAATTTTGCTGTAATTTAGGGCTTTGGACTTGTATAAATATTTAAAAATCACAGTTATACGAACCTTTTTTCTAAATGCTTTCAGATATTGGGCTGATTTTTGGTATGTGAGCTAACCATAATGAGTTACAGATCAAGTTTTAGTTTTGTTCCACTCCGCTAATTTTTGCAAAAATTAAGGGTTTACAACTTTGAAAATTGTTGAAAACAACAGTTACACGGACTTTTTTTCTTTTCGCCTCCAGATTTTGAGCTTATTTTTGATATGCGAGACTACCATCATGTTTGTGTCCACATGCGTTTTTGAAATTGCAGATTTTTCACTCTTTTGAGATGGGGCCATTCATGTCGCTTTGACACATCTAGATTTATAATAGATAAGGCAGATGGTTTCCCCGTAATTATATGAATTATGGATTATTGAGTTTGCCTTTTAACCTGATAGCATTCGTTTATTTTCAAGTAATTTTATTTAAAAACAACATGTAGTTGTCAGTTGGAATATTTACTTCTTAAAGTGTGCCACTGCTTTGAAAACCTAATTTTTGTCCACTATTTTTAAGCAGAAGCTGTGGCTTTGTGGTATCGTGCTCGCTTTGGTAAAAGTATGTTTTAAATCTATCACCGACCGCGTCAAAACAAAACTTAACATCAATTCTCTGTAATAATAGACCAAATATGAAAAATTTTGGCCAGATTATTTTTTTTCGATTACTTTTTTTTTAAGTTGAAATGATCCAAACTAAGTCAAATTAAAAAAAATCAATAAAAAAATCTGAATAGTCTGGTTTCCATGGAAACCACGTGACACCATATGTATATATTAGTATAGCAAGGAGAAAATTGTATTTGATGGTAAAAATGAGATAAAGCATATCATTATTTGTTAAAAAAACATTTGTGTTTGCTGCATTTTTTATAGGTAATTAACACTTATGATTAAGAGCAAAGACTGGTCAGCCTTGAATAATATGGCCGGGTAGATGGCATGTGCGTGCTTCTACCTTGCTTATCATCACTTTTTAAATTATGTCAGCATGTCGGAAAGTACCAAGTAGGATTAAAATGCATATTACATTTCCCTGTATCGTCATTTATTGAATGTTGGTTGCTACAAGTACTAAATGATTATCCTCCTTTTTTCATCATTATCTATTGTATTTTTATCGATATCAACCTGGTTTTTTTTATATAATATTTGTGCACACTTTTAGTTTGTGAAGATTCTTTTGTTTCAAATTTCCATATACATGTATAATCAATGTAACAATTGTTTACAAAGTCTAACCGGAGATTTTAATTCATCTAGATTCAAAGAAAAGACAGTCATTTTCATTATTGAAGTTGGTAAGCTTTTATTTATAGTTATATCTTTTGAATTGTTATACAAAAACTTTATCAAGTTTGTTTTACATATACGATTAATTTATAGCAATTCTCCTTCTTGTCAGATGCAATACTCCTACTGACAATGATACCACAATGACATGTCAGCGTTGCATCTTTTTGTCAAGAGCGCCGTTATTTAATGGGCTTAAATGTGTATAAAAATAAATAGCTATAGACTAGTTTCAAAATGAAAAGGCAAACGCAGGGAAAAAGTTTTAAAAAAATGGCGTCCTCACTTGTTGTATTTCTGTAAGTGAAACATGTATGCTCGATGATATCGAACATCATCTGTAACTAAATATATGTATTGTATTGCATTAAAATAATGGAAATATATTGTTGAGTCAGTCAAATACACAGGGGATATATATCAATGGTATATAATTGAATTAAAATGATACATATCCAGCCTATTATTCATGACTATAATGGAGATAGCCTCTATTTAACTTTCCAAATTGTCAAAATGCCAATAATTTACAGATGAAAACCAGAAGTAAGGAATCCTTACCACGACTTGAAGATATTTTAAGCCAAATCACACCATCCGAATTCAAAGACAATCATCTGACGGCATATAAGGTAAGCCAAAGTTCTCCATTCGAATTAAAAGACAATCATTTAATGGCATATAAGAAAAATCGGTATAGTATAAGCGTTGATATTGTGATACTAAATATCTCATATTCATATCTCACCGAACGAGATAAACACCGTATGTGTACTTACCTTGAAAAAAACCCAAACGGATGCTAGATGTTGAACAGTGTATTACGCTCTGGATGCTAGATGTTGAACAGTGTATTACGCTCCGGATGCTAGATGTTGAACAGTGTATTACGCTCCGGATGCTAGATGTTGAACAGTGTATTACGCTCCGGATGCTAGATGTTGAACAGTGTATTACGCTCCGGATGCTAGATGTTGAACAGTGTATTACGCTCGGGATGCTAGATGTTGAACAGTGTATTACGCTCCGGATGCTAGATGTTGAACAGTGTATTACGCTCCGGATGCTAGATGTTGAACAGTGTATTACGCTCCGGATGCTAGATGTTGAACAGTGTATTACGCACCGGATGCTAGATGTTGAACAGTGTATTACGCTCCGGATGCTAGATGTTGAACAGTGTATTACGCTCCGGATGCTAGATGTTGAACAGTGTATTACGCTCCAGATGCTAGATGTTGAACAGTACTAGTGTATTACGCTCCGGATGCTAGATGTTGAACAATGTATTACGCTCCGGATGCTAGATGTTGAACAGTGTATTACGCTCCGGATGCTAGATGTTGAACAGTGTATTACGCTCCGGATACTAGATGTTGAACAGTGTATTACGCACCGGATGCTAGATGTTGAACAGTGTATTACGCTCCGGATGCTAGATGTTGAACAGTGTATTACGCTCCGGATGCTAGATGTTGAACAGTGTATTACGCTCCAGATGCTAGATGTTGAACAGTGTATTACGCTCCGGATGCTAGATGTTGAACAATGTATTACGCTCCGGATGCTAGATGTTGAACAGTGTATTACGCTCCGTTATGCTAGATGTTGAACAGTGTATTACGCTCCAGATGCTAGATGTTGAACAGTGTATTACGCTCCGGATGCTAGATGTTGAACAGTGTATTACGCTCCGGATGTTAGATGTTGAACAGTGTATTACGCTCCGGATGCTAGATGTTGAACAGTGTATTACGCTCCGGATGCTAGATGTAGAACAGTGTATTACGCTCCGGATGCTAGATGTTGAACAGTGTATTACGCTCCGGATGCTAGATGTTGAACAGTGTATTACGCTCGGGATGCTAGATGTTGAACAGTGTATTACGCTCCGGATGCTAGATGTTGAACAGTGTATTACGCTCGGGATGCTAGATGTTGAACAGTGTATTACGCTCCGGATGCTAGATGTTGAACAGTGTATTACGCTCCGGATGCTAGATGTTGAACAGTGTATTACGCTCCGGATGCTAGATGTTGAACAGTGTATTACGCACCGGATGCTAGATGTTGAACAGTGTATTACGCTCCGGATGCTAGATGTTGAACAGTGTATTACGCTCCGGATGCTAGATGTTGAACAGTGTATTACGCTCCAGATGCTAGATGTTGAACAGTACTAGTGTATTACGCTCCGGATGCTAGATGTTGAACAATGTATTACGCTCCGGATGCTAGATGTTGAACAGTGTATTACGCTCCGGATGCTAGATGTTGAACAGTGTATTACGCTCCGGATGCTAGATGTAGAACAGTGTATTACGCTCCGGATGCTAGATGTTGAACAGTGTATTACGGCTCCGGATGCTAGATGTTGAACAGTGTATTACGCTCGGGATGCTAGATGTTGAACAGTGTATTACGCTCCGGATGCTAGATGTTGAACAGTGTATTACGCTCCCAACTTTTGTTTATGTGTTTCATCTGATTTAAAGTATTCAAAGAAAGATAACAATCATTGTGCATTAGCGTTATACTGTTAGCAATTATGTGTCTTTTATATATCAGTTTGACGAATTCAGTTCTTATTCCTAGTTTTTTTGGGGTTTTTTTTGTTGTTGTAGATTTTATTTTTTAATTTTCAACCAACATAGAAATGAAAAAAAAGTGACGCGTAATAGTAAATGAGACATCAATTTAACAACACGACACACAAACCAAAATCCACGTCGAACTGTCTTTGGCCTTTATACATTTTTGAATTTGAGCGTCACTGATAAGTCTTTTGTAACGAGCAGCACATCTGAGGTACATGGTACCTATGATGAATATATAGGTTGACCAACGATCTTTAATTAAAGATATGTAACCAAACGATGTCACATGATTTAAATCTAACATTCCGTTACAACAAAGTCATACACAGAAATGTTCCATTTATATTGTTATTTGAAAATGATCAGAATTATTTATAACCTTGAACATAACAAGGTTTCCATATTTCTTTGGTTTTGAAAACAATCATCCCATCCATCTAAAATATAAGCTAACTATAGTATGTCCTTACACCTAATTTAATCTTATTATAGACGCTGCATTGGTCAGATTTAGTGGCTAGCTCTGACAAACAACAGGATGAGATTACGATACCAGACAAAGAGAGAAAACGACGTGAGGCAGTATGGGAATTATTCAAAAGTGAATGTGTTTTCTTAATAGACCATCTCATGGTTCTGAAGCACGTAAGTGGTTTTACTTAAACCGAATCTATAACGCTCTTGCGTAGGAAATATGTATTTAATCGAGAGAAAAAATCTATGTTATTTATACATCCTTGCTGCATATTGAAAAACCGGTTGTTTCATCACCTTAACAAATGTATTATTGTTTTCTAATATCAGTGTTTTTCTGGTATATATTTGTTTCGCAGCATACAGTGTTTTGTCAAAAGTTACACAACCAGTTGTTACTTGTGTTGTGCGTACATTCATTTCGTTGGGTAGTCAATTACAGTAAAAAAAACTTGTTTTTAAAAGTTACACACATGTACGTATACATGTTTCGAGATACTCTTTGGTTGTTTTGTTGTTTCTATTACATATTCTCAATTGGATGATTTAGGTGTGTTGTTCTGTCAAGGTAGGAATTTAAGAAGTCTTCCTGACTCATTGTTGTATGCTTGTAAATATAGATAACGTTTTAAAGGGTAAAGTTCTTATGTTAAATTTTCAAAGAAGATTGAGTAAATACATTGACTTCATGATAATTTATTAATATTCAATATAAATTGAATTATCTATTTTTAGTAGAATGATATAGCAAGGATTAACTATTCTTTAAAATGTCAAGCAAATACATTTTGTAACGACCACTGCAAAAATTAATACTTCTACTATATTTCTGTTGACGAAACTGTCTTTTTTTATGCAGTGCTTCATGGAACCGTTGAAAAAAGTTCAGGTTGAAGGACATTTAATGTTTGCTGAACCTCATGATATTTTCGGTAATTTAGATGAACTTTGCTATGTAAGTATATTTTACACCAATTTCAATTTTATCATTAAAACTTTAAATTTTTGAAGGATTTCCCTTGGAATTATTTTTATTGTATTGACGGCATAAATGACGAAAGTCTGATTCAAATAAGTAATACCAAGACAACTACTTACTTTCGAATGGTCATATTTATGATGATGAAATTTTTATTTCAGTGATGTGTAAAATTATATGTTAATTTTCTTTACTGAGGCACAAATATAAGAAACAACAATATATACAAGACGTGGAAAAATACCGCGGTTTTTGGGGTTTATTTTCTAAATTCTATTAGTTCAAACGAACATAAATTATTTATATGATAGACTATGTTATTTCTGTATACTGTCTGTCCAATCTGTTTCTTATCTCATTCATAATAGAAATAACTAAAACACTAGTTTTAGAACTTGTCAGGGACGATGGCCATTCTCTAACAGATTAACAACCAATAAACCTATTGCAATTTGTCACGTGGAATGCATGTTAATTTCATTCGAATCATTACTTTAAACGAAAAGTGTGCTTACTGCCAAAACAATACCAGAACATTTATTTAAATCTATCTCAAAATTCATATCTTACAATATCACAAACCAGCAGTCGTATACATGTAAAAATAGCTTTAAAAAAAGAAAATGTGGTATGATTGTCAATGGGAAAACTCTCCATAAGAGACCGAAATGACAAAACAATTAACATCAAAAGTAAATCAATAAGCAAAGTCCATATCGCACAGTCGGCTATAAAATGCCCCGAAATCACAAATCTTTTACAAAATAACGAGTAAAACCAACGACCTCATTAACGTTCACATTGTTTTAAGGAAAAACGAATACATGTATGCAGCACAGAAACAAACGACAACTAGTGTATTATAGAAAACTTTATTTACATTTTAGGTCAGCTATACATTTTGCAAAGATTTTATATCTGCTTTGGTAAAAGATATGAGCTCCACAGATTTTGGCAGTACAAATGTGCTTGTACGAGCTTTTGAACGGGTATGTAAAATGTTATCCAAGGCTACATATTTTATGAACAAATATACATTTAAAAATACTCAGATTCTTGTATTCTCAAATGCAATGATAACTTGGTAAATTATTTTCAATGTACTGTATGTATGTTTTTTTACATTATACATGTTTGTTTTGATAGATAAGAAAGATACATGTATCCATCAATGACAAAAAAAATCAGTTCATACGTAGCAATTTAAAAAAATCCACAAAACGCAAAAGAACAGCACTGTTGGTACATGCATGGTGAAAATTGCACTCCTTTATATATATAGGAGGTATTGGTTGCCAATTGTGTTGATTTCCGTGTTTCTTAGAACAAAAAAAAGGATTCCACCCTAAGTGCTTTTTATATACAGCTATATATCAATAATATTGCATGTCGAGATTAACTCGATTTTGTCATTTTCTTTTCTAAGTAAATCCTGATTGTAAAGTTTTTATTTTAAGTTTTGATATATATATATATTCAGTTCACAACACATTCCAGAGATGGCGGGGTATATCACACTTACTGTTTGAATTATGTTAATGCATTAGGCTACCTTGACCAGTTACGTCGGCATGATGACTTTGCTGATTTTGAAAAGGTATTCTTATTTTACTGGTCAAATGTGATGTTCGCTTATGTTGTTACTTTCACTATTACTTCTACTACTAATAATTATTAATATTATTTTATTTCAAATGGTTTTATCAAAGAGTTTCCAGGAACTGTGAGACACAATGTTTACCAATATTTGTTTAATACAGAGACTCACTGGCACTGCTAATTAAATATAGAGACTCACTAGCACGACAAGGCGTGACTTCTTGTTGGTATTTTATTTAAATGCTTCATACTGGCACCTTCTATCTTATTTGAACACTATTTCACTACAAATCATTTTTCTAATCATAAAACCACAAACAAAAAATGATATACTACACTTTCATGCGTCCGAAGAGTCTTTGCTGGATTTACCTTCATCCGTTATCTTTCAAATAATTAATAATGAATGTTATTTTTGTTTACATGTTTTAGTGGTGTACCTCTGACCAAAGATGTAACCGATTACAGTTAAATGATTTATTGGTAGCGCCCATTCAGCACTGTTCAAAATTTCCATTGTTACTAATAAATATCAGAAAATATACACAAAACTCCACAGAACAAGAGCTGCTGTCCGAACTTAGAGAAAAAGTAGAATTTTCACTGAGTAAGTATATTGGTAGAATGCCTACTTTAGTTTCAATAATGGAGGAAACAACAAAACACGTGTGGAATGTTAGCCTGATAATTTAAGTTTTTAGGTAATTCTAAACAAGATAAAATTAGTGAATCACGTCAATTGTTGTAAATATGAAAATAAAAGTTCTTGTAAAAATAGTTATCAAAGGTACCAGGATTATAATTAAGTACGCCAGACGCGCTTTTCGTCTACATAAGACTTATCAGTGAAGCTCATATCAAAATATCTATAACGTCAAACAGGTACAAAGTTGAAGAGCATTGAGGATTCAAAATTCCAAAAAGTTGTGCCAAATACGGCTAAAGTAATCTATGTCTCGGATAAGAAAATTCTTAGTTATTCGAAAAATTCAAAGTTTTGTAAACAGGAAATTTATAAAAATAACCACATTATTGTTATGTAAAACAGAGATGACCAGGCTTGGAGACAATAATTGGAATACTGTGTTTACTACTGACGTGTTAATCTTATTTGCACTATAACTTTCATATCAAAAATTAAAAGGGAGAAAGGCTAATTCGTATGACAAGTGAACAAAAGAGGGACGAAAGATACCAGAGGGAAAGTCAACCTCATGGATAGAAAATAAACTGACAACACCATGGCTAAAAATAAAAAGACAAACAGACAAAAAATAGAACAGAAGACACAATATAGAAAACTAAAGACTAAGCAACACGAATCCGAACCAAAAAACTGGGGGTGATCTTATAGGTGCTACGGAAGGGTAAGCAGATCCTGCTCCACATGTGGCACCTGTCGTGTTGCTTATGTTATTACAAATCCGGTAAATAGTCTATTTCGTTAGGTCACATTCGTGAAAAGGGAAGGGTGTTGTTGTTACGAAATAAGGAACATATCCGACATCATCTGTGAAACGGTTGTTTCATAACAGTCAATGTGTTATAATAAAAGAAATAGAATTGATCAATCTGTTTTAAAATTTATATTGGTTGCATGTTATTTTGAATGACACCAACGTATTACGGTTAACTTAGTTCTGATATGTATTTTTTTAACTGTTTTTTTTTTGTGTCTATCTGTCATTTTCGTTGTTCTGTTTTTCTAATTGTCATTTTTGTTGTTCTGTTTGTTACGTAGATCAGTCATTATGGCTGTATTGTTTATCTACAAGTCATTTCGGCAGTTCTGGGTCTTTTATTCATGTATGTATTACTTGTCATGTCAATATGCATATATTGTGAATGTTATCTAAATATTGATACAATTTTAAATTATATGATTTCAGAAAAGATGGAAGATAAATTAAAATGGGTAAAAAATTATGAACGTTTACAAGATATACAGAGTCAGTTAGTGTGGCCATCAATCTCAGATATTGATCCGAGAGCTCTTATTCCAAATGTAAGTTCGCAAGTAACACCATTAATAAATTTATAAATTTATAATATTATAAATAATAATAAAAGACAGAAAAAATATTTTAAACAATCATTGCTTAAATGATAGATGCTTACGCAATTTCATTCATGGTCCATTATCTTTGAAACTTTGAACTATATGCATAGTGTACTCTTATACAATATTTTGTAACTAGTTACCGTCAAGGCTAAAACTTACGTTTTGGTAAATAAATGACATTTGGTTTATGCTTGTATAAGTATTGACTTGTTTCATTTTCAAAGAGAGTATTTCCCCTGTTTTTCCAGTCATGATCTATGTGCTTTAACCTTGACATGCTCTATGCAATGCTCTATCAAAATTTAGAACAGTATCGTCATATCTATGTCGCAACAATTAATAGCTTTTAGCAATATTTTAATGTGTTTTAACCGTTTTCGTACATTGTCATCCCTTTTCGTAAATGAGTTCTTTTCTATTTTAGTTTCTAAAAACCAGATTATCAAGACAACCTTGTGAACGACTTATATGTAGTCCAGGTAGACAACTTGTTCATGAGGGATTTTTAACTCTTGTTGGTAAGTATGTATCACGATTTAACCAACATAACCATTAATATTCAACTAAAAAACGGGAGAAAGATACCAGAAGGATATGTAAGCGCCTCAAACATTCATTGAAAATACACTGACAACACCATGGCTAAAAAAGACAAAAGACAAACAGGCAAACAATATATAGTACACAAACCACAAAATAGAAAAACAAAGACAAATCAACACGAACGCCACAAAAATTTGAATTTAGATCAGGTGCTCCGGGAGGGTGTGCAGATCCTGTTCCACAAGGGGCGCCCATCATGTTTGTAATTTTATTACAAGCAAAGTTTACAAAGATAAATATTTGATAATTATTTTTTGCATGAATTTTGTGATGAAAGGAAAATTGGTGTTTGGATTTATATTTTGGTATGTTGTATTGCTTATTAACAAAATTGCTATGATATTCACGTCTATAAAACAGCAACAAAAACCAGTAGTTTACCAGTTTATCAAATTTTCGGTTGAATAGCTATTTGCTGGTATTCCTTAAGTAATTTATTGTTTCTTTCCTTATATTTTTCAGATTCTGCCAAATCTAATGAAATGTATGTTTTCCTTTTCGATGACATTTTATTAATAACAAAACCAAAGAAACTTCAAAGAAAGGTAAGGAGAACTACATATTTGTTAATTCAATCAGATTTGTTTGCCTTCGGTGTTTTTAAAGTAGGTGCTGCGTCATAAAATCAAAAGCTATCAACTGAAATCTGATCAAGAGGGGGTGTATTGATGTTAAGGAAAAAAGGAAAAAGGGGCGGGAAGTGGGAGTCAGGAAAAGAAACTGGGCAAAAATAGGGAATAACAAATTGAATATTCTGGGAATTTTTTTTGAGCGGTTTTCCTCTTGCAATAACGGTTAGGGTTAGGGTCATGGAAGTGAGGGTTAAGGGATAAGGAAGTGTGAATCAGGGACCCCATATCATCCACTTAGAAAACCAAAACCATGGTGAAAAATGAAGCATCAATGAACAACAAGCAACAAATATACAACAACACTGAATATAAATATGTTGTACAGGAAGTGTTCACGTTAACAAAGCAACATGTAATTGCACACATGTCGAACAGCTCCATGCTGTTTGTTATTCAAAAAGTAATTGTAGCGTACATAATTATCCTCCTGTACAAAGTCAAATATTTTGCACCAACCTTCACTAAATCACAACTAAAAAAAGCATCTAGACATAATGCATTGTACTACTTAGATATATATAATATAGAAATCTTTTTTTTAAATATCTCAAAATATTCTCATAATGACTTTCTAAAATAAATGATAAAGTCTTTATTTTTAAATTTATAACAATTTGAAGGAAGTATGAAACTTATTCTGTCATATCATTTTCAGAAACATTCATTGGATAGTAATTATATGAAGATGCAGACTATGTCAACGGTAGACAAAGGCACGTATGTGGTAATAAAACAGCCAATGTCACTTGATCGACTTAGTTTACACGATATAGGTCATGCAGAGGCAGTAGGTGAGTCCAATTGTAACACCCATTTCCACTTCATTAGCTATGTCATATAGACACTAGAAACTCATCCTGATCGATACACCACTAGATGAGTCATTCGTCTACATCAATTAAAAGTTAGAACATCATATCCGTTTTTATCTTTATATGGCATAGCCAATTCGTAGTGTTTATGTCCAGAATACTTCCTTCAAGATAATAATTATAAAACATTCCAAGACTGATATCGATGGGTTCGGCGTAAAACAGTCAGAACCATTTACAGTTAGTCACGTGGTTTTTGTAGGATGTTAACTAATGGGAACTTGAAAGAAATGTTACCGTGCTTTAATCAAGTCGTTACTTGTCCCTTTTGCATTTTGTCTCATTTTTGCGATTAAATGACATTTATAGTGTTTCATATGTTGTTGTTTTGCTCTTTCGTGCCATTGAAACCATTACTGTGACCTGTCGTAAGTTGCTTTCTCGTTGATTTAAATACGATAAACGTGTCCCATTTGTAGCCATGATACATCTCTTTGTGTTAAGTTGTCGTCTGATTTGCTCAAATCACACGCTGTATGTCAAAGGTAACATATAACAACCAACATTATAATACCGAAACAGGTCACATGAAATGAAGAATACATTACTTCCGTGTATGATATAAGGTCTTAGTTATCAAAGGTACCAGGATTATAATTTAGTACGCCACACGTAACATATTACAAAGCTCATTAATGTTACTGAGAAATAAGCAAGACAGAATATGGTCAACTGAACAATCAGGATTAAAAGCTGATTATTTTACTTAAATCTATATTACTGCAATTAGTTCATTAAACAGTGAGTGATTAATTAATTTTTTCTATGCTGAATCAATGTAATTGTTATTTAGACTGATATTCTGTCTTCATTCAAGATGTATTGACCTTTCGATTTCATTTCACACTTGAGAAATGTCTATAGAACAGTCCACATAATCGGACAGTTTTCATGAAATTAAATTCTTAAAACATGGAATTTCTTAATAATGTTTTAAGAAAGATATCAGGCTTCTAATTATGGGCGCTATGTGTCGTCTTCATAAGACTCGCCAGAGGCGTTCAAATTAAAGCAGTTAGAGACCTTAAACAAAAGTCGTATTTGTAAAGTTTTAAAAGTTTATTTAAAACACAAACTTAAATATCACCTGTTTTAAAGAATCATGATACACTTATCCCTTTTTTTCAGCAAACGGTTTAAAGAATGCATTTGTTCTTGTACAAATAAGTCGATACCAACAGGTTATAGGCGTATACACTTTCCAGTGTCCGAATGAAATGATGAAGGTACTTTTATACATGTAGTTATATAATTCATTATAACTCTGCTTTTGAACATTATAATTATTTTAACTTTTACCTGAATGTGTACTGAAGGTTATGTTTTCATATTTTCTAAAACTATATTTCAAATAATGTTTTATCAAACTATCAAAGTAAACTTTATTCATTAAGAAATATTCAAAAAGAGATATCTCTAATAGATTATCTGGATTCACTATTCATTTCTAAAAGAGAATTGACAGGATGGATCATCTTTTATGAATCAGTAGCACACATGTGTGTGTAAAGATGATACTCAAGAAAGATTAAAAGTATCACATGAAAAACGCTTATTTGTGTGATATTTCTTGAACATGAGGTATGTGAGTATTATTGAAAACTTGTGTTCCATGTATTCTAAAAATAAGGCCGAAATACTTGATACATGACATGTAACCGAGATATGCATCTTAATTACTTGTTTTAATGTAATTACCCAGAACAATTTTTATTTAAAGGTCAAATGGATGGACAAGATGACCGAGGCTAGGGCTAAGATCGTATCAGGACCTACAAAAAACTATTCATTTTTGGATAAATTCAAACAGTCCATTGCGTCCCCACCACGTTCACCGCCAGTCAGCAGTGATTTTATGAAGAACCGTAGAGCTAGACGACCTCAATCCTTAAAGTCTTCTCATGGAAAATCTCTGTCAATGGATGCGGTATATTTATGACCCTGCTTGTATGTAAATGAATTTAAGGATTACCTACATCAGCTACGGGTTATTTTATTTATGTTGAACTAGTGAAAAATGGAAGACACGAGAGTTTTCGATAAGTATTGTGTGCTTTAGAATAACACGCGCATTCGACACTCTAATGGTGTCGAAATTCTGATGTTTCAACTATTTAAATTTGTTTTAAAAGGTATATAAGATCAATTCAAAACCACAACTCATAAGAATTCCGTTGTTCATTCAGGTTGATATGTTGAAAATAAGAATTTTGAAGAATACATTTGCATTTTCAATGATATATTTAAGTTTCTGATAAAATCGATCATCATCATAATGTCAACACTACATTGTTTTTACAACAAACACTTTTTGTATAATAACCTGTGTATATTTCGTCATTAAATTCAGAAAGTACCACCACTACGTTCCGAATATTATTTCTCTTATATCTCAATTATATTGAATCGGTTTAAATTAGGGATGTCAACTCGGTGAAGATTTACTAATCGATTACTCGTTGGATTTACCGAACGATACTTGAGTACTCGCTCGGTAAAACATTTACATAAAAGGGGAAACAAAAAATTATACCAGTGTTCTGTATTGTTGGTCGTTGTAATGATCGTAAAATTCTCAACATTATTACCAAGGACTAAAAAATAGTTGAAGGAATTTTATACCATAATTAATAGCTCATTTACTTCTTGTACTAATTATGTAAACTGGTAATAATCTAATCAAGTAATTAATCAATATCTATAGAAAAAGTAATTACTCAAACAACAGTATTTGGGAACCGTAAAAAACACATTTAATTATCTACAAAGGGGTGATGATTGGATGCCATTAATCATTTGATACTAAGGCATTTCTACCTCAGGCATAGATTACTTTAGCTGGATTTGGCAAAACTTTTAGGACTTTTGGTCCTCAATGCTCTTCAACTTCGTACTTTATTTGGCCTTTTTAACTTTTTTGGATTCGAGCGTCACTGATGAGTCTTTTGTAGACGAAACGCGCGTCTGGCGTATATACAAAATAGTCCTGGTATCTATGATGAGTTTATTTGCAGAGAGTCGATACACGGTGCAACAAAATTGATCTTATTTAAATTAAATTATTTTGTAAACTTTTTCATGGACGTAACGATTTCTTAAATTTAATAGGTAACTAACAGTCCTGCTGATGAAAATATATGCTCTGACGGTTATACTTGTGGGAGGGACGAAATTTAAGTAAAAGTGTAAGCCTTGGAAAAATGCTCGTGTTCATATATCCGACACGTACTTCTGTTTGGAGAAATTTTAAATGACAGTTAAACGCAAACATTCGAATTGTATTTTAATTTTTATTCATTTTGGTTAATATTTAATTTCCCGGGAAGCGCCCTCAATAAAAATATTTTTTGTTTAAAATTAAGAAAGCAACAACATTATAACAGGAAACCGATTAGTCGAGTATCATTTTGATAATCGATACTCGATACTACCGAGCGATACTCGAGTACTCGTTGACATCCCTAGTATAAATGCATCATTATCTATCTAAAATTTGCTTCAAACATATTTCAAATATCCTAGAAAACTACAACTCAAGAGGTATTCGTAACGAACTTAATCCAGATATCAAAAATAATTACCATTACTACTGCGTGCCCAGAGACAAAACATAGGAGACGAAGAGATGGCACAAATAAAACGAGGCCATTGCTACAGAGTCAAATAAAATGAAATATTGAAGTTGCATAACTCATGCTTACAGATATAAACAAGTATCTACTTATTCTAGATTGCTACTAATTATTGAATTTTCTTATTTTCTTATTTTTTTATCTAATGGATAAAATGACAAATGTATCTAACTCAACGAGATACTTACAAAATCTATATTTATAGGTTCAAATAACGTGTTCATTAATATTGTTTTGATATTCAAGTTTTTTATTCATGCTATTATTGTTAAAACTTTGAACCATTTCATGTGAATCTCACCATATCATATTTGTTATTGTTTTAAAAAATATTTATATGGTATAATTGTTCAATAAAATGCCAAGAAATCAAAAACAAAATGCGTATTTAAAGGCCACGTTTTGTCATTTAAGATTGAAGTCCACGAGAATAAAAGGTTGCCTTGCATCAATTTTTGGTAATCTGTTGCTATAAGAAAAGGAAAGAAATATCAATGGTGTTATAACAGACAATGAATCGAGGAAAACAGAAGTTGCCATGACAAAAAACAATAAATAAACGACAAAAAGAGAGACAACAGTTCACAAAATACTCAATATAGAAATTAATATTTCACAAAACGACCTCATCCTAAAACCAAAAGTGAACGCATGAACTCCATAAGGGTCAACAGTTTATGCACGTACTTTAAACGACGTATATAAACGACCTCAGATCCTCTTTCATCGAAAAAGTCCACGACATAGATACATAGACTTCAGAAGATATCATATGAGTGACAATGACAGCTCTCTCATCCAAGTCACAATTTGTATAAGTAAATCATTATAAGTCTTAGTACGGTCTTCATTACAGGGCCTTGGCTCAAACCGAACAGTAAACTATAAAGGCCCTAAAATGACATATATGTGTAAAAACGGGCAAACCAACGGTCAAATGTATATAATATACGAGAAACGAAAAACACTTATGAACCGAACAAATGACAAATACTGAGAATTAAGACAGGTGCAAAAAAATGAATCGGGCTTAAACGTTTAAACAGGTACATTCATAAATATGAGCAAAATATGACTTATCTGTTTTTTGATCTGGGTTAGGGAAGTTAAAACAGTCGAAATAAATAGTCTTTATTGGTATGAATAAATGATAAGATGTCAAATGACGCACATAAATAAAAGTACATTGACATCTAGTTTATGGACTTGATGAAACACAAAATAAATTAAAAAATCGAAATTTGAAAGTAAAAAAGGAAGATGTATATCAGTCGAAGAACGTCTTGGTATAACATTTACTAAATAAAAAGCGTCAGGTCAAAGGCAATAGTTTTTCCTTTTAAGGTAGCACAATACAAAGATTTTTTCACTCATAATCGTACAACTTTAAACTGATGTAGTTCATTTCATCCTTCTTTATATTTTATAAATGAGGTACCAAAAGAAAGATTAATCTTTCAAATTGTGATAATTTCATTATGACATTATTATTACATAATCAGTTGTCATGTAATTAGTTGCTATATTGTGATGTGCACACTTGAATGAATTTAGCATCTTTGTTCTTCATAGCATTCCAAAATATTTAATAGATTCTTGTACAACACATCATGACCTCCAAAATAGTGTCTCAGATTTCCCAAAACATCAATAGAACAAATTTTATACCCAATTGAATTTAGTGATCTCTTATGAATTGATGTTGCAAACTTCATTGAAGATTTATGAGAGAATGAAATACAATAGGAATAATCTGAGATACAGTTTTGGAGGTCAAATTGTGTCGTGCAAGAATCTATAAAATATTTTACTATGCTTGAATAACAAAGAAGCTAAATTCATCCAAGTATGGACATCACAATATAGCAACTAATTACATAACAACTGATTATGTAATAATAATGTCATAATGAAATTATCACAATTTGAAAGATTAATCTTTCTTTTGGTACCTCATTTTTATAAAATATAAAGAAGGATGAAATGAACTACATCAGTTTAAAGATGTCTGATTGGGGATGAAAAATCTTTGTATTGTGCTACCTTAAATCAGTAAATTTAAAAGAAAGCATATTACACGCATATAGTGGACTGAAATCCAACACCTCAAGTTAGTTGGATCTTTTCTTTTATTAGAAGAAAATCGCAACAAACTTTAAACGAAGGAAGACGAGTATGTCTACATCAAGCGTCTCCTGTTTAACATGCATCATTCGAAATACGAATTCACACTTTCAATCAAAATGTGACAATAGAAAAAGAGACCAGCGATAACAGAGGGATATTCAAACGCTTTTGTCCAAAATAAATGACAACGCCATGGCTAACAAGGGAAAGACCCATATACGAATAAAAATTCACAAAACACAACATAGAAAACTACAGACTAAGCAACACGAATCCCATCAGAAACAGGGGGATCAAAAGTGCTCTGAAAGGTAACACAAAATAGAACTCAACCAAAATTATTATTGAAAATGATGAAGGTAAATCCAGAAGACCGGTTAGGAAACACGAAATTTATTTTCCGGACAAGCACGTAAGCCATACTGCTGCACTCAGAAGTAAGTCCCCAAGTATTCATCACCTCAGGAGTCAGTGCTCTATTAAAAGGAACTGACGAGCATTTTAAAAAATCACACCCAAGGTATACAAAACACAACATAAAAAGTTTAAAGAACTAAATGCTTAGCAACACACCTTTACCAGGTGTGAATTGATGTGCTCCGAAAGGGTAGCCAGATACTACATCCAATGCAGCAGCCGTCGTATTGCTCATGTAAGAACGCAACCGGCGATAGGCTAATTAGGTAGGTCATGGTATAAGAAACGGAGAACGGGATAGTGGTTAAATAAACGACGACTTATCGTTATATGATAAATAGATCTTCCATAACGGTTTATCAACTTGTGCTGGCGTTCACAAAATTTTGTAAGAGATCATTCCAACTTAACCTTTTGGAACTTTAAAAGAGGGACGAAAGATACCAAAAGGACAGTCAAACTCATAAATCTAAAACAAATTGACAACGCCATGGCTAAAAATGACAAACAGAAAAACAATAGTACACATGACACAACATAAAAAACTAAAGAATAAACAACACGAACCCCACTAAAAACTAGGGGTGATCTCAGGTGCTCCGGAAGGGTAAGCAGATCCTGCTCCACATGTGGCACCCGTCGTGTTGCTTATGTGATTACAAATCCGGTAAATAGTCTAATTCGGTAGGTCACATTCATGAAAGGATAAGGGGATTGTAGTTACGACGTAAGGAACATATCCGATATCATTTTTGAAACGGTTATTCCATAACGGTCAACCAACTCGTGATGTCGTCCGTAAAATTTACGAAGGGATGATTTCAACTTCACCATTTGGAACTCTTGATTTAATAGCTTCCTTGTGAGCAGTAACCCTCTATCAAGAAAATCATGTTAGGAAATGCAAGCACGGGAATATCGTTTAAAGCTTCCTTGTGAAGCCTTATTTCAAGGAAATCACGATAGATAAGGTAAACACTGTCATATTGTATTGGAGATGTTTACTTCATATTTGAGCGCTGCTGGAATGTTGCTACATAGTGTGATTTTATAAATCTTTGTTAATTATTTTATTTTTGTGTTCATTAGTTTTGGTATATTCTTTCGGCAAATCTTGGTCCTTATACATCCTGTCCATTGTGTTATTGTGATACGGTCCATTTTTGTATTTTTGTCTTTCATTTTTGTTGATGTGCTTTTTCTGTATACCGTCTTGTTTTTCTTTGTCGATATATTTGTTTGTTTTTATAGTGATTAAGATTATTACACATTGTTGACTGCTGTATTTCCTTTTTTAAATTTCAATATAATAATAATAAACAAACCTGTGAAGTCAAATGTTAACATGAACAACTAGAAAATATTTTGTATGCTTCAGAGTGAAATAACATTTAATAGAATTCAAGGAACATTTTCGGGTTAAAAGTTTAAATTATTTGTATTTTACTGAAAAAATCACATAAATTCACATAAATTGCCCACTCCGTGCAGTGAGATTCGCGAATTGGCTCTTCGTGCAAGAAAAATTTGACAAGTAACAATCATAAGAGAACGTCTTTTAGATTTAAAGAGTACAAAGATTGCAAAAACTGTAACGATCTAGCAGTTAACATTAGTAGTCGTAGAAGTTGCTAGATAATTTCGCCTCTTTTTGGTGAAGAAATAAGTTTTTTTGTATTTATAGATTACCTTTAATAATCTATTGATAATATCTTTATTCTCTTGTTTTATTTCACTTTAACACATTTGGAATGTCTTGATCTCTTGCTTTGGAAAAACGACTATAGAAAGTAAATGTTATCGTATAGTGTTTTCAAAATACGTCTCATCAATCTGTTTTCTCTGAAAAATACAGCAAAATAAAACATAATTTATAACATTTAATAAAATTAACAAATTATAATACAATACATTATGCAGACACTTTAACATCCTTGATTTGGACATTGTTCCTCTGACAGGCTTTTTAATATCATCAACATAAAGCTGACGAAGTTTTGCAAATATCCAAGTAACATGTGGCAGGTTTAGTCATTTTCAATAGAATTTCAATGTCAGACCTAGTGAAGTGCCAGATTAGGCACCATGAATCCACTTTCACCTCTTTTGGTTTTTCTTGAATATGTCTGTGTCAAGTCTGGAAGTTTTCTATTGCAATTATATTTTTGATGATATGCATTTAATCGGTTGAAACGTTGGTGTGAACGATTTTTTATTTGAACAATTTCATTGGATAGAATATACAATCACACAAAACATAATTGGAACTCCCTAGGTAAAGTTGACCTTAAAAGAGGGACGAAAGATACCAGAGGGACGGTCAAACTCATACATCGAAAATAAACTGATAACGTCATGGCTGAAAACGAAAAGGACAAACAGACAAACAATAGTATACATGACACAACATAGAAAACTAAAGAATAAAAAACACGAACCCCACTAAAAACTAGGGGTGATCTCAGGTGCTCCGGAAGGGTAAGCAGAACCTGCTTCACATTTGGCACCCGTCGTGTTGCTTATGTTATAACAAATCCGATAAATAGTCTAATTCGGTAGATCACATTCATGAAAGGGAAGGGGATTGTAGTTACGACGAAAGGAACATATCCGATATCATTTGTGAAACGGTTATTCCATAACGGCCAATCAACTCGTGATGGCGTTCGTAAATTAAGAGATGATTTTCCCATTTGGAACTTTTGATTTAATAGATTCCTTGTGAGCAACAACCATCTATCAAGAAAATCATGATAGGAAATGCAAGCACGGGAATATCGTATCAATTGGGAGATATATACATCGTATGCAGGTGCTACTGGAATGTTGTTACTTAGAAATGGAAAGTTCACAATTGGAAAGCTGAAATCATCTCTTTTGTCGTAAAGTTTTGTTTTCAATCGACCCTCATTGTCAATTTCTAGATGTAAGTCAAGATATGAGGCCGACTTAACTGTATCTGTTGTATCCTTTATCTCTAGTGCAATGGGATAGATGCATTCGACATAGTCACCAAATTTTGAATTATTTAAGAAATAATTCATGGGGGCTTGAATATATCGTTATTTTACCACGGGTTGGCCCTTTATGACAAATATTTTACCCTGAGCGATAGCGAGGGGTAAAATATCGGCATAAAGGGACAACCCGTGGTAAAATTTAGATATATTCAAGCCCCCATGAATTATTTCGATTCTGATAAGACAAATATAGCAATTGTTTTGGTTCAAAGCGCACTAGATGGAGGCAAATATTTGCCGTTCCCATAAATTAACCCACTTTAAGATTGGCGGTAAAGAACGGAGCAAACAGATTTAGTGACATGCTCAAACTATTTACAATAATATATTTAGATAGATTTGGATGAATTTTAATGATAATTTACTTATATATCTTCTATGTATATAAAAAAGGGCTTATACCACATTTTAGTATTGTTTGTTTACGTTTCATTCTGGTGATGATTTTCGGTATCAGAAGCGTGTATTTTCCCGAAAAATGCTTAAACTATTACGTTATCATTTTATGACGTCGTGTACTCCATCCATAAACAATCATATGACGTGGGAGTACAATCAGAACAGCCCAACCAATATATTCATATTTTACCACGGGTGTGTACTCAAAGCGTTTGAAGGACGTCATGTTAGAATTAGTGATAGAATATCATCTATATAGCGGATAGTAGAGTTAAAGAATATTACTTACTTCTTATTTTCTTCCTAATAAGTTCCTGTATGAAGTCAGCCTCATAATAATAAAGAAACAAGTCGGCAAGAAGAGGGCACAATTCGTTCCCATTGGAATGCCGATAGTCTGTTGAAACACACGTCCTCCAAACGTAACAAATATGTTGTCAATCAAGTAATCAAGCATCTTGATAATGTCAGTTTCAGAGAATTTTTTGTTTGAAACAGAGTGATCCTTTACAAAATAGGACTTATCCCTTCCCAAGACAAGATACTTGTATCTTCGTTGGCCATTCTTAAGTTGTGTCTGCTCCGTTAATACGCTCTTTGTTATTATGATCCCAGATGTTTTATTTATTGCCTATTCAAACAGATTGTATGGAGCAATCTGGGTAATTCAAGATCAAAGCAATCAAACTATAAATATTCAAATAAGAAGAATTTTTTTTCAGATATTAAATTTATTTGCCGACTTAAGAGCTATGAATATGTGTTTGCTCATTTAAGGGAAATTTTGCGTATAATTAACATATCTAAATACAGAATAATGAAGTATTTGTGTTGTTAAATCGTTAACATGTATTTAGGTTTATTGTTTCATACTTTTTGTTCATAGTGTTACTTCACTTCTTGTCTTTTGATTATGTGATAACATATATAAGTAATAAGAGGAAGATTTATATTTTAAGTCATGGTGGTTTAAATTTTAAAAAAAATAATGAATATATTTAAACAGATTGTGAACGTTTTCTTAAACTAATTGGTCATATAAAAAAAATAACGTCAGACAAAAATTTCCCCCTTTTATTGGAGGCATTAGAGCTTTTTCACTAGAATTTCTATACATCAAATTGGATTGTATAAATAATTAGTTTTCTTTTTTTCAAAATTCGTACAGTTAGTTAAGTGCAACTCCTCGTTAAACTTACTGGAACAAAAGTGTCACATAAACCATTTGTGTACGTGTTTCCGTTGTGTTAAGTTCGATACATAATGCATAATGCAATTTCTTTTTAAAAAAAAAAAGACGTTTATACTTACAGCTTTTCAAAGTGCTAATGAATAATAGATCACTAAATTGACTTTCCCAATCCGCAGAATTGGACGTTAACTGGAACTTGTATTCGGTGCCTTCCTTCAGTCCATGAGCCTTGAAGATTTTACCTGGCGCTGTCACTGATTTATTGTAATTCATTGAAGGAGTTATCCCATAGAAGATGTTGAATTTAACGGGTATATCAAAATCAGGAGCAACCCAACCAATTGCAATGCTAGTTGTGTTGCGTTGTAGAAGCTGTAAATTGATTGAAGGCTGTGGAACTAAATAGAAATATTTGAAATACAAACTTAACTTAAATAGTAATAAAATGCAATCTGAATAGGATTGTAAGTTCAACAAAACGTAAAAATAAAACCACATGACGCAAAGATGCAGCAATAAAACATAATGATATATCTATACACCGTACATGTGAAAATAAAACAAAATTAAGTAAATATATAACCATCTAACGTAAAGACAGTATTAAACGAAAAAGATTTTACACGCATAACGTCATGGTGTAAACATATAACGTAGGAACATACTTTGTAAGAGAATAACAATCAAAACCAAGCAGTAAACAAAGACTCATAAAACCAAAAGATATTTACATCAACAGTTACGAATAATAAATAAGACACAGCATGAACTCCACTAAAAACCGGGAGTGAAATCAGGTGCTCCGGATAGGGTAAACAATTCCTGCACCGTATATGGCACCCGTCGTGTTATTTATTTGTTCAGTTCGGTAATGATGAAAGGTTATTATGAATTTGTCATAATGTTCAATCAGCTCATGATGGCGACCATAAAATTTCTTGAGTGATGACCTTAATTTTATTAAATCATAGCCCTGTCTTTAATAGCAACTTTTGAGAAAGCAGTATTCTTCGTTCATAAAAATCAACGTACTTTGAGCTAGCTCTAGAGTAACGTATCAATTGAGACACAAATACTCCACATGCTGGTGCCGATGGGATGTTGCTACACAAAAATGGAAAGTTGACTGTAGTAAAATTAACATCATCGCGTTTGTTATAAATTTTGATTTTTAACCTACCATCAGTTGTCATTTCGAAAAAAAGGTCTAAATATGAAGCAGTTTATCTGTCTTGTAACAAAAATAGCATCCTACGTATTTATTTGTATCGACCTAATATCATTTCATGACCTGCAAATGAAATTGTCAGAAACACATATTTTTCAAGTAAGTTGAACATTTTCCATCCTTCTACCTAATTGTTTTTATATCAAGGATAGGACTTGATACTGAAAAATATTAGACAAATATGTCGTGTCATATTGGAGCACCATCACGTGTGTGTGTCAATTTATCAATGAGAGACACGCCATATTTATTCAATCAACTTAATAACAACTGCAATTTTAAACACGTAAAAATGGTTTTACTCACTACTTCATGGTATTCCATATGCTACACCATGCTTTAAAATAGAACAGAAAAAAAATCCAAGGTACATTCAATTTAAATTTGGCATACCTTGGCAAATATGGAAATGTATGGCAGCGGAATCGGCCGAAGTTTAACGATTACTTCAAATATGTTCGTCGGAGAAAGACAAGCAACAGTATTACTGATAAACAAAATACAACACAAAACTAATAATAAAAATATTAATGTAAGCAAAGAATTACACCTACCTGGGTCAAAACAGCATGATAATGCACTACCAAAACATGCAAGTATAGCAATCAGCATCAACATATTTGTTACTCTGGTGTACATTTTTCGTTAGGTATTTAACTAAGGTGGGCCAGTTTTTTTACTAACATATCATGATGATTAAGTTGTTTACTAACATATCTTGATTATTAAATTGTTTTTGTTAATGTTGATCATGACTTCCTGGTAACGTTTTCTCTCATCATTAAGACCATTTATATTATATTATGAAGATATCTACCTTTCAGAAAATACGCATATTTTTTTATTTATTTTTTTAACATTATCATATCTAAATATCAAGACCTAGTTGTTGGTCATGCACGTACAGACATTAAAAAAAAATAATAATTATATTGCATTACACATTTAATAAAGTTAAAGGAAAGAAATGTCGTGCGTAAATCAAATATGATAAATGTCAATAAGGTTTCCGTCTGTGTTTTGACGATACTTTTTGCAATGGGGAGAATTGTCGGTCAATAAGCTAACTTTTCATAAAATTCATTTACAGAAACTATGTCAGAGTGTAACTGAATCTGGGACGATCAAAATCTTGTCATACCGTCTGCTATGTATCCGGTTCTATCTAAAGCTTGATATAAATATATATATGTATACATGCGGTACATTTAGGTCTTTTTAAACCGTATACTGTATATACGCGCGGCTATTCAGAGGTTTTCATACAATGCAATGTCGAAATTAAAAATGTTAACAGCTTTACAAATTCTTTCTTGTCTATACCTGGAACGTCAACCGGACATAAGGCGCGGTATTGTGTGCAAAATTTTGCATCGCATGATAATATTTCAATTCAAACGGTAAAAGAGTGATAACTCGGAAAAATACGGATACTAAACGGCTTAATTATCTTAAAAATCTCTTTTTTTTTCTTTTATCAATCATTCAGAATTAAAAGAACTTCACCAAAACTAATAAAGACATAATGTTTTAAATTACATTTCTTTTCATCTTCGTTTTTGTTAGCATTCAAAATTATACGACACCCTCCATCAAAGGTACTGCTAAGAATGCATCGACAGAGGAAATATTCAGATACAAAATTGTAAAACATACTATGTGCTATACATATCAACATATCCAAAAGTAACTCAAATTGGTCAATTAAATTATGGATATTAAGAAACTATATCTGCGTTAACGTCTTTTTTTTCCTTTCGATTTAATACCACTATATTTATTTGTTTTGATATTAAATACCCCTGACCTAGGTATTCAAAACATTATCAATGGTCTGTTTTATTCTAACAGTTTCATTGAGTTTAGCTATGACATGTTTATCATTGTCTAATCATTTCAAGCATATTATAATTAGGTGTGTTCGTAACAATAAGCTTTAATGATAACTTTGCAATCGCTGAAGAAACAGTCTCAATAGCTTTAAAACGTCTCGCCAATGGAAATTTCAAATTTCAAATAGCCACAAGTATGGACAGCCCTCATTTTTAAAAGCCCTAAATCAACAACCAGTATACATGTAAAGATTGTGTCAACATGACAACGTCTTAATCACCTAAGATATAGACAGTTCACATTACGGCAATCTCAGAATAAACAACTGTATTTCAATTTTTGAGTATTGAGCAACACATGTTAACAAAAGCTCTAAATTTGATCCATTGATTTTCTTTTTCTACTTTAATTTAATGTCCAGCACCAGTTTGCCATATCTTTTTATGTGTTTTAATGTAAATTTTGCTTCATGGAATGAGCATTCGCTTGTCACAACAAAAAATATCCAAAGACAGCTAGATCCGGACTAAGGCCTTATTTCATTTAATATCATATTTTATTCATTGCAAATTTTATTTATGCCTTACATATTCTGTATTTGATTAGATCTTATTTAATCTTAAACTGTGTAAAGTAGTTTAATTATATTTCAAAACATACATGACCAAAATTATTTATACATACTATGTTTTAAACGGGAACCATTTGGAATAATAATAGCATGCACAGTTTCCGGCAAGGATAGTTGTTATCTGCATAATATGGTTTAAATGGTTTAAATGATGAGAGATAACGTGACCAGGAAGACAACTGAACCAACAACAAACATGTAGTTATAACGATCTGTTAGTATAAGAACAGGCACAACTTAGTATCTTTCATAACGGCAAATGTACACCAAACATGTTGATGTTGATTGTTATTCTTTTGTGTTGTGGTCGTGCCATATCATGCTGTTTAGATCCAGGTAGGTGTACTTATTTGTGTTCATTACTATTATTGAGGGTTTTGTAGCATTGAGCTTTACGTTAGTTTTTCTTTATTTCGGCTGTTGGCTGTTTTTGTCCAGCTAACTGAGTTGAAGCAATCGGCAAATGTTACTATCTTACATCCATATTAGATTATTATATTTGTCAAGTTGTGCCGAATGAGAGTTGAGTGTCCCTTTTGTGTTGCTTCTTCAGCAACTCATGCGCACTTAAAGAAATGCGAAAGGTTGCTAAAACAAGTAAACAATGTCATAAGAACAAAAAACACGGAAAAATTACCATAAGACAAATAAAGTAATACAGAACATAAATTTGAAAACTAAAGACAGGGCAACACAAACAAACCTAACCACAACCGGGATTGATTTCAGGATCTCAACATAGAAGCATAGTTAAGCGATTAAATTTAACAACTAACTTTCACCAACAAGAATAAAGACAAATAAATTTGCAGTTCATATATATTTATTACAGTTTGATATGAATGGGTGAGTCGGATACGGGTTTGTCTCGATTAACCGTCAACAGGGACGTTTGCTTCATTACGTTATATAGTTATCAAAGGACCAGGATTATAATTTTGTACGCCAGACGCGCGTTTCGTCTACATAAGACTCATCAGTGACGCTCATATCAAAATATCTATAAAGCCAAACAAGTACACAGTTGAAGAGCAGTATAGAACATGTGTAATATCTTTTTCAATATGTGCTTATATCTCAATGTTTTATGGTTATTATACCTTTCAATATGTTGTTATATCTTTGAAGTATATGATTCTATCTTTATATCGTATGGTTATATCTTTACGGTGTATGTTCATATCTTTGCATAATATGGTTATATCATAACAGTATAAGGTTATATCTTAACAGTATATGGTTATATTTTAACAGTATATGATTATATGTTTACTAGTATGTTATGTGGTTGTATTTACACGTTTTACAGTTGAAACTAAGCGTTTCGTTGTTTATTTATACTTTCCTTTTAGTTTCTTTTACAATATATGTTAGACTGAATTTTATTACTATTAAGTTATTGACGTTCAGTTTCAATTTTGAATTTCTATTTAGTTCCACCGCTTCCAAGCAATGTACAGCTTCTACTACGCAATACAATTAGCATTGCAATTGGTTGGGATGCTCACGATTTTGATATACCCATTAAATTGAACATCAACTACCGGATTAGTCCTTCAATTAATTACAATAAATCAGTGACACCCCCGGTAAAATCTTCAAGGCTCATTAACTAAAGGCTGGCACAACATACTGGTTTCAATTATCTTCCAGTTCTACAGATGGGGACAGTCCATTTAGCGACCCCTTATTCATAATCACTCTGAAAAACTGTAGGTATAAACATCACTGTCTTCAAAGAACTGCATTGCCCGTCATCTGTCGTACTTAAAATGTGGTTAAAACGTTGCAAACTTTTCAAATGGTTTTTTAAAATGAAATCCGTGGGGTTTTTTTTAACACATTTTCAAAAAGGTAAATAAAGAACAATACAAAGGATTCTGTACGATTGATTTTTACTGAAATACAACACACATTTTATACATTATAAATTTAAAGCAAGTTCACATATCACAATCCTCCTTAAAAACAGAGACAGACTTGTTTGACAGGTTTTTTCTGTTTATTTGTGGTATTATTCATTTCTTCTATGATTTTAAAAGATAGTTAAATTGTCTTCAATAATCTCTTCCAAAACGTAATTTCTTGACATTAAGACCTAGACTTCAAATTTATCTTCTTCTCATTATATGTATGACTGACCACAAATCAAAGAAATCCGCAGTAACACTTTAACCAAATAAAAGAAAAAGAACAAAACTGCACATAAACGATTAAACAACACAAATCCAATAATATAACTGACTTTAATTCAAATTAAAAAAAAAATTATAATTTATAGCGGACACACATTCTAAGATCTAATATCGACAACGTTTACATTTGAAACATATTTTAGTCTCATTTATAGATACAGTTTGTAATAGTTCAATTTCTGGCTCGATTACTTTTCACACTACTTTTTCTGTATAAGATGTACTAGATCGCTACGTACCATATACATGATAGGCAAATAAATAATATTAAGACAAATAAGAAGATGTTTTATGAATTGCATTTAGTTAACTCTCAATCCAAAACACAATATGTAAATAGTAAACAGTTATAGGTCAAAGTACGTCAATTTATGTCTGAAATAATCGGAAAAAAAAACGGTATTCAGACATAGCTTGCGGTCAACCTTCATGAACAAACTGTTATAGTGCAATAATTCAGTCTATCAATTGGTATTTTGTAATAAAAATGTTTACACTTAAGACATTAACTGTATTACGTTCTCCCAAGCCCAACCCATACCATCTATAATTGGTAAATAAAGACCGAACAGAAAGCACAACCCATATGATGGGTTTGATAGTCTACACCCACATTGCAACCGATCTGATGTTATTCAAATGCCAATAAAAATGAAGAAATGGAAACGAAAAAATCCAGACTTGACACAGGCATATTAAAATAAAATGACAAGAGGCAAATACAGGGTGTTCACCTAGCACTTCACTGATCCGGACTATGCAAATATATGAACGGTTCACATTATACCACATACAATATGGTTTATTCAAGGCTTATATCTGAAACAACATATTTGTTTTCAGAGTTGTTCAAGAAATTAGTGTCTGGTGTAGCCAACATTTCAAGCAGGAAATAGAAATTTATCACAATTGAGATATGCTTTAGTCTAACGTGGGAATATCAAATTCTTACTTTCAGGAAATTCTGGTTTATATTTATATACACTACGATGGTCATTTATACGTTTGTGAAAAGTTTGTTCTGCGTCCTTGGTCATAAAACTTTACACGGTACTCAGAATATAAAAACTCCAAATTCTAAAGTTTGATTGGTTGATTTCTTAGTGAAAGTATGATAGTCGTGTTCGAAAGTCCTGACTCGCCAACACTATGCCGTGTACTGATTTCAATAACAAACCAATACCCTTTTAAGAAATATAAACTAAACAGTTATAATTTTACTGCAAGGCAAAAGCTAATAATGATTTAAAATGCAATAGAATCTTCTTTATCAAGGACATGAATAAAATCATTTTCTTTATTATTTGGATTGTCGAGTTATCATTTTTTTTTATCTCTGCCTGATCATTTCAGTCAAATGGTTATCACATCTGAACTAAATTGACTGGACATTTGAGCTTTTTACCTATGAAAGATTCAGTGTAATATTAATCACATTAACCATATTCAAGGAATGAAGTTCTCACGTTCTCAAGTGCAAACCACAAAACCAGATTTTTTTTTTTTTGAATATACGATATAGAAAACGGTTTTTTAAGGAATTAAACTTTTTGATTTTGATGAGTCTTCAAGCAACTTTTAATTATTCCTTTATAAAAAAAAATGAATACAATATTTCTCTTATGCTATTGCATCATAGTCTATCCAAGCTAGTTTTTATTTGTAAAGGCCATTATTCTACCACCTGCCGTTCCCATGGACGTTGAGGAAATGTTATGATTATTGTTCGGAATTTCTGTCATTGAGATGTCAATTTCAGTCAAGTGATGTCGTCTCTAGTCACATTCTAATCTTGTCGTTTCCATTTTGAAACTTGAACTGATTAATATAGGAAACTTCACATCAATAATGTAAAGATGAAAGGAATAATTTCAGACGAAAATAAGAATTTATCAAACATAGGATTGACAAATCTATTCTTAGAACAACAATTTGTTACCCTGCGCGCGGCTTTCAACAATCCTGAACAAATATAAATTTTAAACAACACAAATGAAAATATCAAAGCCTTCGTCAAAGCCAGTAAATGAAGTATACCGCTGTTCAAAAGTAATAAATATTTTAAAGAAAACAATCCGTGTTACAAACCATACCCGAGGGAAACTCATCAAACATTATAACAGACAGAAACAAACGAACCTCATGACCACATAGCAAAGTCTAAGATTATCGAAAATGTATGCATATGGTTGTACTTTTTTCCTGTCGGGTTGTCTCTACAATTGAAAATACCTGTACCAAGTCAGGAATAAGACAGTTGTTGTCTATGCGTTTGATGTGTTTTATCATTTGATTTTGACATTTGATTAGGAACTTTCCGTTTTGAATTTTCTTCGGAGTTCAGTTTTTTTGTGTTTTTACTTTTTTCATTGCAGACTGTACAGTATGGTTATTGTTTTCATTGTTGAAGGACTTTTTCCTGAATAACCCAATATAACATAAACATTATTCACAAGTTAGAGTGAAGACAATACAACTATATGCCAAATATTACTGATTTGTTAAAACAGATACATATAAGTTTCAAAAACTAAACGCTTGGAACTTTTTTAATCCATTACGCGTGAAACAAATTTAAACCTAAGTGTTTAAATTCTTTACTTACGATTTTAGTTGCTGACAAGACCTATAGTTCTTAGAAATACAATCTATATTAGAAAGCATGTTTCGTTAACAAGTATATTCCCTTTCCATTGCCAGAAGTATATAAAGTTTAATATGTATTCTAGGTAGTCGTCTTTTTAGAGGTTACCAGTAAAATGACATTATTCGACATAACCGACCTATCTGACCGTATCTCGGCCAATTGCAATGAAGGTCGGCGGAACCATAGATTGCATGAAGTTTTGGCTCGTTGAATATATATACTTTGTTGAAATAAATACTATTTTTTTAAAAGTTAGCACAAACTACTATTTTAATTATTTACATATTGTGTTATTAAATTTGGGGTGACTTCATTAAAAATAACTTTAAGAGGAATAATTAGTTCAGTAACCGGTAATCAAACACACCGATCATTACTTCGTGATTTAAATTGACCCATATAGTTATCTCTTATACGGTGAATTCGTAAAGGTCATGAATCAAAGTTAAGTTTGATCAAATATAAAAAATGGAATATGAAGCGTGATCATATTCTCATTTTTGAGTTATAAGATTATGAAAAAGAGTTTCAAACACGCCGGAACGTTAATGGAGTGCACGGCTTTGCTCCTCTCCTTTTTAGCATACTTCTATAATTTATTTCAAGATACTTTTGTCCCAGGTCAAAAACAAAATCAGATCACTGAAGCATCTGTGTCACTTTTCCGTATAATTTTATCAAATGGAATATATGAGGACGCATCTGTAGGGCAAATTTGATTAAACTTTACTGAATCTGTCAATTTATTTATATCTTGTCTTTAATTATAATGGTGCATGGACTCTATGAAGAGCCCGTACAAACGTAGGTGTAATATAATGTCAATGTTCTTATTTTTTTTTTTCTAAAATATTTGGCGTTTAATAACTGTCTCTTTGGTCGACACGTCTCGACAGGAACCTCTCAAAGATGATACAGGAAATAGAAATATGGTCACTATTGGTCTTCCGATCGGCAGTTAAACTATTGCCAAAGTTGGGAGTCCATTTAGATGTGCGGGGTGAACAAGTACGCAGTCCCGTCCGGTCTGAGTACGGAAGTTAAATCCGATGGCTCTTTTAGATATAATGTCATGCTCTCTACACGTTTATTTTGCATGACATATTTGCCACTGTACATTAAGCAATTAACTGTCAATCAATCGACAGTAGCGTAACTTTAATTTTAATATGGTGAGACAAATAATTTGAATCATGGCAATTAAAGCTTCACTTTGGTTTAAAAACGTCTATGCTTTTAGGGAGTGGACGGATTCCTGAAAATATGAATCACAAAATAAGTGCAGGTGATCATACTCTTGATAGGTAAAAAAACTGGCAAAAAAACTGCCTATGCAAAATTCAGATTTGTGGAATTCTATCATTAAAATATATTTCTAGTGCGCATTTAATCAACATATTTCAATGGAACTTCATTCTCAGAATTCAAAGAGGTTCATGATCGAAAAAAGTATGTAAGACTTCCTCTAAAATGTTTTTTTTACAAATTTGGGAATACTAAGTACTAGATCCACTATTAACTATCTCTTAACTTTTGTCAACATGTATGGATGATACATGTACTAACTGGGAGAGCTATTAAGTCTTACTTATATCAAACAAGGTAGAAGAGTACTCCATAAAATGTAGGAATGCCACGTGTCTGTTCAAAACTTTGCCCACCAAAAGTAACAAGTTCGTTGTAAAACAAAAACACAGTTATGACCTCTTGTTTGGATCAGTTTTTTGCGAGTTATATCTTTTATATTTGGACTATGATAGCATTCAAGTGTAACAGTTATTACAGAACAATCCCTAATCTAACACACCTTAATTCTTAAAAAACAAACTAACATATATAAGGATTTCTTATCAATACATGAATATATGAAAAATCCTTTTGTTTATAAAGTAAATGGAAGCGATAAGTATATCAACCTTTATATTCTGCTTTCGACATTTCTGAAATTGTCAGAAACATATCCTTGTAACAAATGTAATAAAAAGATCGATACGCTATAAAGAAATATGGGAAAAAAGTAAACTGGTGCGTTCATCTGCAAAGTATGATGAAAAAATATTTTCATAATCAAAACCACGAAATATCGAATCGTACGTATGACAGGTATGGGATACGTTTGTTACGTGATATTATGTCAGGAAAATAAATGCGGGGATTCGGAAAACCACGTGGTCAATAAAAATGCATTATTTCTATCAATTTTCGTCATAATTAAAACAATTAAACGGACGATCATTCCAGTGTGTGATTTTAAAGTTTTGGCAATAACCCGTTCCATTACGTCCGTGCGTCGAGTTACGTGCCTATGTCATTTTATTGGAAATCTCTATTAGTCAATTTGTTTGGCATAGAACGTCTCTATTTTATCAGATAATTATTTTTTAAATACCTTTACCAGCTTGATCAATTAAAAAAATGTAGATCGGGCACAAGCATGCACACACAAGGTAAATAACATTTCTGTACATTTCAATTTTTATTATTTCACAGTATAGTCGAGTTAATTTCTATCATCCGTGGATAAAGTATTGTGCCAGTCCAAATAATTCTGACGTCGTGACAGCATTTATTGTAAACAGCCTTTCAAAACCATCATAATGTTGATAATTGTTTGGACTAGTAAATTGAAAACAATTGTATGAATTTCAAGATTACATATTCGTTAAAAAATTATACTGTGATATCATATGCTGTCTGTTGTTAATGGAACATATTCGTTTACATGCTGTAACGACTAGTATATTATTTATATGTTCGTTCTGTGTGCTGAGTGTTATTGTGTTTGTGATGTATTTCTGTGTCGCTGTGTTGTCATTTTAGCGATATTTTTCAACATTGTCTTATAAGCGGGATATTTGGTCAATCACAAAACCAGATTCAACCCATATTCTTTACTTTAATTGTCTTGTACTAAGTCAGTAATACGGCAGTAGTTATCAAATAGTTCGTGGGTTTGTATATCATCGTTTGTTCTTCTTGGACTTGCTTGTTTCTGTTCATTTGTGTTCCTCTCATAGGTGATGTGTCCCTCGATTTTAGTTTGTAACGCGGATTTGTGTTTTCTAAATTGATTTATGACTTTTGAACAGTGGTATATTTCTTTAGCCTTTATTAGATACAAAAAAAAGAACATTTGGTATGCCTTAAACGAGCATTGGTTCAATACTTTTAAGACCTTATTGGTTTATATATATTATTTCCTGTGAAATTAAAATTGATTAAAAAAAATATTAAGTGTCTATAATTTTGCTTAAAAATAATCACAATTATTGGATATTAATTGAAATGCATAATCTCATCAATAAAACGTTTATATTGCAATGCTGAATGGTGTTTAGTGTGTAAACCTTCGTTATAAGTAAGTGTTAAAAGTAAATACTAAAATTTGAAAATTGAAAATTGTGAAAAAACTCAAAATAGGTTTGCATTCTGAGAACTGACATTTTGAATGGTTCAATGAATATGGAATACTGTTTATTTTGCGAGTTGGAAGTTTATACGGATTAATAAAAATGAGAATGGAAATGGGGAATGTGTCAAAGAGACAACAACCTGGCCATAGAACAGACAACAGCAGGAGGTCACCAACAGGTCTTCAATGCAGCGAGAAATTCCCGCACCCGGAGGCGTCCTTCAGCTGGCCCCGAAATAAATATGCTAGTTCATTGATAATGAACGCAATACTAAACTCCAAATTGTAACTAAGAAACTAAAATTAAAAATAGTACAAGAATAACAAAGGCCAGATTCTCCTGATTTGGGACTGGCGCAAAACTGCGGCGGGGTTAAACATACCTCTAGCCGATGCAGAATCAAAACACATAACAATACGTACCTTAAAATTCATTTCAAGAGAAGTCCGAGTCTGATGTCAGAAGATGTAACCAACAAAAATAAACAAAACGACAATTATACAAAAATAGCAACAGACTACTAGCAGTTAACTAACATACCAGCTCCAGACTTCAATTATACTGATTGAAAGATTATGTCTTCATCATATGAATATCAGACACAATCCTTCTCGTTAGTGGTTTAGTATCATACCATCATAACATATATGAGAGGAACATAACCCGTGTCATGCCAACCACTGGTTTTTAAATAAATGTGTTTAGTTCCGATGCAAAGACCCTATAAGTGAATCAATATTAACGCCAAAATATGCAATCTTTAATTACCCGACAATAGTATCGTTACTATATCCCTTCTTAATAAGTCTATTTAAAGTTTGTGTTAGCTTTTGAGATGAATATTGACATTTTTGTGTTTTATAAAAAATATTTCCATAAAAAAATGGATGCGAAATACCTGAACGTATAATAAGTCTGCATGTTGAGTATATTTACGAATAATGTCCTTATACCGATGATACAATTTAGTAAATATTTTGACTAGTTTGTGATATCGAACCCTGGTGTAATAATTTTTCAGTAATACATAAATTTCTCTCGTTAAAATCTAAAACATTGTTATATACGTATACACGAGCGAATCGTACAAGTTGAGATATGTAAACACCGTAAGATGGTGACAAGGGAACGTCACCATCTAAAAATGAATAATTAACGATAGGAAATGAACAATCACTCTTTTATCATAAATTTTAGTATTAAGCTTTCCATTAATGAAATAGATATATAGATCGAGGAAAGGGCAGTGGTCATTGTTAGTATTAGCTTTATTCAAAGTAAGTTCAACAGGATAATTTTCTTTAGTATACATACCGAAGTCGTCATTATTGAGAGCCAAAATATCCAAAAGTATTATTAACTGTCTGTATCAGATGTTGTTTCGATGGGTCTTTGCTGATTTTTGTCATAAATTGTAACTCATAGCAATACAAAAACAGGTCCGCAATAAGTGGTGCTCAGTTATCCCAATTTAAATTTTGATAACCTGACGATATACGGAATCAATCCCCAAAGCGAACAAAAATGTTATCTAGTAAAAATTAAAGGGCAAATATAGTATCAAAGCATGTCCAATCGACATAGTTTTTTTTGTTTATTGCTACTAAAAAAATTACCTAAAAGAGTTTGAACATATATATTCACATTCTGACTTGTTAAATGTCCATTTAATTAAGTGTGTGAATTTTTCTTTATTAGAATGTGAGGCAATGTGGTATGTAGGGTAGAAAAATCAAACTTTTTGACTGTTTCTAAGGTAACATAATTGATTTAACCACAAAGTGAATATATATTATGTCAATGCGGTTAAGATATTCCATGGATCCGTTTGTTTCATGTAACTATGTAGTTACAGTCCTTTCATTTGCACCGTGATTCAAAGGGTTTACAATAAGTTAAATGGAACCATTTTTTTCTGCACCGGATGCACATAAGATGACCAAAAAAAAGCTAGGCAAGGAATCAGAGCTTTGCATGAGAGAGATTCATTCCTTGATTTTAAATAATTTCCACAATTTTGTAACAGAAAATTTTAATAACAATCCGTATTTTCATGCTACTACCAGAGCACTGGCAACTATGCTGATGATACCCTCGAAGACTATCAGTCCACTAGCAGAGGCATAGACCCAGCGGTAGTAATAGCATAAACGGTACCAAAATTTCTGCACCAGATGCGTATTTCAACAATCAATGTCTTTTTAGTGATGTTCGAGGACAACATATTTGAAAATCAAAAGCTTTTTAAATGCAAACATATCTCGTATACATGGCAATAGATGCATACTCAGACAAATATTCAATACATAAATATCATTGATATCACACATATAATATCGGTTTAAATGTGGATTTTTCAAATTATCTAAAATAAATGTCAACTTTTGAAAATGAGTATTGCACATACTCAACATGAGGAGTTATAATATTTACAACGGAACAATCGATGCAATACTCTTCTCCATTTCCATTACTTGCTCTCATTTGTTCTTTAAAGTTATCTTATATGTCAAAGCTGTCTATGTACACAATGTATAGACTTATAGGTCAAAGCTGACTATGTATGACACTACTTTCAAGACATGCTTTCCGTGACAATTTAAATAAAATTACAAAATTGGTATTGAAATGACTATGCTTAGTTAAAGCTTGATTTGTTAAAGCACTAGTATATGTAATTGCATACATTTCTCTTTTGTTAATCTGTATTTCAAATGTAAAAATAATGTTTCAATCACAATGTCTTCAAGTCATGCGACTATTTTGACAGCCATTTCCTGTCTGCTGTACTCTAATATCGTTATATTCTTTTTGTATTCATCTAACAATCATGTAGAATTTTTTCATAATAAGACGAATTATGAAAACGTGTCGATGGACAACAACAGAGGAATACGAAGGAAGGAAGGACTGTTATGGTTTTCAATATATCACTACACCCATACGGCCCAGTGATGTAAAAAATTAATTTAAAAGCTATTTCACTAAGGGAAAGTTTCAATTATGAAATATTAAATGCGTTGGATATAAGCTATGATAGGTTATTGCTAGGCCCATATACATTTAATATATAACAATAAAATGGCAGTTGAGCAAAGCATGCACTAGAAAAGAGAGGTCTTTAGTTTGAACTTAAGTTTCTACTGAATATGTACATGTATACTTTTGATAATAAGTATGGATACTTATGAATTTGGAAGGAACCTGAAAATAAAAGGATTTATCTCGCGTGTCATTCAGACATTTTGTAGAAAACAATTATCTGACTAGATGTATAAAATGACCATAATGTAAATTTTTATACGTTTATTTTTTTGTATCAGTAATTTTGCGTTACTTAAGTATACTTAAGTGTCATTTTGCCGTATGATATGTCATAAAAAGTGTTATATGATCTATTAGCTGGGACTTCATGAGAAATATATTGCTTCAAGAAAAAGAAAAATGTAAATAAAAACTGGTAGGTCATCGAAGTACAATCTGGCAGTTTCTACATTTGAAAATGCCTGTACCAAGTCAGGAATATGACAGTTGTTATCCCTTCAATTGATGTGTTTGAGCTCTCGATTTTGCCACTTGATTAAGATTTATATCTAGAAATTGGCTATGAGGGTCGGTTGAAAACAAAATTTTACGACAAAAGAGATGATTTCAGCTTCCCAATAATGAAGCGCTGAGGAGCTGAAATCAACGCTTCGTTTATTTTACGGACGCCATCACGAGTTGGTTGACCGTTACGGAATATCTGTTATAACTATATCGGATATGTTCCTTATGACGTAACTACAATCCTGTTCCCTTTTCATGAATTTGACCTACCGAATTAAGACTTTTTACCTTTATTTGTGACAGTTTTACCTATTGTGTCTGTTTGTTTTTTTCACACATCATTATCATTATTATTAAATTTGATGCGACTGTCGTACAAGTGAGAGGTTTAACGCTATAAAATTCGGTTCAATCCACCATTTTCTACATTTGAAAATGCCTGTACCAAGTCAGGATTATGACTGTTCTTGTCCATTCGTTTTTGCCATGTGATTTTGGACTTTCCTATTAGATTTTCCTCTAAGTTCGGTATTTTTGTGATTTTACTTTGCGTCCGCCGTCCGTCGTCGTCGTCCGTCGTCGTCGTCGTCGTCGTTCGTCGTCGTTTGTCGTCGTCGTCGTCGTCGTCTGTTAACTTTTACAAAAATCTTCTCCTCTGAAACTACTGGGCCAAATGAAATCAAACTTTAGTTTAAAAAATGTGTCCGGTGACCCGGCCAACCAACCAAGATGGCCGCCATGGCTAAAAATAAAACAAAGGGGTAAAATGCAGTTTTTGGCTTATAACTAAAATACCAAAGCATTTAGAGCAAATCTGACGCGATAAAATTGTTTATCAGGTCAAGATCTATCTGCCCTGAAATTTTCAGATGAATCGGACAATCTGTTGTTGAGTTGCGGTCCCTGAACTGGTAATTTTAAGGAAATTTTGCTGTTTTTGGTTATTATCTTGAATACTATTATAGATAGAGATAAACTGTAAACTGCTATAATGGTCAGCAAAGTAAGATTTACAAACAAGTCAACATGACCGAAATGGTCAGTTTACCCTTTTAGGAGTTATTGCCCTTTATAGTCAATTATTAAACATTTTTCGTAAATCTTAGTAATCTTTTACAAAATCTTTTCCTCTGAAACTACTTGTCCAAATTAATCCAAACTTGGCCAGAATCATCTTTGGGGTATCTAGTTTAAAAAATTAAAAAATGTGTCCGGTGACCCGGCTTATTAACCAAGATGACCGCCATGGCTAAAAATAGAACATAGGGGTAAAATGCAGTTTTTGGCTTATAATTGAAAACCAAAGCATTTAGAGCAAATCTGACCGTGGTAAAATTGTTTATCAGGTCAACATATGTCTGTCCTGAAATTTACAGATGAATCGGACAACCTGTTGTTGGTATGCTGCCCCTGAATTGGTAATTTTAAGGAAATTTTGCTGTTTTTGTTATTATCTTGAATATTTTTATACATAGAGATAAACTGTAAACAGCAATAATGTACAGCAAAGTAAGACCTAAAATTAAGTCAACATGAACAAAATGGTCAATTGACCCCCTAAGGAGTTATTGCCCTTTATAGTCAATTTTTAACAATTTTCATAAAATTTGTAAATTTTTAATAACATTTTCCACTGAAACTACTGAGCCAAGTTCATTATAGATAGAGATAATTGTTAGCAGCAAGAATGTTCAGTAAAGTAAGATGTACAAGCACATCACCATTACCAAAACACAATTTTGTCATGAATCCATCTGCTTCCTTTGTTTAATATTCACATAGACCAAGGTGAGCGACACAGGCTCTTTAAAGCCTCTAGTTTCAAATACTGATTGTAACATGCCAATTGATTTCAGATATATGGGAAATATGACATTGTATAAAATTAATAGAAACTTCTGTGATGATGATATTTGAACCAGGCATGTTTAAAATGTTACAAATAGAAATCTATCGTACAAATTTCATAAACCAAAAAAAAAAATAACTATCCATATGTATTACCAGACTTTGACATGTACTATATAACAGAAACTAAAAATTAAATAAAGCGTCCCATTTTTCGAAATTTGATTGCAGCTCCTTAAACAACAAGTTAAATACAGAAAACTCCAATACTTGTGAGAACATACTTACATCATTGTTTTCTTATTTCACCTTTACTGTCAATAATGACTGTACCAAGTCAGGACTATGACATTTGTTATCCATTCGTTTGAGCTTTTGATTTTGCAAATTGCTTAGAGACTTTCTGTTTAACATTTTTATCAGAGTTCGGTATTTTTGTTATTTTACTCTTTTATTTATATTCTGTATTTCTACATTAAGCTAAAATCGTACACTGGGGCTTGATTTTTTAAATTTTTGTCATTAAAGTGTCTGGTAGACTTGATAATGTTCTCATTCCTAAGTTCTTTTGCTCTTGCTTTATTTTGGTACTTTATATCAAATTAGGCTACAAAGAGTTCTTAGTATTTTCACGTTAACGTAGCTATTTTGCGATTATTCCTGATTTAGCTACGAAACATGACAGTAAGCTTCTTAATCAAATAAAATAGACAAAAGAAGAGATAACATGACGTGACATGATTCAATAAAATCATCTTAAATCGATCTCAAGTAACATATCTTATTCAATTTACAAGATATACGTTTTACCGTGAAAGAATGTACGAAAAATAGAAAAAAAGTACAATTTATTTTTCTTTGGTGTGAACAAGGCCGAAAAAAGCTTATATGAAAAAAAAGGTTTTCTTAAAAATACCAAGTAAAATATTTCTCTTCGATATTTTTTTAAATCACATTTTGTTTTATTAGTTTTAATTATAATCCTACTACATGTATAGCAAGCCACTTTTAAATCTAAGAATGGGAAAACTTACATTTAAGATTAATGGTTACTTTTGCAGTAGGATAATAAAATCGATAACATTTCAGACTACTGGTCTTATTATTTTTTTTCTTTTCATTTTTTCCTCACATCAGCCAGCAAAAATAACAGCATTCTATTGTTCATTATCTAATCGGCTTCAATTATAAAAGAGGGGCGAAAGATACCATGAGACATACATGTACCACATGTAACCGAGGGACATTCAAACTGACATTTCGAAACTATTCCATGTCTTAAAATGGAAAAAAAACAATTGACACAAATTAGTACACAAAACACAACAATAGAAAACAAAATTATGAGCAACACGAACCCCGACAAAAATTTGGGTGGGATTTCAGGTGCTCCAGAAGGGTACGAAAATCATGCTCCATATATGATATCATTCTATTGCTCAGACAGTTTATTGGTTACACAGACACCAATTTCAACCAGTGAACGTCAGTGTAAAGGATCTAAATTTGATACAAATTATAAAACGAACATTAGTTATTTATTTCAATGTCTGATTAATAAATAAAGTAAATGGATTAAGGGTCGTTTTCCTTTTTTTTTAGATTTATTTTGAAACTGTCTGGAGTAGGTACGAGAAAAAATACGTTTTGTTATTTGACGAGTCAAATTAAGGATGAGCTTAGGTAGAATAAAGAACAAATCTGGAACTCGAATTAATTATATAAGTCAAAAGAACACATTAGTTGTTAACCTGTATCGTTGGATATAGTTCTTATTTGAATTCAATAAAAATCAGAACAATTGATACATGTTTCAATGTCAATTATGTCTGTCTGTTTCATGCAAAGTGAACTATTGTAAAGATGTTCAGCACGAAGTTAAAATGTACATTTCAATTTTGCAGAAAACGCTTTTTAGTATTTTTATTTTTAACAAAACTGTTTAATTTTGCACGTCCGAAGCGCGCTATTTGGATTAAGCTGTACCAGGAATTGCAAATCCCAAAATATAAAAATGGAGGACACGAGAGGAACTGACGGAACTTGAACAGAATATTCAAAATACATATTAAGTCAACTTTGCTTGAGAGAGGTAGTCCCTTTATAAGTTCCTTCAAAAGGTCATGTTGATTTCCATTCGTTTGGTGAGTTTTAGCTTTTGGTTTTGATATTTGATTAGGTGTTTTCCTTTTGAATTTTTTCTGGGAGTTCTGTATTTTTGTGAGTAGAGTTTTAATTACAAGTAAATATCATCCATACAATGATGACAATGATATTACTCAAATTTGTATGAACTCTCTTTGTGTTTCTGTGTATTCCGGTAAGAAACTTATGAAAAGCGGTATAGTACTGTTGCCTTTAATTATGAACCACTTTAGTTTATACTCCATTCCATTAGAGTTGGAGAAATGTTTTGCCACATGCTGTAACTAGATGCCTATCATCATTAGAAATACTCTCTATCTTTAATATTCCATATAATAAGAAAATATAGAATGATCGCTAATTAGACAACTATCAAAGTTCAAATAAAGACGATTAAAGAAACTATAGGTCATCGCACGGCCTTGTATTGACTAACTAGATATTGAATAACATTGTTTAATGACAGCTAGGTGGTCAACTTTCTTGTTATGGTTGTGAGTGCCACAGTTATATATTCTCAACCTGCTATTTACTCTGATTATTCTACGAGTGAGCTTTTCATTATGGTTAATTTTTCTGTTAGATTATATCATAAATGTTTCGTTGACTTGTTTAAATTATATGCACTAAAGTACTTAGTCGAAAATTGATTTTACGTACGTCGCAGGACACACGGAAATACAATTTAATGGATTTGACATTTACCTTTAATTATTAGGAACACAGAAGAAGAACGTTTTGTTTGTTTAAGTGGAACTGACATTTTCACAACTGTTTATGATTCAATTCTAGCTCATGTACCGTAGGTAATGTTGTGACAAGTAAGAAATTACTTCATTTGATATAAGAGAATATAACGAGGAAAAATGGCAGAAATATTGACATTAACTGAATGCAATTTTAGCCCTTTTGAATAATGAATAGTGATAAATTTGGTTTCTATTAATGGGAATAATTATTATATCTTTTGTATTGTAAGTAATGTGCGAACAACGTTTGTCTGGAACCAATACCAAGGGATTAATAAATCGTTAAATTGTTTCTTTCATTTTCGGTAGTATAAAAAGTGCGAATTATTTTGGACGATAGATATAAGATAAATTCAACTGAATAGAATAGTCAAGAATGTTGCAGAATAAAAGCAGTCGTGCATTTACATATACATAACTATTTCTACGCATCTGTCGTAAAACAACATTTAATCCTGGTATCTATGATGAGTTTATTTACAACCACTTGGTCGATGCCACTGCTGGTGAAGTTTAAATTCTCCGAGTGTATCACCAGCCCAGTATTCAGCACTTCTGCGTTGACATGAATGATCTTTGATATGGTCATATTTATAAATTAACTGTTAACAAAACTTTTGAATTTTTGAAATACTAAGGCTTTTCTACCTCAGGAATAGAATACCTTAGCTGTATTTGGCAAAACTTTTAGGTATTTTGATCCTCAATGCTCTTCAACTTCGTACTTCTTTGGATTCCAGCGTCACTGATTAGTCTTTTGTAGATGAAACGCGCGTCTGGCGTTAAACAACATTTAGTCATTACCTAAAGCGTCTGTGTGCAATTCATACAGTCACAGTCTCACCATGCTTCGAATTTAAATTTAGGTGGCAGAAACCAGTTATTTTACAATAAATCTTTAGAATTTCATGGATTTGTGATTTTATTTTCTTGAAAATTCATTCAAGCTTATATACAAATAAAGTGTATGGTTTCAAGGAACTAAGATGTGTGCGTGCTTATGTAAATATATAGAAAACCTTTAAATTTGGGTGTCTGTCCAGCATGGAGATTTTAAAATTTATAAATGCATTGCAAATAAGGCAACAAATGTGATGATCTGATACCAGACTAATCCTCACCTGCAGAATTCTGCTAAAAGCCGACAAGAATTTTAGCCAAAATTCAAGAGAGAAAAGATATTCAGTGAATAAGACCCTTGTCCGAACCTATCCTTACCATCAAAATCTCAAGATATTTTTGTTTACATAAAACTGAATTTTTTCCCCACTTTGATTGGATGCCAACAAGTGAGGAAAAATTTTGACATATGATTGGACCTATATGCGAAGGAAATCCCCAACCTGTGTATGCAACTACTTACTTGTGTAGTACAATAGCCTAGAATTTACATTCATTTATTTTTTCAGTCCACATGATGCAATTATATACCTCAATACTTAACTATAACAAAATTTCTGCGTGGGACACATGTTCTGGTACACCAAAACTGGTACTTGCCACCTTAGTAACCTTCATTTCAGTGGGTGCTGGCATTTTATTTTCTTGAATCTACGACCAACGTACTCTTATCAACTTTCCAATCGTCAACTTCCAATTTCTAAGCAGTAAAATAGTATCGCACCTTGCTCCATCATATTGCGATTACATACCTAAATTGATACATACTTACACTTTCACACTATTCGACTTCAGTGTAGTGCGCTTTACAAACAAAATATGATGAGTTATGATAAAAACTACCTGAATCGTCACTTCAGCGATTTTACGGCCAAAACCACGAATAAGTTGACCGATATATTACTTTGTCTCAACTCACTAGCGAGTCTGAGATTTTCAGATACCAAAAACAGTCGTCGAAAATGTAACTTTGCCGATTGCATCCTTTTTTCAATATTACCATTTTGACCGCTTGAGTATTCATTTTGCTTGTGAAGCATGCATAGTGGGAAAGTTAACACTGTCAACACAACCAGCCTTGCTCCTGTTGTATATCGTGCGATTTCCTTAATTAGTTGTTGTTTATAATTTTGATATGTCTTATTAATCGATTTATAAGTAAGTAAATTATTATTTATGATATTTAAACATTGGTAAACAGCTATTGCATAAAACCACTCTTTTTTTTTTGTATGATACAAAATTATTTAAGGTTTATAAAGCGTAGTGAAGTTAACACGAATGCTCATTTATAATTGAATAGAAACTACTAACAATGTACAACTGAAATATCTGGACATGCAAATCGATTTTCTCTTTTTGATGACTCCTGTTGACCCATAGTTTGCGGAATTACAACTTCTTTTTGGGACAAGGCTGAATTGTGGAGATTCGTATTTTACTGATACAGTTCTAGATTTTGTTTATCTTGATATCGATATTTCTTGTGAATAACCTATCGTCTCATGTGACAAAACTGTCAAGGAAAAAAAACCAAATTGAATCGCAAAACTGTTTCGATTTAATCCCCAACAGATTTATTATCTATGGTAATTATTGCATCACATAAAAAAGAGTGAAATTCTGACAAGTGCTACCAGGTCAAAGTCGGTGATTATTTATTAACTGTCATCTTCCCAATCTTCTGGGAAATTTACATCTAAATAAAATTCTTATATGTACAAAAAGTTAAGAAAATTAAGTCCATGGTATGAAAAGAGGGACGAAAGATACCGAAGGGACAGTCAAACTCATAAATCTAAAACAAACTGACCCCATGGCTAAAAAGGAAAAAAGACAAACAGAAAAACAGAAAAACAATAGTACACATGACACAACATAGAAAACTAAAGAATAAACAACACGAACCCCATCAAAAACTAGGGGTGATCTCAGGTGCTCCGGAAGGGTGAGGAGATCTTGCTCCACATGTTGCACTCTTCATGTTGCTTATGTGATTACAAATCCGGTAAATAGTCTAATTCGGTAGGTCACATTCATGAAAGGGAAGGGGATTGTAGTTACGACGTAAGGAACATATCCGATATCATTTGTGAAACGATTATTCCATAACGGTCAACCAACTCGTGATGACGTCCGTAAAATTTACGAAGGGATGATTTCAACTTCACCATTTGGAACTCTTGGTTTAATAGCTTCCTTGTGAGCAGTAACCCTCTATCAAGAAAATCATGATAGGAAATGCACGCACGGTAATATCGTATCAATTGGGAGATATATACCCCGTCTAAACATTTATAAAGCCAAACAAGTACAAAGTTGAAAAGCATTGAGGTTCTAGTAAGAGTTCTGGAAAACATTTTCTTTCTAATTAAATTGTATGAGGGTATTAAATGAACATCCTTATGAACTTTTTTCCGTGACAGCTTTGATTGACATTTAATTATTGATTCTAATAGAATAAAGCTTTCCTTTAATCTTCTATCTAATTCATTTTCTCTTCTGAGAAAGAAAAATTAATATAAAAGGCAACAAATGTGTAAAATGGTACACAAGTTCAACTCAAATAAGAGGCATATGCCGGCACCTGACAGTGAAAAAAAATCTTCCTTCCCTTTGGAAAGAATATTGACATTTGACATTTTTGAATGAAACGTATACCTATGTCAAAGTTGATTTTTGATACAGTCATTAGAAAACAACGAAAAACTTCTTACATGTAGGCATAATTCCATTGTCAAAACATAATTAATTGTCTGATTGTGAGCTTAAAAGTCACTGCCTCGGTACTGACATGATTTAAAATATATTTTTTTTGAATATTCGTTTATTCCGTAAAATTTATAGAAATATATCAACAATCGAATCCAAAGTTGACCTACGATGGAGTCAGTGATTTCTGTTTTCGTCATTTTCAGTCTTTTAACTAATTCTTATACATCATCTTTGTTATTATTATCATTTTTTATTATATATCGTTCTTCTATACAGAGATATCTTCTGTATCTACAACACCGGTGTAAGAAATAACAAAACGTACATGAAGAATCACAACATCGTAATAAAAAATAACTTATAACAAAGAATGGTCGCAATTCCTAATTGTGAGATTTCCATTTCTATGATGCAATATTCCAGCAGCGCCTGCAGATAGAGAACAAATCACTCATTTGATACTCCAGAGCTTTCATTTCCTAATATGATTTCCTTATGAGAAGGTTCCTCCGTACAAGTTACTGAACCAAAGGTTTCAAATGATAAAGTTTAAATCTTCCTTTTTTTAGATTAACGACCGCTATATCAGCAATATCTCTCTCACAAATGATCTGGGAGGATATGTTTGAGTCCTGTTCTGTTTACCTCGATTACGCCATCACTGAATGATCAGAGAGTGTTTGACCAACAACCCGGGTGCCACACAAACAAAAACAAACAAAAAACAATATATATTTCATGTTTCAGGTCTGTCATCAACTGGATATGCATACTACCATTAAAAAATGTTGATCATAAGAAAGGAAAAGGAACTCTATCATATACGTTTGATTTAGCGAAACTAAGCTGAGGTTTAATATTTGGTGTCTGCATTGTATAAAGTATATCGGATTAATATCTGATGGAACTATTAAAATATTCATCAAGTCAGATGAAGTTTGGTATTGTATGAAGTTGAGCCATTAAATGTGATTCTTTGCAAATATGCGATAAGAGGCGGCAAAACGAGTCCCATCGGAATATCAATCAGTTTACGCTATACTTTGTTTCCAAACTGAACATAAATGTCATCAAGCCAAACAGTGAGTTGCACGCAATGTCGTACAAAGTATACCGTATTCAGTATTAAACATTGTCATTTAATTTCATAGCCATGCCTCATGGGTGAAAAGTAAAAAGGTTCCCGGACAGAACTTTAACTTGCTAGTACGTCAAAGTAAGCGTTCAATAGATTCAGATCAAATACTAAAAATAATTTCATTTACAAAAAAAACAATAGAATTTTTAAAGGATAATTCTGATGCTCATTTGTTATAGTGAACTTTCAAAGTATCGCACTAGTACTGTTTTGTCTGTCTAATTCACTATGGAAATGTGGTTAATAGAGTAGTTAAATCTTTCTACACAGACTTAAGCTTGCGAATCATTTAAGAACTATTTATATCATATTGTAGATATCCCTTTTGCACTTTGAAATTACATCATTTTGAAATTAAATATTTATCAATTTAAATCCTTCTGCCTTTTTATCAAAACATGAATCATTTTAAAGTATTGTATGAACTGAGACATGTATGTTTATTTCAAATGATGGTTATGCATGTAGAAGGTTGTGTTTTTAATCGACCACGCAGACCAGGGTACATTATTTTATAAGGTTTAGGATTTGCTGCCTTGTTCCATATACTAACTAGTATTAATTTGATAATATTTAATTTTTGATTACGTCAATTAGTTATGCCAAAGACACATCACAACACCATAGTGTCGTGACAAAGTATAAATGGGCGATGATTATTGGCGCTTTTCCTATACATTAGTTAAATAAGTATTCCATTTGCCAATAAAATTATAGCTTGTCCTCTGATATTGTAAAACCAAGCGTCATCTTGTGACAATAGTGTGGGAGATTAAATGAAAGCTTGACCAAATACTTGTGACTTCTAATTTCTAGTAATCGCATTACAGAACACGTATGTTTTGTTTTATATACAATCCAATAATAAATATTTTCAATATGTTAGGTACATTTGTAGTAACTATCGTAAGTTGAACTTTAACGTCCTTTGCGTGTGACAGACAATGCGTGGTTCTAATGTATTGTTTTTATTTGCTGTCCTATGTTGTTTTACGCGATTGTTTTTTTATTTTGTATTAGTCAGTACTTCGGTGTTGACATAAATATCAATTATAAGGTCATTTTTTTCATATATATTTACTGTGTGCAAAAAGTATGAATTATATTAAATACTAATGATTTTTTTTATCACAGGCATAGATAACCTTAGTCATATTTGGAACACCTTTTTAGAAGTTTGGATCATCAATACTCTTCAACTTTGTACTTGTTTGGCTTTCTAAATTTTTTTTATCAGAACGTCTCTGGTGAGCCTCATGTAAACAAACGTGCGTCTATCGTATTAAATTATAATTCTGGTAACTTTGATAACTACTACCATGTCGAAATGTACTATTGTATTGTTAATTAGTGTTTTTCTTTGTCCTGAAGGTTCTTGAATTTACTTGTACAGTAGTCCTGTCATGTAATGTTGTCATTTAAGTGTTATGTTTATTATTGCCATAAAAGCACGAGATTTGGTTAGCCACAAAACCAGGTTCAACCCACCATTTTATCTCACAATGTCCTGTACCAAGTCAGGAAAATAGCAGGTGATATCTTATGATCATCTTATAATTTTTTTCTGTGTGTGTTGCATTGTCGTTTGGTTTTTTGTTGCACTTTAGTGTTTCTGTTGTTGCGTTGTTTTCCTCTTATCTTTGATGTGTTTCCCTCGGTTTTAGTTTGTAACCCAGATTTGTTTTCTCACTCGATTTATGACTTTCGAACAGCGGTAAACTACTATTGCCTTTATTTATTGATAGTTGATATTGTGAGGAAAGTTTTTCAAAGTTTATATACCTTGAACTTCCAATAATGTAAACTTAAACTAAAATTATGCACTTCCCTCCCTTTTCTATGAATATTCATATGAATTCAATTTGATCGCTAAATTCCCAAGTTGTGTCTCATATCTGGAAACCTGTAGATAAGTAAAACAAAATATCTATATAAAGTATCTCCCAAAACGACGTGATTTGAAAATCAGCAGCTTGTATGTTTGGACAATAAGTAAGTCAATTAATTTGGATTTACAACTTTTGCTCAAACTACAGTTGAATTCTGCATATCAATTATAAAAGTATATTTTATGGTAGCAAGCGCATGGAGCTCATGTAAAGCAGTCTCTTAATACAGTATAATAGCTGTGCTATGTTATTTCCTGGGCTTGTATTTCCTATCACGATTTCCTTGATAGCGGGTTGCTGCTCAAAATGAAGCTATTAAACCAAGAATTCCATATGATGAAGTTAAAATCCTCCTTTCGTAAATTTTATAGACGCCATCACGAGTTGGTTAACCGTAATGGAATCATTTTATAAATGGTATCGGATATGTTCCTTATGTGGCAAATGCAATCCTGTTCCCTTTTTACAGATGTCACCAACCGAATTAGACTATTTACTGGGTTTGTAATTACACGAGAAACACGACATGTGGAGAAAGATCTGCTTACCATTCAGGATCACCTGAGATCACCCCTAGTTTTTGTTTGGGGTTCGTGTTGATAAGTTTCTAGTTTTCTATGTTGTGTTTTATGTACTATTACTTTTAACCCCTTTTGGTTTTAAAAAATAATAATTAATCATATATCATAAAAAAAACACCACCAAATCTTGTACAAAACCCCTTATCTATTCTCCTGTTTTTTAAGCAAGTTAAGCAATCATTGTTGTGTAAATAGGATCCCACACTTAATGTTTGTTTGAACCATTTCTAAATCTTTAAAAACAAATCAGATAGCAATTTTAATCTTGTAAGTATAAGACAATCTTATATTGATCAAAGTATTCATTTCTTCTCGTATTCATTTTTGTATGTTCATTAACATTTATACAAACACAATGTGATTACCACTGAATAGATACACGTACGTCCATTCGTCATTCAATATTACGCTAGCCTTAGCACTATTATTGAGAATGGTTGCAGGCTAATTAAGTCCTCCTTCAATGACTTCATATGCAAATGCCTTACCAAGCCAGGAATATGACAGTTGTTTTTTATTCTTTGGTGTGTTTGCTTTTTATTTTGCCATTTGATAAAGGACTTTCCGATTAGAATTTTCATTGGAGTTCGGTATCTTTGTTAATTTATTATACACTTTATGTCAAGACACATTGAAGTCGTTCTGGTATTGAAGCCATTGATTTAGACTAAGTGTTAATCTGTCAGCCAACTAAATAACTAATTGAATCCATACACAACTTATATGATATTATATCCATTGATATTACAGTTTTTCAGTACTAACATGATTTTTTACAAAATACTTGCATCTAAAATTGACGTTTTTTTTAAATTTGGAAATTATACATACTAAAACTAAGTTTAAAACCCTATCAGACAAAGTTGGCCTTAGATGGATTCGGCTATTGTTCGGTCATTTTGTTTTATATGTCTGCATCGTATTCGGACCTTATGCGTCTTTACTTTCATGCATTCGACTTTGAGCGTTCCTGATAATGTAAAATCCAAAAGCACCTAGAACGCATTAAAATTTATCATGGCGTTATGCCATTCCTTTTTTTCTGACGCCATGCCCTTTTTATTCCGAAATATTTAACGCCATGTGTCCTTCAGCGTTATCTGAATAGAGATTTGAATGCGGTTTTTTTATTTTTGATGATCGAGGGGCGACAAGCATTGTCTTAAGGATGTTCGCTTGTCATGTTTGGGATTTTTTGTCAGATTTTCGAAATCCTCTGGTTTTATCCATTTGAATTTCGTTAAAAAAACAACCTCTTTGACCCCCTTTTTTCTTATTATAAATCTTGGATAAGCCATCTGTAAAAATCTTATAAAATTTTAATAATTTTTTATAATTTTTGAGAAATTAAACTTGTCAATGATAAAGCTCTGGGACTATTTATACTAATATCATTATATTATGTACTAGCTAACCTTTGTAAAATTTGTATACCTTTTTTAACATCTTTAACATGAAAAACTGAATATTTGTAAACTGCTAGTTTATTTATGTGCCCTATTTGGTGCCCTTTTGGAGAAAAAATTACCATTCCCAACGTGTTATTTTTATTTCTTAAAACAGTGGCATAGAAATTTTATCATGAATTTGATAGAAAAATAGAGATTTGATAAAGAGGTATAATATCATTACGATGAACACCAAAGGACAAACAGAAATTGGGTCCCATATTTTTTCATGATCAATTACATAAAGAGATGAGATTCATATACAAATATATCCAATGAAATTGTATTTCAGTCGTCTTTTTTATTTTTTTATTTTTATTTTTTTTTTTGGGTAAAACGCACGTTCAATTTAAAAGAGACCCCTCTATGTAATATAAATCCTTGCATGGCTCAACTATAAGGTTTAAATATTACAATTCAACAGTCATTTGAACGTATTGATACATAGAATGCAAGACGTCGAAGAAGAACAGATAACACATTGATATTACATAAAAATATGTACAAACACAAAAACATTCAGATCTGAAATGTCGCGTCATCATCTTTTCCGTCAGCTGTGTCATTGCTATTTTGCGTTACTAGTTTGTTACTTGTATTAATACAAGTTCTGTTCTTTAAACAATCTTAAAATATCAACATAATATACATCTATATGAAAAGTAAAATCATTTGATCTCTTCTGAACAGTTGTCTCATCTTCTTGTTTATATTAAAATTTACAAAGACACATATCAATATGTGATAACGTTTTCTGATGTGACATCAGGCAAATGTTTTTATTTTCTTATTTCTATCTATATTGTAAGTAAGGTTTTGAATGAATTTATGACCTTTTTCAGTAACAAGTTTTATTGAAATTCGATTATAAGTGATTCTGGTAACATAAAGCTCTCCTTAAATTCTTTATCTTCTGAGAGAAAAAATAATGTAGTGAAAACACATGTCTAAACGGTTCACGAGTTCCACTCAATGACAACAGGGATTTTTAAAACGTCATGATTTAACTCCGAAACACAACATATTTGTCATATATCATTAACCCAGTGGAAAACGCAATAGGTTAACTGCCTAATTGGCAATCTTATATTCAAGTGCTTATACATCTTTATCATGTTTTTTTCGTTAGATACAAACATAGCTCTTTACTCTACATTACCTGCGTAAAAGTTAACAAAAAAAGTACAAAAATAACCACAACAATAATACAAAATACTGTTCATTAAAGAATAATCACTGTTACTAACTGTGAACTTTCCATTTCTCTGTTGCAACATTCCTGCATATGGAGTAAGTTGATACAGTTGATACGATAATTCAGAGCTTACATTTCCTATCATGATTTTCTTGATAAAGGGTTGCTGCTAACATGGAAGCTTTTGGCTAAATAAAGGCAACAGTAGTATACCGCTGTTCAAAACTCTAACACGGCTGTGTATTTTTGTAATTAATCCGTTTTTATTATGTAGCTAGTCACCACTTCAGTTTAATCATGTATATCTATTCATGTATATCTATTATAATAGTCATTTTATGAAATTTACTGTTTACAAAAGTATGAATTATTTTAAATTATAAGGATGTTCTTGTTCCAGGCAGATAACCCTGCCCGTATTGGTCACAATTTTTTGGGAAGTTTTGGTCCTCGGTAATCCTCAACTTTGTACTTGTTTTGGCTTTCAACATTTTTTCACCTGAGCATCGCTGGTTAGACTTGTGTGGCGCACGTCTGGCGTATTAAATTTTTAACCAGGTACCTTTTGTTGGCTATTATTCGTTTGTTTCTCTGTCCAAATTTTCTCCCAATTATTTGTATTGTAGTCCTGTCATGTAATGTTGTCATTTTAATGTTATAATCAACATTGCCATTAAAACGGGAGGTTTGGAATGCCACAAAACCAGGTTCAACCTTTTCTTAAAATGCCCTTTCCAAGTCGGTAAAATGGCCATTGTTATATTATAGTTCGTTTCTGTGTGTGTTACATTTTAATGGTGTGTTTCTGTTGTGTCGTAGTTCTCTTATATTTGATACGGTTCCCTCAGTTTTGGTTTATTACCCGGAATTATTTTTTCTCTATCGATTTATGAATTTCGAACAGTCCCTGAAATTTTCATCCCGGAACGAGAATCGAACCAGGAACCTTTGTGTTAGTAGTCCGATGCACTAACAACTACACCACGGCTCTAATAAATCTGTAATTTGATGTTAGATTTAGTAGTTTTTATTTTTAAAGTCCTGATTATTAACAGAGAATATCTGTTGTTGAAAACTATTGAAAATGTCTATCAAGAAGTATGTATTTAGGTATTGTCTGAAGTGTTATCCATTAACTGAGATTCTTGCAAATTTGCGATAATAGGCGAAAAAATGAGTCCCATTGGAATATCAATCAGTTGACGCTATACTTTATTTCAAGACCGAACAGTAATATTATTAAGCAAAACAATGAGTTGCACACGATGTCTTACAAAGTATTCTCTATTCGGTATAATATATGGACAAACAGTTTTAATCCAATATTTAGTGGGTAAAAAGTTCAAATAGTTCGTAGACATGGCTGAACATTGCTTAAACGGCTTAACAAAGCGTTATAAAGATACTGAGCAAGTCTTGATAAAAATCGGTCAAACTGTATAACTAAAAAAATAATGTTCAAAACAACACAGCAAAGTATTCCTTAAAACGGAATTGAATATTGAAATTCCTTATGATTATTTGTAACGGCACTGTAAGATCAAGCATCAACCCTTTTACCCTGCAAATCTGTACAGACTGCCAAAGTTAATTATGAGCAATATAATTCCTCATAGCTAAATGGCTTTTCTAACCATTAAATGACAAAGAGAAGCTTTCACTTATCAAATTACGCACATTGTAGTAACTACATAATTATTATGCTTAAATATTAAAAGTATCTGATCTATGTTTGCCGAGATCAATTGCTTCATTGTATTTGTTATTTTCTTGACCAATTACAATTTAATAAAGGTTTGAGTGATGAGTATTGATTTAAAACTTAAAGTTGGTTTTAGGTTCAATTTCGATTCATCTACACAGTGGCCTGTTGTTGCTTAAATACTTTGGTGGTTTCTTTGATAAACCTAACAGATTGTTGTATTTCTGTAAATCAAAAGTAAGAAAATTTCCCGAATGGACTCCTTTACCGGCTTAAACAGTGCTTCTTTTCTTATGTAGTTTTGTAAACAAATTAAAGCTAGGAATGAAAAGTTCACATAGAATTTTATTTTTTGTAAATGTCATGACATTGAGATGTGAGGTGAGCACTTAGATATTTATATGCCTCATTAATTGTGAGTGTAAACTTATACGAAAGGTCTGTATTACCCAATTTTTAAGTTGGCGACTCCTTGAGAATTCATTTTGGCCGCTTTCTGACTGTATTTATACTGGTAAAATTTTAAAGTTTTGTTTTTGCGATAAAACATGGAATCAAGGAAATCATACATGGGAACCAGTAGGTAAACAAATCAGAATATATGTACTATCTTTCCCCCAAATGATATGGGGTTTGTAAATCAGCAGCTGTAAAGATTCTCAAAAATTTGGAAACAGAGATACAATTCTTTTTTGGGGATTTACAATATTTGCTAAAACTTTCAAAAATAAGATTACGATTACTTTTTTTCTGAATTAGATAAGAATAATGATAAAATTATGTTAAAATAGCAAACACGTGGAGTACATGTCTATATACTTCTATCATTCTCTAATTTTGTAGATGCAGTGTATCTGCGATTCATATAAAGCAGTCTCATGTGCCATGAATCAATCAATGGTTTATTTAATGTAGACATTTTAGTTATTAAACTTGTTTTGGTTATGAACATTTACAATTCATCACGGAATATCCCTAAAAGATACCCACTGGCACATCAGGTAGTACACAAAAGACCCCCTATAGCTTCTCTTAGCAAAAACCTATTAAGATCATTTTTAGTTCATGTGCATACTTTTGAATTTGCTACTATTTTAGCAATCGTGATTGTGTAAATAAGATTGCAAACGTAATGTTTGTTTGAATCATTATTGAATCTTTGAAAAAATAAAAATAGCTTTATTTAATCTTTTCAGTATAAGACAATCTCATATTTATCAAAGTATTCATTTCTTTTAAATGATATCTATTCTGGTATGTTCTTTTACTAAACCAAAAATAAAACACGTGATTAACACTGATTAGATACATGCCAGTCCGTCTGTCATCTATTATTGCTTACTTCAGCACTAATATTGAAAATGTTTGCAGGCTGAGAAAGTCCGCCTTCAACGACTGATCATATACTGTATGTCTGGACTTACTTCTTATGAAACTAATTGAAAAAGACAAGGTGTTAATCGGTCAAGCAAAGCAAATAATTAATTGCAGCCATATATAGATAACAAGATATTACATTTATAATTGAAATGATTACAATATAGACATAGAAATATTATCATATTTCATTTGGCCTTGTAACTGTTTTGATCCGGGTACTGATGAGTTGTGTGTAGGCGCTGCTGGAATGATTTGATGCGAACAATGAGAAAATTGAAATCATCTCTGTCATAAAGTTTTGTTCTCTACCGACCTACATTTGTAATTTTCATCTAGATATAAACAGTCTTAACTGTATCTATAGTATACAGTAAGCCATATCCTACTTCGTTGGTGTGCTAAAGAAATGTCATTTCGGGAATGGAACAAAATTTGAAACTACCTATTGAACATAACATCAACCCTCCATAAGATGTTTACTTGTTGTTATTGTTTAATAAATCAATTGCTGTCTATTGATTGTGTTGAATTGTTGTAATATTTATTTTGTAGAAGGGTGTATTCACGGAACTTATCAAGAGACAATATGTATACATTATCCAAAATGCAGTATAACAGCGATGTTGTGTTTTATTTCCCCGTTTTAGTCTATATCATGTTTAATATACGTCATCACTTCAAAGTATGTTGACATTCTGGTTGTATATGTTATAGTGTTTATTGTCTTTCGTTTATTCTTTGTCACAGATGTTAGCAATTAATTTACTTCCAAACGCGATTATACTTCACAAACACGAGAAAACATGTATTACTCAATACGTCATTCGCTTTTTTAAGGGATTCCATAGATTATTGTCTTGAAACAATAAAAAACTTAAAAGAGAAGGCGATAGTATAGTTTTATTGATCTAAGGACTCCCGAGGTATACCAATTAACTTGGAATTTAAAGACTGTTTCTTCAAAAATGTTTAAGGTGTTATTATAAAATAAATGAATAAAAATACGAATAAAAACAACACCGTTAATCGTCTTTTTATACATTTTTACATTTTAATCATTTATTTATAAGATAGCTGATCCAGATCAATAATCAGATGCAGTCTTCCTTCCTTGGCTGTTTCGATGCTGTTTCAAAACCTCAATATGTGCACTGGCTCGGGTGATGAGTCAGAACCTGTATCTTGATGGCTTACATTGCTCCTGATATGTCAGCTGGTGTAGCTGCAGGAGTCAATTTCACGAAACATCGAAAGTTTAAGTCTTAAGTGTTTTACTTAAGACTTACCTAAGTGCACTCCTAAGACAATTTCACAAAGCATATCGTAAGTTCTAATCCTAAACTTAGGACCGCTCTTACGTTTAAATCGTACGTCTTAAGAAATAAGTACCTTAGCAACGTAATTTCACTTCATCGAAGCATGCACAGCGGTATACTTCCTATGTAAACAAAACGGGACGGAAAACTTTCCACGTAGATCTCCTTTATTAAACTTGTCCATGGAAATAACAACAAGAACTATTTTTAAAAAAGATATCCGACGTATTTAAATGTGAGTATATGTTTAAAACTATCATTTCGATAACCTTCAGAGGCACAAAGATACCATTTAAATAATGTTTTCTCTGTTTGTGTTCAGTATTCTCGGTCCTCGTATCTTTCTGTTTACATTCACCAAAACCCCGCGGAAATCTCACATGAGTAGTTGCGTTCTAAAAGTCATGTACGTTCGTACAACAAAGTTTACATTACAAATTGTATACTAGTAATTGTCCCGAATAAACAGCTGTCACGGATGCAAAGAGCTATTGGAGATACAATTATTTTGATAAAAATATTAATCTTTGTAAGATCTAGTTCAAATATTTATAGTTTTTTTTTACTTGCTTTCCAAGACGTTTTTTCAAACACAACCAAATCACCCACCATGACAGCATTTTGTCCAATCACAAAAAGGATTTTCGAGCATGCGTATTCTGTTCCCATAGTTAAGCGTCCTTAAGTTCAAAGGGCACAAACCGAAACTATACCGACTACGTCGGAAAAAGAAAGCAAGCTGGTCAGAGAGTGAGCTTATTGTACTCTCTGGCACAGTTGCATCCAACATTTCTGTGATATGGGGACAGTTCGGGCATATTCTGACTATCCAAGACTAACTTGAACAAGTACCTGTTGGGCACAGGTTGCCAAAAGTTACAAACTATTTTTTTAATTGCCCATGTAATAGTATGGAAAAATTAGGAGAAAAAGTGGCATACCCTTCATTCTAGTGAAAAAGTGCAATAACTTATCATTTATTTATGCATGCAAAGTAACTGCCTCCGTTGAATTAATATTGACCATTTTGGTACATTGCAGTGTTCTCAGTAAGCGACACGTAAATGTAGGTCATAGTTATTGTTGATTAAAAAAAATCTTTTAATTGGTGTAGTAGGAGGTCCACCTGAGTATTTCTTAGCATGTAATAGATAGAAAACTCAGGGTTTAAATTCATAAAACCGACACGGTACAGTGGCAAATATTTCATTTTTATTTTAAAGGCAGAGAGGTACGTGTACAACCGGCACCCTTAAACAAACAAAAATCTTCTTTTTCTTCTATGTGCCTTCGGACCTTATGTTTGAATTGTAGTTCAACTTTCTATATTTGGTATTTATTCTATAAATGTCCATGCAGACAACAGCATCCACGTATTCTTCGTGATATAATCAACCTATTTATGAGAAGTTCTGGTGAGAAGTTTAGGAGGAATTTAGGTCTAAACATGTTGTCAGTATTCGATTATCTTTAGACAATTGGTGTGTGTATATATGTCTATATTTAAATTACCAAGTAACGGCCTTCTTTTATTCAGTATTCAGATATTATCATAGCTGTAAGTGTGAAGTTGATTAATTATAAACACTCTTACAGTTTCAACAAAATTATTGGAATTGACTCGAAAGCAGGATTTACCAACCTTTGTCTGTTTCCAATAATGTTTTTATCAACGCTGGGGTGTATATTAATATGTGTATAAATTATACTATGCACTTCATATTTTGTTTTTTTGCAACTTGCTCTTTTTTACTTGTAATGCAATTGCTTTATTTGGTGATTAAATGTGGATTTACAAAAAGTTCATGCATATTCAAGAAGGGCACAAATTAACAATTAAACTGATAGATATACGCTGCAAAGGGTTTGTTCGAAATTAAGAAACGTGAACTACCTCTATAAAATTAGCGTATATGCACAGCGTTAGAAAGTATGCTTTGAAACAAGCCATTTATGGAATCCCGAAAGAGTTGTTGCAAAGGTTCTTTCACTTAGAAGTGTGTGTTACTTTACATACACGAGGCATAGGGTTTACAAGTAACGTCAATATTTATTTAGTTCCTGTACATGTCGATCAAAACATATGTTATAGCATTGCATGCTCAACAGAGACTTCATTTTTTGAGGGTATCATTCTATGGAAAAAAATTCTCTTCTGACTTGTTTCATAACTTGTCATGCCAGGGCCTGTATATCTTACTATACGATATTGGATTTGCTCACTGTACGTTTTTAAGAAGACAAAGGAGAGTTTATATAATTGCCAATTAGACAACTATCCACCAGTGATCAAAAGACAAGGATATAAAACAATCATAGGTGACTGTACAGCATTCAAATCCATTTCAACTGATTTTTATAGGTGTCCTGATATGCTTTTGTTCTGGATAAGGAAAGGTTAAGCGCTCACAATCATATTTCAATGTGCCTTCTAAGCCTACGATAATCCAGTTGGTGTCATCTTAAACTAACTATCTCGTTGTTCATCATTTACACTGTACAGACTTTGTGATCATTGTTTGGCTCTAGGATTTACTTTTGGCTAATTTGATTTTTTCAACTTCGAAATAGTTCTGACATTCCAAGTCATCCCTTTAATAATTTGACCTAATAACAACATTATATAATAAATGATTATATTATTGTCATAATTCCTCTATATTACAGAAAAGTAGCTGATATTTAACAGGCGTAAATGAGTATTTATTTATATGATATTTATGTAAGGAATTTGGGTATGATTGATAATAATTTCAACTAGATTTCTAATGACATGGCAGTAAGCAATTATTTGTCACCTACAAAATGCAAAACAATTGTAACTAAAGTAGAAGCATTGTCACGATTAAGGATAAAATATATAAACTTATCACAGTTATGTATCTCATTTCGATCTTATTCTTTAAAAACAAGATCAGTGTTTGTACTGATAAAATCAATATCCAAAGCTCTTACTTGGGTGTTGAATGGACAGCCTTAAAGATGTTCGCTTGTTTTGAGCTGGATTTTTTGTCAGATTTTCGGAATCCTCTGGTTTTATCCATTTGAATGTATTAACAAATGTGACCACCATTTATCTTTTACATCAATTTTATAGTTATAAGCCATCTGTAAAAGTCTCATAAAATTTTAGTTATTTTTTTTTTATAGTTTTGGAGAACCTTAAATTGTCAATGATATAGCTATGAAAAATCAAGAGGGCACATTTTCCTGCCAAATTTTCAATGGCTAATATCTCGAAAACAAGCACATTGACCTATATTTTATTTTTGATCTTTTGGTTCCTTTATTAATCACCTAACAATATATACTAGTGTTTTAAACATGTATATAATCATTTACATATGAATAAACTGTTTTATGAATATCAGTCTGGATTATTGCCAAAAAATTCAACTGTACATCAGCTACTAGAAATGTATAATTGTATTCTTAACTCACTAGAAAAGAAGGAAATAAATTGTTTTGTCTTTGGTGATTTTTCGAGAGCTTTTGACAAGGTTTGGCATAGAGGACTCTTGCATAAAATGAAAGCTTACGGAATACATGGTAATTTACTTAACTGGTTTGAGAGTTATCTTTGTGATAGGCAACACAAAGTTGTGATTAATACATCATCATCCTCATTTTATTCATAATATATATAAATGACATTGCAGAGAAACTCACATATCTAACTAGACTCTATGCGGATGACACTTCGTTTAATTACTTGGGGAACGACCAAAAACAAATAAAACTGTTATTGGTCGTGACCTCGAAGAGCTAAACGAATGGTCACGCAAGATGCACCCGTTCTAAAATTCTGCTTAAATGATAAAGAAATCCCTGTAACAAAATGTCACAAACACCTTGTGGTAACGTTTTGCTCTGATGCTCGGTGGATTCGTCATATAGACAATCTGATTATCAGTGTTACGAAACATCTAAATATCCTGAGAGAACTCAAGTATCAACTTTGTAGGAAAAACTCTATTTAGTATTTATGCAACTGAAGTTTGGGATAATTGCGGGATAGGATATGTTAAATAAACTTGAAAGTTTGCAGCTAGAAGCTGCTAGAATAGTTACTGGTTTGCCTATATTTACAAAATCTGAAATTCTGTATGAGGAACTTGGGTGGGAAACTTTAGCTGACAGGAGGAAA